>NC_051309.1:153820379-154123410 GCF_015220235.1 Choloepus didactylus
CAGTTCCCTGAAACTATGCTATAGGCAAGAAAGATGTAGGATGAACCACAGTGTCTATGCCATGTGGCCATGATCCAGCCCACATGAGCAGCCTGATCCCCACTGGTGAGTAAAAGGTTTTGAAAGGTTTTGTCAAAATTCCTTTTGAATCTTGAAGTGGGGGGAAATTTTCTATGATTCACAATACAGAAGCCATTTGAAAACAGCTATGTTCTTCTAAATGAAAATTCCAAATATGGCAAATAAGTCAAGACACACATGACACAGTAGGAAAAAAAGATGTACGACCAATTCATATCTTAGACGAGGAACTCATTAGCAGCTCTTAAACAATGGTAAGAAAAAGATCAACCACCCAATAAAAAGTGGGCAGAGGACATGGACAGTTTATAGAAAAGCACATAAAAACAACTCTTAAACATATGAAAAATATTTATCACTTATAAGAGAAATGCAAATTAAAAATATACTGAAATACCATTTTCACTTATGAGAATAGTAATAATCCAAAGTTTGACAACCTATTTTGTTTAGCAAAACTGAGAAAACAGGCATGCCTCATACATTGTTGGTAAGAATGTAGCCCCTAGGGAGGGCAATTTTGCAGTATCTATGGTCCTGCAATTTCACTTATTGAATTTTTTTTTATAGATACATTTCACCTGGCTAAATGACATATGTACAAATGTTATTTATTGCAGCATTCATTAGTTGTTAAGAGTGAAAGATTGAAAACAACCTAATGTCCATCAACAGGGGAGTGGATAAATAAATGATAATATTGCCTTATAGTGAAATCATGGGCTGACGTAAAAAAAATTAAAAGAATGAGGACACACTGAGTCCTGATATAGGAAGATGTACTGTCTGCTGAACCAAAGGTGCAAAAGAACCTTCCTGTAAAAAGGGTTGTGGGAGGAGATAAAACTATCCATTGCTTGTATATGCAAAAAGAATTTGGAGAGGATACTCAAAAAAGTGAATACAGTGGCAACCTAGAGTGAGTGATAACTAGGCAGATGGGTAGCAGGGTTGACACATTTTCCACTACATACCTTTTAATATTTTTGGATTTTTGAACCACATAAATGAATTACTTAGTCAAAACAAATTTTTAAAAGCTCCTTCATGACTGTGTCAAAGGGGTTCTTTGCTGAAAACATAAAACAAATTAACCTCAAGAATCATGGGGTGGGAGTTGGGCAAGATGGCAGCATAGAGAGGAGTGGAAGCTAAGTAGTCCCCCTGGAACAACTACAAAAAAACCAGAAACAACTAGTAAATAATCCAGAATAACTGTGGAGGGACAAACGAGACCATCCACTCATCATACACCAACCTGAATTGGGAGGAATGCCTGAGAACACAGCATAAAATCTGTAAGTAAAACCTGCGGAACCAGGTCGGGAGACCCCCTGCCCCATAGCCCGAGCTGCGGAGCCGCGTGGTGCCACAGAGAAGCTCTCTCCCAGCAAGCGAATACAGCTCAGCTGAGCTCCAATTGGGGTTTTAAGTAGCGAGTGTGAACTGCTCACCACAGGTACACAGCCCCAAAAAACAGACAGAGGCTTTGGGTGACGACTGACCTGGGAGAGCTGGAGGGTTGCCTTGGACTGGGTCTGAAGGGGACTGTCTGTTTCTTTTTTGGCTCAGTGGAGAAAGCCCCAGTCATTTTCAGTTTCCAGGGCTGTGACTCTGGAAAGGGTGGAGACACCACAAGCAGAAAGCGAGACCATTGAAATGCTAATGACCTCCACCTGAGGGGTCTGTCTTCTCTAGGAGGAAATGGGTGGGGCCCTTTCCATTCAGAACCAGACCCCAGAGCCTGGGGGAACACGGCCATACCTCCTCACACCAGTCAAGAATTATAGGCTAACAGGCATCACCTGCTGGGCAGAAAAGCACAGTGACCTGAGGCATCAAAGGGTGGAGCAATTTTCTAAGACACACCCTCAGGGAAACCAGATACTGAATATTTCTTCCCTCTGGGACCTGAGCCTGTTCTGGTCTGAGAAAACCCGATTTGGATAACCAAGGAAACCATGCCTAGACAACAGAAAATTACAACCTACACTAAGAAAAACAAAGTTATGGCCCAGTCAAAGGAACAAATGTACACTTCAACTGAGATACAGGAATTTAAACAACTAATGCTAAATCAATTCAAAAAGTTTAGAGAAGATATTGCAAAAGAGATAGAGGCTATAAAGGAAGAACTGGACATGTATACGGCAGAAACCAAAAGTTCAAAAAACCTACTAGTAGAATCTATGGAAATGAAAGGCACAACACAAGAGATGAAAGACACAATGGAAACATACAACAGCAGATCTCAAGAGGCAGAAGAAAACACTCAGGAACTGGAGAACAAAACACCTGAAAGCCTACACGCGAAAAGAATGAAAAAATATGAGCAACGTCTCCGGGAACTCAAGGATGAAACAAAGTACAGTAATGTACGTATCATTGGTGTCCCAGAAGGAGAAGAGAAGGGAAAGGGGGCAGAAGCAATAATAGAGGAAATAATTAATGAAAATTTCCCATCTCTTATGAAAGACATAAAATTACAGATCCAAGAAGCACAGCGTACTCCAAACAGAAGAGATATGAAGAGGCCTACGCCAAGACACTTAATAATCAGATTATCAAATGTCAAAGACAAAGAGAGAATCCTGAAAGCAGCAAGAGAAAAGCAATCCATTACATACAAAGGAAGCTTAATAAGACTTTGTGCGGATCTCTCAGCAGAAACCATGGAGGCAAGAAGGAAGTGGTGTGATATATTTAAGATACTGAAAGAGAAAAACCACCAACCAAGAATCCTGTATCCAGCAAAGCTGTCTTTCAAATATGAGGGAGAGCTCAAAATATTTTCTGACAAACAGACAATGAGAGACTTTGTGAACAAGACACCTGCCCTACAGGAAATACTAACGGGAGCACTACAGGGTGATAGAAGACAGGAGTGCGTGGTTTGGAACACAATTTTGGGAGATGGTAGCACAACAATGTAAGTACACTGAACAAAGGTAACTATGAATATGGTTGAGAGAGAAAGATGGGGAGCATGTGAGACACCACAAGAAAGGAGGAAAGATAACAACTGGGACTGTGTAACTTGGTGAAATCTAGAGTATTCAACAATTGTGATAAAATGTACAAATATGTTCTTTTACGAGGGAGAACAAGCAAATGTCAACCTTGCAAGGTGTTAAAAATGGGGAGGCATTGGGGGAGGGATGCAATCAGCATAAACTAGAGACTGTAACTAATAGAATCATTGTATTATGCTTCCTTTAATGTAACAAAGGTGATATACCAAGGTGAATGCAGATAAGAGGGGGGGATAAGGGAGGCATGTTAGACACTTGACATTGGTGGTATTGTCTGATTCTTTGTTCCGCTTTGATTTGGGGTTATTTTTCCTTTTGCTGCTTCCTAGCTGTCATTTTTTTTTCCTCTTTCTTTTGCCTCTCTACCTTCTTTGACTCTCCCTCCTGCCTTGTGGAAGAAATGTAGATGCTCTTGCTTAGTATGAGCAGAATGTTCAATTAGGATGAACTTAAATGTTTGGAAATGAACAGGGGTGTTGGTAGCAAGATGTGAGAATAACTAACAGCACCAAATGGTGTGTGAATGAGGTGGAAAGGGGAAGCTCAGAGTCATATATGTCACCAGAAGGAAAGTTGGAGGTCAAAAGATGGAAATGTATAAAACTGAATCCTATGGTGGGCAATGTCCATGATCAACTGTACAAATACTAGAAATCACTTCACGAACCAGAACAAATGTATGACAATACAATTAGAAGTTAATAATAGAGGGGCATATAGGGAAGAACTATATACCTATTACAAACTATATACTACAGTTAGTAGTATTTCAACATTTTTTCATAAACAGTAACAAACGTACTGTATCAATACTAGGAGTCAACAACTGAGGGGGGTTGGTTAGGGATAGGGGAGGTTTAGAGTTTCCTTTTCTTTTTTTTTTTTTTCATCTTTCACTTTATTTCTTGTCTGGAGTAATGAAAAGTTTCTAAAAATTGAACAAAAATTAAGTGTGATGGATGCACAGCTGTATGAGGGTACCCAGAGGCAAGTGATTGTACACTTTGGATCTTTGGATAATTGTATGGTATCTGAACAATCTCAATAAAAATGGAAAAAAAAAAAAAAAAAGAATCATGGGAGGGAGAGCTGTTCAGGGTCATCATTTTGTTGTCTTTTGCCCTCTTCTGTAGTTTCCCAAATGTGAATTATGGACCTTGAAGGTAAAAAAAGTCTCACAAAATCCCCCAATACAAACTTCTAAAAAAAGCTCACGTTACATTTTACGTGTTACCTACCAACATAAAACCAAGTATAAACTTCTTACGTTCAAGGCTCATTTATAATCATGAAACCAAAATACATTCACAAATTAAATACAACAAACTTATAAAACCATACAAGTCTGAGTTAACTTCCTGGGAAAGATGAGATTGTTTTGTTGGAACTAAATGATCACTTGGATCAGGAATACTGAACTAGGTGCTAAGGCCTAGCTCCTCTCAAATTCAATATTATCATTCATTATGCAGTGCAGTGACTCTGTCCCCATATTGTTTTTCTCTATTCAAATTCAGGAAACCTTTGTTTAGTGTGTCCTGCAATCATCTGACATTTTGGCCAAGCTGCCTCTGCCATTTTCTCAATGACTCTTAACAACTGATATGGAGCTAACAGGATAATAAATCCAAGCACTGACAAGCACTAAAACTCAAGTCATAAGATAATCATTTCGATAACCCTGATTAAGCTTGTACTAAGTCTATTTTATCAGGATTATTAATAACATCATAATAAAAGTGAAAATATCAAATTTTAAAATTTCATAGAGAACTCACAGTCTCTAAGAGTGACACAGACTCCCAGCAGTTCACAGACCATATTATGCAAAACACAGCTTTAATTAGTTTACATTTGAGAGGCAGTGCCTCTTACTCACTGGCCCAGTTGAAGACTGCCTTGGATCTAATTTTCAAGTCTCTGACCAACCCATCAGACTCCTAGGTCCTTCAGCCTACCTTCACCTTCGATCCCTCTTTGTGCTACTCCTACAGCCCTGCCCTATTCCTGCGCTCACTTCCTGGCTCTCAAACCCCAGCCTGGGGCAGAGTCCCAAACCATCTATGTCCTAGGAGGGGAGAGTGGATGGTCTGTGATAATATCATCACCATTAGCACTAATAACAATTCCCCAGAAGGCACATACATTTCAATGTGTGTGGCAAAGCATCTCTCATTAAGTCTTAACAAAACTGAGAAACTAATTTGACGATTAGCCACATCTGTGCAGATTCTTGCTGACTCGACTTTCTAAAGCAGAGGGATAATGTCATTCATCTTTGCATCCTCAGTGCCAAAAATGTGGTAGGCACCTAATATCTGTTTGATGGGTGAATGAGTGAGTGAATAAATGCATAAATGAGTGATGAATTGGCCAGAAAGTCAAAATGGGAGAAAGCAAAACAAGAGCCCATTCAATACAGCACCCTGGTAGACTCCACATGAGTCAGCTGGCCCCTTTCATATCTCTAATACCTCTCTTCGATTGCACAGATTTGATAATTAAAATCTCCATGTATAATGATCTTTTTTTTAAAATTCATAGTTATTGAGATATATTCACATACCATGCAATCATACAAAAAAAAGCATACATTCAGTTGTTTACAGTACCATTATATAGCTGTGCATTCATCACCAAAATTAATTTTTGACATTTTCATTACCATGCACACACAAGTAATAAGAATAAAAATTAAAGTGAAAAAGAACAATTAAAGTAAAAAAAACACTGGGTGCCCTTTTTTTTTTTCTTCCCCCATTTTTCTACTCATCCATCCATAAACTAGACAAAGGGGAGTGTGGTCCATATGGCTTTCCTAATCACATTGATAATGATCTTCTAAAACCACAGACTGCCAGAAAAGTATGGTAGAGTTTCCATGTGCATGTATTTTTACAGCATTTGCAGGTACAGTCTAAGCAGCCATTCTGGTATTTGGCCTGCTGCTAAACCTAAAACAAGTAGATTCCATTGGCCTCTAAAGTTAATAAAGAATGTAATGTAGTAAACACTTTTCTTCCAAAAGCAACGTGTATAGTGATTAAAAAGGTCACTGGGTACATACTTCAGGCACATTATTTTAATACCGTGTTCAACATCAGTCAGGAATGTTGGTCACAATCCAACATAAGGTGAAAAGAAACAGAATTCTCTCTCAAATTCAAGCAGTTTCTGAGTTACAAGAAAATTTTTATTTTTTTTGTACCTTAAATGGTAGAAAAAGTTATACTTTTGCCAGAGCTTTCCATCAATTTAAAGCAGTCATTTTAGGAAATATGAACATCTACTTCCTTTGATCGAAGTTTAAACAAATGAAATGCAAATAAACAGGAGCAATTTAGTGACCATCTGGGGTCCAGGCTAGATCTCCAGGCATTGCTTTGTCCTCTTTCTCTCCTTCATCCCTACTCTTTACCCTTTTTGGATTTTTTTCTATGTCACTGTAGCTATACAGATGTGTTAACTGGTTACACTCTCTCAGGTAACATTTCAGGTTTCACAAGGCAACACAGTGAAACCAACTTATTGTTATTTCAGAATATGAAGCTCCAATCAAAGTAACGTAGGTAAAGATGTACATTAGGTACAATTTTTTTTTTGGATAAAATATTAGAGATATGCATGGTTTGAATAAATCACTGCAGTTTTAATGAGATTTATCTAAAGCTAAGATAAGGCTAAGAGATTCTGATGATAAGGAAGAGATTACATTGAACCACATTTCCAAGGTTCAGTTGGTCCATCACAACAGCAAAGAGCCCAAAGAAGTCACTGGGGAGAAAAAAAACCTCAGTTCCAGGTAACTTAAGCCAGAATCCCCTTCCTATGGGTTTTCAAAATAGACTACTACAACTACTACTAATAATAATAATGCAACAGGGTTTATTCCCCTTACCACGATCCTTTGTAAAAATCCCCTTTTGAGCAATTATTTCATCTGGATTTGAGCACTCTATTTCAGAGGAAGATCACAATCCAGCTGCCCTGGGACTTGTCTATGGGTAGCTTGCTTATGGGACCAAAAATGTTCTTAAAGTAATAGTGATAGACAGGGATTATCATCATCCCCTATATTAGGCAGTAGTCAGAAACGTCACCCATTTCATCTCTTTTCATAACTTCAACTCTTGAATCACACCTTGACTCAAGGCACTAAAAAGCCTTTTCTGAGCGTTCAGCACTTAACATGATTAGTATGACTGCACAGGTCCATCACGGGGGCCTCTTCCTCATCTGACAATTCACACCTCTCTCCACCCTGGTGAGTGTAAGTTGGCCACTCTGAGGCCTGGGGCCCCTGGTCAGGAAAAGGCCCTCCACTTCATACTGCTGGAGCCAGGGAAAATCAGATATCCTCTAAAAGCTTTCAAAGATGCCCTGACAAATAATGGACCTGACACCACTGTCTATCTGAGACATCAACAAGAAATAGGACATGCATCTGTTTACACACCAAAGCCATGAATATGCAACATGCAGCTAAGCACCACAAGCAGCAAACGTGAATAATAGGTGCTCCCCACTCAACTAGAGAACACTGCAGACAGACCTTACTACTGGAGCAACCACCATTCATCCTGAATATGCTTTGTTCTGCTATTCTAAGCAAACAATCAGACAGTCTCGCTTGTCCTCAATGGACTCAAGTTAAATGATACCGGCCCTTTATCCAAAGATTGTCAGCCACATTCCTATTCAGATGACAGGGCCTCTTAAATTTGCTTTTGAGGTACCAAAAACACAAGGGGAAAAGTGAGGTGGGTGCTTAAGCAGACGGACTTGAGGCAGACGGCTTGTGTTCACATACCACCAGTTTGGGCACTAAGGAGCCCAGCGACCTTAGGCTCAGTCTCCTCCCGGCAAAATGGGGATAAGGGTAAGTGCTATTTATGGGGTTGTAGCACTGGTGGAATGAGAGGGAATGTGTAGGCAACCAGCACAGTGCCTGGACTGTCAGTAAGCACCCAGCTACTGTGATATATTACTATTAAGAGTCCCTAATTTCTATTCGGAGTCTCACTGCCAAAATGCAAAAAATTTTCCCACCTATCCATATTAAAAAAAAAAAAAATTAAGGCTTCTGAAACCACCAAAATGACTAATTCACAAAAGGGGAAAATGGTTTGCAAGCTGGTGCCTGTCTTGTGGAACGAACACTTGGCTTTAAAATGCTATGTGGCCCCACAGTACAAACAGTAACTAAACATCTGCAGACAATTTCAATGCATTCAGTCATTACTCATTTGATCTTCATGAAAATACCAAGGAGCAGGTATTATTGTTTTTCTCACCTTATACCTATATGACGCTAGTAGACTTGGCACTTAAAATTAGATCTTCTTTCTCCAAATCCTCTTCTCTTTCCACTATACCATGAAGTGGAAAAGTTCCTTGACTGCTGCATTGGACCTCAGGGCCGAATTCAGTAAGAAGTGTTGCTGCTTCAAGCTTCCAATTCTTTCAAGTAAGGGAAATAATCATCAAATACAAATGGGGTCGAGTGCCATAGATTGAACTCTGCACCTGAACCTCCCCATTCTCCCTTCTTATTCTATAACTCCTAATAAAAGCCGTGACTTACTGAGTTTTCAGTAGGTTCCAAGTGCTGTTCTAAACACTTTACATGTATAAATGTAGACAACCTCAGTACATAGGCACTACTTTTATCCCCTTTTTAAATACGAGAAGATTAAGGCATGCAGACTCAACTTGCCCCAAATCTCCCAGCTAGGAAGTAAGAGGTGGGTTTCAAACTCAGATAAAGGGCTATTCTGTATCTGAGCAGTTTTCGCACTGCATAAAGGTACCTGGATGAGGGGGGTGGGTGACACTGAAATCCAGTCCTGGCTCTTCCTGGGGGCTGTGTCTTCCCAGTGGCACAGCTCAGAAGGAACACCTTTTTCTACATGCACAATGCCCTGTGTAGGACCTGCTCAGGTGGCTGGCTCCAAAGCCATGCTCTTAACCACAAATCTATGTTCTTAAACACTGGACTTCTATTCCTAGAAGTGGTACTGGTTGAAAACATAAACTCAAAAAAGTACTGACAACTTCATGAAAAAAATATGACATGTAATGAGTTCTAAGCTATTAAAAAGGAGTGGGATTTAAAGACCCAGGTGTTCTAGTTTGCTAATGCTGCTGGAATGCAAAACACCAGAGATGGATTGGCTTTTATAAAAAGGGGGTTTATTTGGCTACACAGTTACAGTCTTAAGGCCATAAAGTGTCCAAGGTTACACATCAGTAATCGGGTACCTTCACTGGAGGATGGCCAATGGCGTCCAAAAAACCTGTGTTAGCTGGGAAGGCACGTGGCTCACGTCTGCTCTAAAGTTGTGATTTCAAAATGGCTTTCTCCCAGGACGTTCCTCTCTAGCAAGCTTGCTCCTCTTCAAAATGTCACTCACAGCTGCACTGAGTTCCTTCTCTCTGAGTCAGCTCATTTATATAGCTCCACTGATCAAGTCCCACCCTGAATGTGTGGGGCCATGCCTCCATGGGAATATCTCATCAGAGTCATCACCCACAGCTGGGTGGGGCACATTCCAAACAAATCTAATCAGCACCAAAACATCTGCCCCACAAGACTACATTAAAGATAATGGCATTTGGGGGACACAGTACATTCAAACTGGCACACCAGGGTTTAATTCAATCTTCTCCAGCAGACTGCAGGACAGAAAGTCTCCATGAACAACTTCCCATCCTCGTCAGAGATCTGCCATAGGTATTGTATGGAAAGAAAACCAAATATTTTTGCCAGATATTTTTGCCCAGTTGCAAATGTATTTAAATCTGTGAACACATTTTGCCTTAACAGCAAGATACTAATGGAAGATGTCTCAAAATAACTACAGGAATACTTTTGAGAAACCAGAACACCTTTCCAGTTAGAACATTGTTACTGTTAATTCATCCACAGTCTCCAAGTCCTGAATAAAACTCAATTCTCATCTCATTAAGTGTTTATTTAATTAATAGATGTGAAATCTGGTCTTGGTCAGATAATACCAGCCACACTATTCCAGGTTAAAACCAGTTTCAATATAGAACTCAAGACACCTCTGAGCTGATTTATACCAAGGTGCACAACACTCCATCAAGCCCCAGAATTCCTTCACCAGTTTCAAGAGACCAGGTTTTCTGTGGAAAGTGTGATTATGTGAATCAGTAACACTTTGGAGCTATTTTCAAAGGTGCTGAATAAACATCAGTGAATGAACATTCTATTGATCCAGTATAACTGACAACATAAATTGTAATTTATAATAACATGAATCATGGTGACACCAGGCAATGCAATTGCCAGTTTAAATAACAGCCTCTGACTAACTATTCAAATAAGGTTTGTACCCCAATTTCCCCTGGTCCCTCACTCCCTATTGTCTCCCTGACATTGGAGATGAGTATCAGTTTCCATTTATCACTTCGAGCTCTTAAGAAAAAAAACTGCAAACATTGTTCAGAGTAGCTATATATCTCTCTATAACCATAAACTATATCTCTATCGAAAGAGGAAAAAGAAAAGACAAGGTGGGAGGAGACTACTACATGTTTCAAAATACTGGGGAAAGATATTTCTTTGTGCAATAAAGAATATCCCTAAGGTTTCAACATTTTAAAAAACTGACCTTTACAATATAAGCAATAACCCTTTCTTCCTCCACTCCCTCCCTCTCCATCCTTCTTCAAAAGTATTTATTTGATTTATAAATGCCAGGAGTTATTAAATAGCCAGGTACTAAATCCCTCCTTTATTTAGCTGGTGTGAGGACCAGACTGGCCCAGGGGGAGAAAACAAGTCTTTCCAGAAGAAATGTCTCTTTGAGAGATGTTTTCTATGTCCTCCAGAGGTTTTTTTGAAACTATATGGCTTGATGCCTGGACCTTCATTTTCCCAGCTAATTCCAACAATCCTACAATGGTAAATAAAACAATATTAAATTCTTATACTGTGTTTACAGACTCATGTCCATTAAGCCAGATTTTCCAGCCTGTGCCTGGGCAGTGTGGACAAATGGCTTCCCAATAACAGTTAAGCAGGGCTTCTCTCTTGTTTCCTACTTTGATTGTCCTGGAATGAAATCTTAACACAGTATATTCTAAAGGTACATGAAACTGCCTACATTTTCTGTTTAACTCTGTGTGTGATCTAAAAATAATATATTATGCTTTGGTTCCATAGAAGTAAGGAATTGTCAGTCTCTTTGAAAAGACAACTGGCCTAACAATTTACCACCTCTGACAGTTACCAGAACCAAATGCTTCTCTTTCCCTTTTGCTTTCCTTCCTTCCTCCCTCCCTCCCTTCAGTCTCTCCTTCCTTCCTTCCTTCCTTCCTTCCTTCCTTCCTTTTTTCCTTCTTAATAAATTTCTGCTCCTTGTGGATAAGGCTTTTTTATCTACACACTGTTTTTATTTGGTTTAGTACTGCCTTAGTACTATATGGCAGCTGTTCAATAGAATTTTGATATTGCCGTGGTCATTGTTCCTAATTTTGTTGGGTAGATGGAAGGTACTTTGATAAGAGAAGACTACATTTGGGAGCACAGAATCACAATTCCATATTAAATCTGACATGCCTTTAGCTTAGCTCTTTTGATATCTCATTTGACCTTCACAATTAACATGTGAAGTAGGTAGGAGGGGCCATTCCCATTTTCAGATGAGGAACAGTCTCAAAGAAGTAACTACAGTCACTCATTCAGGAGATGATGGCATCACTCCAGAGTCCCATAAGATAGCAACCACCAAAAAAGTTTAAACTCTTTCACTGTAAATATAATATGCAATGAAAGATAAAGAATTTATTTAAATCAAACTCTTTCTATCTAATACAAATGACCTCAAATAGGAACAGATACTCTTTTTGACATTTATATTATGTTGGAAGGACATTCCCAGAGCCCTTTTAAAAATGATTATCCTTGAGAAGACTGCCTATATTTATTAAGTTTTCTGAAAATACTCTGTCCCATTCTGCATAAGTATTATGCACTCTAAGACGAAGCTCTAGTTGATGGGTAAGTGCCAGGAAAAAAGAAAGTTTCCATATAAGAATTTTCTAAAATCCTGTGTTCATCTAAGCCTCAATAAAATGAGCTATAAGCCCAACAGGAAAAAAATCTCCAAGCAGCCATTGAAAGCATATGTGCTGAAGTTTTGTACAGTTGTAACATCCAATTGTGCAGAGTCCCTGTGACAAACTGAAATGACTACAAAAGTGAGAGAGCAAGAGATGCCCTGAGCTACTCAACCAAAGTTTTTATCAGCAGAAAGAAGAGGAGGGATAGATCACTACTCTAAGAAAGTGGAGAGGGATCACAACTCATTATAGGTATTTCCATCAAGGACACAACCTAAATTATTAAGTTGTGAAAAAGTCATGGGATGCTTGCTTGGGCCAACACAGGCACTGAATTTGAATGACATTGATAAGTTTCACATGGTTTCTGAAAAAGAATGACCCCCAAATTTATGAATCTTTTAAAGAAAGAAAACTACATGAAGTTTTTGTGACGTTTCCATGGGATTTGTCAAGAGGTAGGGGGGATTGTTAGAAGAGGTGGGAAAGTGGGTTTTACCAGGGAGAGAGAGGGGAAGGGGACAGTGAGCTCAACTAAACCGATGAGCACAGATAAATAGGTGGTAGAAGCCATCCTCTTCCTCAAAAGCAGAGGTTACACTCAGGCGGAACCATGTTTGAGAAGCTAGAGGTGGTTCCGTTACAAAATAGAGACTAGGAAGAAAGTGAGGTTACAGTTCTTATCACAAGGATTAGCACTCTGACAGGTGTTCTAAGTGAAGTGGAGTATGTGGTCTGTGATGATAAGACAAGTTCTCCAATCAGAATTGTACAATGATTAGGCTGATAACAGAAATACAAAGTGAGAAAAGGAAGTACCGACTTACTCCTCTGTATTTGGACCCTAATTTCTTCTCCATTCATCTGAGGGAAAAAAGAATTAACAGGGGAGTTACCTGTCAGAGCTCCATGCTCTATTATAGAGCACGATTGTGAGGAGTTCCTGGGGGGATAATCTGGAGGGAAGGTCCTTAGGCTGAAGCAAGACCCTCCATTTGAGTCCTCTATGCCTTGTCCCCCTTCCCTCCCTCCCTTTCTCCTTCTCCTCCCCCCCCCCCCCAATTCCCAAACACACACACATACCTCTAGGATATTCCCCAGAATAAAAAACTGGGAATGGTAATTGAAGGGACCCTTATCTGGCCAACAGGATAAAACAGAGAGAACCACTAATATTTTTATCCTTGTATTCAAAGACAACTGATATTTTAACGATGTATAGTTAACTGAACATTTTTAGCTGGTTGGGAGCCTAATAGATTTACCTGGAAGTGGGGTAAGAATTCTTACAAATTATAATAATCCTGCTGCAAGCATAACAATATATTTCTGAAAATTAATGCTTTAATTTTATGTTTTCATTAAGTAATGCTTTTATTAAAGACTCCAAATGTAAATCTGTTTAATCCTGCTTATTTTTATTAGAGGCTGACCTTGGCTCCTACATTAAAACAAAAATTTTAAAATTCATTTTCTACTACTGAAATGTAGTAGACTAAGAGCATTCGGAGCAAATAATCTAGAAAAAACTGAATGCAAGAATGCAGTCCTACAACTGGGTCTCCCTTTGCCTCACTCTGCTTTGGCTTTCCAAAGAATACATTCCAAGCTCATTTTCCTCTCTGGTTTTTCTTTGTCTCCCTTTTAATCCCTCTTCTCTTTCCAAAATAATCTACTCTGAGGACAAATCCAAGCTCTGCCCGTTACTATCAGGTTAAGACAGTTAAGTTCTCCAAGCACTCAGTTTTCTCATCTATAATACCAGACATATTTAATCTACAGGATTGGTACGGAAATTAAATAAGAAAAGGTAGGAGAAGTTCTCAGCAGAATGCCATGAGCCACAGAAGGACTTCAACAAATGATAGTTCCTCTGCCTTTATACTCTCTCTATGCCAAATGTAAAATTAATAAAATTATGTAATCAAGCATTAATATAACAGTATCACCACAATAACAATGGCATTTTGAAATTTAGCTTTAGATCTCATAGTTTTGAAAACACCTTACAAAAATGACTTTTAGAAATAATGTGTATTTCATTATTCCTTACAGTCATAGATATGTAGATATTATTAAAGGCCCACAGATCAAATGAGCAATTGAATCAACTGTAATCTGTTTGTCCTGCCTATTTTCACCAGAAACGTGACCACCAGGAGTCACAGCTGCTGAGACTGTGGGTATCCCCTTGGGGGCTTCGGCAGACTCACAGCCAAACCCAGGAGCCTGGTCAGCAGGGCGAGTGTGGGTGTGTGACTGGGTACAAGGTTAACACAAAGATTTTAAAAATTCATTTGCACTACTAAAATATAAAGAGTTTTCCTGATTAAGGAGTATTAAAGGTAAGTAACCTAGGGAAAAAAAAAAAAAAACCTAGATAAACAAACAGTTTCCTTTTATTGATTAAAGTTTAAACAGAGCCTTTTTTTGATTAAAGTTTAAACAGAGCCTTAATGTCCTATTTGACTTTCCCTCTAACACACACCAGTCCAGCAAACCTCAGAATAATGGAACTTGAAAGGAAGGAGCGGGCGAGCAGTTATAGGTGTGAATTGCACAGATCTCACCTCATGAACAGACAGCTGTTCATCCAGCTTTGTGCTCCATGGACCCAAAAAGAAAGTAGAAGAGTTGATTCATCCAAATAGAAGTTTCCAGTTCAGATCTCCAGAAGAGTTAGAAGAACTTCAATGAATGTTTGCCACAGCTAGGAAACTGAGCAATCAAATGCTCCCCAAAAGATGTGTAAATAACCTAAAAGCAAAACTGTACAACACCATTTGAAGCAAACTAGAAACCAGTGGCAATTACAGAGCACATAAAAAATGACTGGCCTATCCTCCGAGCTCTGTAGAACACACACCCAGGAGAGGAAAACAAAGAAAAGGAGAAACTGGGTTAATGATTTCTAAGTAGTTTCCGGCATTAACAACTAGAGGATGTTTGTAAATTACAAATTCCTAATTGAAAAATTAACCTTGAAGGCAAAGAGAAAAGGTGGCCCCGCCCCTGCCTTCCTACTTTGCCACTGCCAGAGAGAGCCTTTGTGGAGGGAGAGAGCCAGAGAGTGAGAGGGCAAGAAGAGAGGGATGTGTGTGTGTGTCTGTCCAGGCAGTTTTCAAAATGTGCATATCCAGGAAGGAAAGAAGGAAGGAAGGGGAGAAGCCTATGTAAGAACAATTTAAGGCTGCTAAACAAAAACTACCTACTCCAAAAAAAAGTGAATATTTGACTTAACTTGGATAAACTGCCTAAATATCAGACAATCAGATGTCCATTGCTTTAATGACATGTCTTGAAAATGGCAATGTATCCGTAAACTACAATTCTTTAGTTACCCACACATTGGCGTGAATTAGTTACAGACCGGTTGCCTCCTAACACCTATGCAAGATCATCTTCAATGAGAGGAGGAGGATGGGACCACCATCTATGAATGGTTCTTTATGTTACTTTTCTGCATTTTACGTAACTTAGTGAATCCTCACAATGGGCACTAACTAAAGTGTTATTAAGCCATTTTGGATAAGGAAATGAAGCTCAGGAAGGATGAGAAACTTCCAAAAATCACGCCTCTGTATCAGGTGGGGGCTGAGCTTTGAATCCAGTTGTCTGCTTACTGTGGGAAAGACAGGAAGAGTAGAGCCCTGTGATAAAGGGAGAGAACACGATCAAGTGTGCAAAGAGCAACCTTTTGTAGTTGCAGGCTGTAAAGCATGCATGGGCTTCAACCTCCAGGACCCAGAAGTCAGAGTGGTACCTGTTAGCATTATAAGACGCCTAGTTCCAAATTACAAATTCCTGGTTTGCACAAAACTACAAAATAGGCTTTTGTGCGCTGGCTTGGGAACCATACCACAATTTGCAACTTGACCTTTTCATAAACTGGGTCCTGTTTATGCACGATGATGGCAAAGTGACGTATATGCAGGGTCCCTAGAACAAGATGTCTGCCTCAACCCCTCAAATTTCTTGAAGTAAATTTTTTCTTGCCTAGTTTTTAAGACCAGTTTACAAACACACAGACGATTTCGAGAGCCATGTCAGAACCTTTTCAAATTCTTTGCATTTGTTCCTATTGCTTCTTTTTAGAATAAGGTAATGTCTCAAGACAAATTGGCATGGCTGACTAAATAATTCTGTGGACAAAATTCTCCTGAAGTTGATAACAACAAGCAGACGGGGAGAAATTCATGGAGCAAGCAAACAAAATCTGCTTTTGTCTACTCATGCTCTTCTTGCTAGCAGCATTTGTTTATATGTAAATATTAGAAGCCAGCTCCATACACAGCTATAGTCCACTGCCCAATCCAACACTCACAGAAGTTACTAGTTATAACACTAAGCTCAATTAGAAAGTAACACACATTTTAATTGCTTTTATAGATAAATGAATCTACAAGGAAAAACATTAATTGCTAGGTGCAACTAGTAGCAACTTTGCTAATACTTACAAATTAGCAAAATGAAAGTATTTGCCCTGTTTACCCTAAAAAACAGGCACCTATTAATCAGACAGGGCTTCAAGAGTGTTACTTTGTTATTTCCTTTCATCATTGGGAACTCTGATTATTTGGTTGTCAGAGAGGTTCCAGAATTGTGATGGTGTCTCCACATGGTGCAAAAGTCAAATTCCTGGACAGGTGAATGACCTCTCTCTGATGGGACAGTTTGATACTATCTTAATTATCTTGCATTCATATCATCCTCATGTTTATGCTCTTAACTCGCCCAAATTCATTTATCCAGGTTTGATCAGTAGGTTACTAATGGCTCAACAATAGAAACTTGTCTTTTCTTTCTTTTACATCTTTGTAAAAGCTAACACTCTAAACACAAGTGGTAATCAAACACATTTCTGGCAGAACAGCTTACTGGGGAAAACATACTTTTGTATTTGTGCAATAAGAAACAATCTTGATCTCTTGGTAGCATCCTTTCATGTGAAGCCCCTATGTTCTAATTCACTGGGGAACCATGAATTGAATGTAAAATTTTTTTAGTCCTTTCATTTTTCTGGAAGAAAATAATATTTTTCTGGAATAAAAATATACTTTTTATTATATTCTCAAAGAGAGTTGTAAGAGGAAAATAAAATTAAGGTACACCATTTGAGTTAGTCTTGTAAAGAATAATAAATAAACACAAAATCATATTGGGCCCCACTGGGTCAAGTCACTCAAACTCTCTAAAGCCTTAGTTTCAATTTCTATAAAATGGGGATAATAATAGCATCTACTTTATGATGGCAAACAAGGTAATTTGCACCAACACCCTCTACTGAAGTCAACTGTACAACCTGGACTAAATACACTTTAAAACACTGGAGAATTTAAAAGAAAGAAAGGTATTGCTTGAGGAAGACAGAGGCTCAGAGAGGACAACTTTTATTTGAAGGGTTTCTGCCTCTTTCAAATAGGGGTTTTCTGAGTGGCTGAGAGGCTGTGTGTGCTTTTAACAGAATCTTGGATTGGACTGACAAGGACAGGTGTCAGTGCCACCAATCAGGTAGGGAAGCTGACGATGCCCTCTCTTCTGTTTGGCTTGGAACCTTGGCGGACTCAACCTAATTATTAGTGCGACTCTTAAGTAGGCAAAACTACCCAGGTTACAGCTCAGTTTTGAAAATATCAATACCTGAACTTATAGTGATTTGGATTTGCAACTGGCAGGGAAAAAATATCCCTGATAGAAAATAACATCAATTTTGTGTTTCAGATTATTTCTACAAAGTAGAAGTATGGTCATCTCTTCCACATCGTGGGGGTTAAGTGCGCAGCACCCCCACAATTTGGAAAATGGGCAAAAAATCTTTTTTTCAGGAAATTCCCTAGCTGCCTCTTGATCAGCAAATGCTACCTTTCCCACTACGTTTACATTGCATAGGCTAAATCTTTTTTAAAAATTTCCAAACCAGCCTTTGCTGGCCTGAAAATCTGTATGGGTCCTTTAGGAACTCATATAAGGACTTAGCCTTTTCTCATATGATGCCAGAATCTATTGGAATGCCTTTTTCTAAAATAACATTCCTGCACCTCAAGAATGTTGCACTCTGTACACAAAAGAGTTGCAGATCTTGTGATTTATGCAAATGCTCTGCAGTTGTTGGTATAGCTGCAACAACAGCTTTGTGGATTTCCTTCTCTTTTTTCTTGATATGCCTTATGGGTAACTCATTAATGCCATAAGGGCAGCTTCTGCAGAACTCCCCCAAAATTCCCATTTAATTTCTTATGCCAACACACAATATATTGAAACCATGATGGGGAAAGTTGTAATGTGGAAAGGATAACTGTACAATGTCCAGAACATAATCAAAAGTAATCAGACATAAAGGATGACATATCAACAAGAACAAAAATAAGCAGAAATAAAGGACAACAGAGGCAGTCTCATACGGGTTCAAGATACTGAAGTTAACAGAGATTTTGACAGAACTATGACTGCCATGCTCAAAAAATATTTTTAAAAAGACTGAGAATTTAATGGATAAATGGAAATTAATTACAAAAATGAATCAGATGAAATTTTAGAAATGAAAAAAATTTAAGAATGGATGGGCTTAGCAGCATGTTAAATATAGATGAAGAGATAATTAATACACTAAAACATAAATAAGAAGCAATAACCAGAATGAAAGAAAGTAAATATCAGAAGATGGTAACAGAAATAAAAGACACTATGAGAAGGTCTAACTCACATGTAATTGGAGCTCCAGAAGGAAACATGGAGAGAACAGAGAGAAAGCAATATTTCAAGTGACACTGGAATGTTTATAAAACCAGTGAACAGCAGATTAAAGAAGACCTACTAACCCAAGCAGGATTTTTAAAAATCTACAGAAAGCCGAATTGTAGTAAAACAGCAGAACACCAGAGTCAAAGAAAAAAACCTTATAACCAGCTTGAAAAAAGCCATGTTACCTATAAAGGAACAATAAGTAAGAATGACAGTTTACTTCCCAAAAGAGACAATGTAAATCAGAAGACAATGGAATGATACCTCAACCATATTTAAAAATATTAATTTATAACCATTGAAAACAAAAAAATATCCTTCAAGAATGAGGGCAAAATGAAGACATTTTTGAGACATACAAAGGATGAGAAAATTTGTTACCAGCAGGCTTGGGCAAAAGGAAAGAGAAAGATTTTTTCAGGCAGTAGAAAAATTATTCCAGATAAACTGTCAGAGATGGAAGAGAGAAGGAAGTATGACAACAATGGTAAACATGTATGGAAATCTAACTGAGTATGGTCTTTAAAAAAAGAATATTAATTAATGTTCTTTGGTTGAAAATAGATAAAGAATTAAAATACTCTACAACAATCGCATAAAAGTTGGGATGGGATAAATGGAGTTAAAAGTTTTCCAAGGTCCTTGCATTATCTGGGAAAAGTTTAGAAGTACCAATAAAAAAAATTAAAAAAAAAAAAAAAAAATGCACCAATTAACAATAAATTTTAACAAGTCAAGAATGCCTTTGCAATTTCCTGGATAACCTCTAAAAGAACAGTGAAATTAGTATAAAATATCTAGCAAACAGAGACTGAAAAAAGTGTAATCATTTAAACAACAACAACAAAACATACCCACCAAAAGAAAAGGAAGACAAATAAAAGGACCATTAGACGGATTAAAAACAAAACGAAACAAAACAAAACAAACAAACAATAAGAGAATAGATTCAAACCTAAATCACATATTCACTGACTAAATGATCCAAATAGTAAAGATTTTCAGGCTAGATTAAGAAAAATCATCTAACTATCTGCCATTTATAAAAGACGTATCTAAAATACAAGGATACGAAAGGTTGAAAGTACAACAAGGATACGAAAGGTTGAAAGTACAAGTATCATGAAAAGATATACCATACAAACTAATGAAATTAATCTGTAGTAACTATATTACTATGAGGTAAAGTAGGCTCTAAATCAAAAAGCAGTTCTGGAGAGACAGGAAAATTTCATTAAAAAAAATGTTCAATTCACCAGGAATATACTATAATTATAAATATATATATATCTAATACTATAACCTAAAAACATATGAAACAAATATTGAAAGAATTACAAGGAGAAACAGCCAGAACAACAATTATAGTGGAAGAATTGAACACACCTTTCTCAGTAAATGACAGAATTAGAAGATTTTTTAAAACTCAGTTAAGATATGGAAGATTTGAACAGCACAATTAGCAAATTTCTCCAAATGACTATAGAGTATTTATCCGGCAACTGCAAGATACATAATTTTCTCAAGCACAACATGTAACATTTATAAAAAGTAACCATCAGCACAGAATAAAGCAAGTCAATAAACTTTGAAGCATTAAAATCATACAAAATGTGATTTCTAACTGTAGTAAAATAAATACCAAAATGCCTGAAAATTACTAAAACAGTAATACTAAATACTGTTAGGTCAAAGACAAAGACTATAGTGGAAAATAGCAAATATTTCAAATTAAATTATCATCAAAATATTACATGTCAAGACTTAGCAGTGGAATGCAGCTAATGCCCTGTTTATAGGGAAATTTATAGTCTTAAAAATGCATATATTTGAAAATAAATCTGAAACTCAATAAACTAAGCATAATTTTCAAGGAGCTAGAAAAATAAAAGCAATTTTAAACCCAAAGAAAATCAGAAAGATACAATAAAGATGAGAGCAGAAATTAATGAAACAGAAAACAAATATACAGCAAGAAAGGTCAACAGGTCTAGAAGTTGATTCTTTTAATAAAGACTAATAAAACTAATAAAATCCTGGAAAGACCACTTACAAAACAGAAGACACAAATAATCAATGCCAGGAAAAAAAGAGGGAACATCACTGCACATCCTACAGACATTAAAAATTTGAGAATATTACTAACAAATTTATGCCAATATATTTGAAAATCTAGATAAAAAGATAAATCTTAGAAATATACAATTTACCATAACTGACAGGAAAAGGAAATTTTTAAAAAGATCTCAATAGCGCTATACCATTCAAGAAGTTGAATCCATAATTTAAAACATTCTTCTAAAGAAAACTTCAGGGCTAGATAGCCTCACCAATGAATCTTATCAAACAGGTAAAGATGAAATAATACTAGTCTCACCACAAACTCTTTCAGAAAACAGAACAAAGTGTGAGTACTCCCCACCTTAATTTTTTTAAGGACTTGATACCAAAATTTGACAAAATCAAAATTTCTTGGTTAAAGAAAAATTATAGGCTAGTCCTACCAATGAATAAAGTTGCAAAATCCTAAATAAGAGATTAGCAAATGATATTAATAAACATATAAAAAGAATAATACTTCAAAAGCAGGTTGGATTATTCCAGATATGCAAGTTTGGCTGAAAATCAGTAATATAAATCACCACATCATCAGAATAGAAGAAAAAAATTAAACAATTATCCCCAATAGGCACAATGTATTTGAAAAAATCAGCATACATATCCAATTAAAACCTCTTGGCGAAACTAGAAATAAGAAGTTCCTTAAAATGAAAAAAAATTATCTACAAAACTCAACATACTTAATGATGAAATGATGGAAGTTTTTCTTTTGAATCTGGAAAAGGGATAAGGATATGTGCCATTACCACATATATTCAACATTGTACATGGAGCACCATGTTTTTTGAATTTTTGTACTTTCTATTGGTGATTTCACTGTTTAAAATGGCCCTGAAGGGAGTGGTGAAATACTGTCTAATGTTCGTGAGAGGGAGAATGCTGGGATGTGCCTTAGGGAGAAAATTTGTGTGTTAGATAAACTTGGTTCAGGAGTGAGTCACAGTGCTGTTGGCCCTGAGTTCGATATTCACGAATCAATGATATATATTAAATAAGATGCCATTAAACAGAAATACACATACAACACAGTTATGTATTGAACAGTTGATGAAAATGTGACCAGAGGCTTGCAGAAACCTAACCCTGTATTTCCCCTAGGAGCAATGGTTCAGTATTTGCTAATTCAGTGTTCAAAGTGACTTTATGGAACCTAACTATAGCAAATAGCAAGAATCAACTGTACTACCAAAAAAGAATCAGAAATTGAGATTTTACAAAGATATAAAATGGAATGAACAAAATGTGAAATATCTAGGAATAAATCTAATAAAAAAATGTGCAAGACCTCTACACAGAAAACTGTGCCACATTATACAGAAAAATGTTTAAAGATCTAAATAAACAGAGGAGCATACCATGTTCATGGACTGGAAGACTTGCTAAGCTAAAGATATCCATTTCCCCCAAATGTAATTATAGGCTTAAATGCAAATCGCATCCAAAATCCCAAGTGTTACACTTTTTTTTGCTTCTGTTGTTTTACTTTGGTGGAACTTAAAAAGTGGATTTAAAAATATTTGTGTAAATGTACAAATCAAAGAATAACCAAGGAACTCCTAAAGAAAAAGAACAAGATAAGAGAACCTAATCTATGGAATATAAACACTTATTATAAAACTACAGTGGGGTATCAGTGCAAGAATATAAGAATAGAGAAAACAAATAGACTAGAGAGCCCAAAACATACTTGGACACTTGATTTATGATAAAGGAAACACTGCAGAGCAGAGGAGACAGAATAGTCTTTCCAAAAAGCATGCTGGGACAACTGGATATCCATAAATGAAAAAGAACAAAAAACAAAAACTTGACCCTATCTCACACCACACATAAAAATTAATTCCAATGAATTGTAGATATAAGGTAGGGGAGAGGGAGAGAAGAGAGACTGTAAAGTTTCTAGAAGATAGTACAGGAGAATATCTTCATGACTTCTGAGTCAGAAAAGACTTATTGAACAAGATACAACAAAACATTAACCATAAAGGGAATGGACTCTATAAAAGATCTGGACTATATTAAAATTAAGAGCTTCTATTCATCCTTAAGAGAGAGAAAAGGCAAGCTACAGAATGAAGATTTTATCACACATGTAACGAATGAAGGGCTCATATCCAAAATATATAAAGAACTCCTACAAAGCAGTGAGACAAAGACAAAACCCAGTTGAAAAATGGGTGAGAAATTTGAACAACCACATCACAAAATATTTTAGATGGTCAATAAACATATAAAAAGACACTCAATGTTAAAAGTCAGGATAAAACCAAATTAACTCTATGTGATATTATTACTGCAAAACCACCAGAGTGGCTAAAATTATAAAGACTAACAATGTTGGCAAGGATATGAAGCCTGGGAAACTCCTATATGCTGCCAGCGGGAGTATATTGGTACAACTACTTTGGAAAACACTTTGTTATTATGTACTAAAGGGTGATGCTATACATTGCTTGTGTGCCAGCAATATCTCTCCTGTGTATATAGACAATAGAAATGTACGCCCACAGGCACAAAGAAACATGTACAAGAATATTCATAGCCCTATTATCCTCAATGGCCTCAAACGGACTATCCAAAGGTCCATTAACAATATAATAGATAAATAAATTGTGATATACTCACACAATAGTTTTCAATACAGTATGCCAAAGGGACTAACTACAGCCACAAGCAACAACATTCATGAATATCACAAACACAACGTTAAGTAAAAGACTCCAGATGCAAAAGAATATGTATTTTATGACTCCATTTCATTCTATGCTCAAAACACAGGCAAAACCAAAATGTTGGGTTTATGGATACTTTCTTTGTTGGAAAACTAGAAAGAAAAGTAAGACCTGGTTTGCCCCCCGCCAAAAGGAAAAAAAAAGGAAAAAGAAAAAATCAGGATAGTGTTTACCTTTTGGGGAAGGTAAGAGAAGTGATTGGGAGGGAGACACAAGGGGGCATTTGCAATTTCTTCTTTTTTTTTAACCAGGGTCTTTGGTTGCCAGGCATTCACTCTGTGATAGATCCCTGCACTCTGCATCTTTGTTTTGCACACTTTTCTGTACTTATATGAAATCTCAGGTAAAACAGGTGAAATAAATAAATCAAATGCATTTACAACAGAAGACTTCAATACAACAATGCCTATGTGTTTTGCCCCAACCTGTCTCTGCCTTGGGCTACATTACTACGGATGGCTGATTCTCTCCAGGCCATAGCCCCTCCTTGGCTCCAGATCTCCTGGACTCCTGTAACATCATTCTGATGATTACCAGAAAGGTAGTTCTGGTACTCCATCTTTCTAAGTAGTCCTCTCATTAAACTCCATTTGAACTAGACAGGATTCTGTTTTCTACCGAAACCCCACAGAGTGGCAATTTTACATTAATTTATGTGATTATTTTATCAACATCTGTCTTCTACTAGACTGAGAGCTTCAAGACACTGACTCTCAGGAGGCTGTCAATAAATATTTGTCAAATGATTGAATGAGTTAACAAATGAATAAATGAATGAACATACTATTCCTAGTACAAGGATTTCTAAAATGTTCCTGTTACATTTGTCTGGGTACCAATCTGTTAGAGTGGACATTCTTCCTCTGTTGATTGAAAATAACCTGTGTTGGCAGAAATAGTTTTACTCATGGCAATAATTACAATTATTCTAGCAATAAATGCAAAAGCTATGATTTCCCAATTTAAAATATGTAAATTTATCTTTCTGAAATAAGCCATCAGTGACAAACTTCCAAGTAGACTGTACTGCATTACAGTCAGTAGGAACACAATAAAAAGCTTAAGCAGAAAGAAAAGGCTCTGCATCCCTGAATTTCTCATAAAGTATTGCAAATGACCTGGAAAAACAAATACTTGATAGTTTCATAGTATAGGAAGGTTAACTCTGGGCAGGTAATGTTCTTTCTTTGTTACTACAATAAACTATCTATTCTACATTGTTGTCCTAAGCTTAAAGGAAAATTTGGGCTGATTCCAAAATTAGATATACGAGTTACTTATTAATGTAAAAAACGAGACATCTACAAAATGAACTAGAAAGTTCTAATTCCAGGCCACTAATCAGAATTTCCAGAATGGGATGTGGCGCTCTGCAGATTACTTTCTATTTTTTGGTAGAACAAGTGCAGAGAGATGAGATAACCTACAAACCATCAGATGTACTAGCAAGATCTTCCAAATGTGTATCAGTGTATGCTGTACCATGTGACATTTGAATTTTAATCTTGACAAAATTAAAGTTACAATCACACAACTGAATACATACTCTACTAACAATTTTTATTTGATTTGAAAGCAACAATTTCCTTGGCATACAAACTCCTGGTGGATGATACATTCTGCTCTCTGAATAGGTCCAAGTTCATCTGTTTTCTGCAGTCTCTTTCCTGGTTAAACACCTATTTCTTCTGCTAACTTTTTCACTGTAAAAAGTATTCCAGTTCTGTACACTCTAACTAACAGGGACAGAAGGTCCAATTTCTCTACTACCACACGAGTTCAAGATTATCTGTAACCTCCCGCCATGCAAACTAGTTAGTTAATAAAGGTAGACCTTTCCAATATCGCATTACTTAAATTATGGGTCTGACAGATCTTATAATCCTGATGATACGACCTGGCTTCAGTAACAGTTCCACCATTAATAATACCTTGTGAGGGGAAAAGGGGAAGTAATGGAGTTAAAATAGTTAAAATCCAGTTATACCTCCAATTCTTTTGATAACCAGAACCAGATGACTTGCTTTGTTTTATGTTTAGGTGCAACAAACGAATTCCTTTTTCTTATTCACTCCCTTCGGTCATAACTAATATAGGAAATGACCACACCAGCTCCTTACAGAATGCTTCCCCGGAAACAAAAGAGCATTTTATACTTGATCCTGCTATTGCCAGTAAAGAGAGTGAAGTAAAAATTAACCGTCCACCCCTTTCCTCATACACAAAGCGATATTTGGGGTGGGGGTGGGGAAAGTACCTCATTCAAATTCTAAGAGCAACTACTCTTCCCTTCCCCCACTCATCGCCATTCTCAGCAACATCACCCACTTATTGAGCGCCCAGTACATAAAAGGCCCCATCATCCCTTCACAGGGTCAGAAAAGAACCATCTGTCTCCCAGACTGAAAATCACGGCTCCGATGCCCCCCACGCGCCAAGGCGGGGCGGGTCGTCCAGCCCCGCGGGACCGGGCGGCGTCTCCCGTGCCAAGTAGCCCAGGGCCTGCGGGCGGCGCCGCAGCGCTCCAGGCTCCCCTTTCCGCTCCAGGCTCCCCTTCCCGCAGGGTCCTTACCCGCCAATCCGCCGCCGCCGCCTCCGTCGCCCGCATGCCCCTTCCTCCGCTGCAGGATGAAGTACGGGTTGGCCCTCTCGGTGACCCACAGCGCGTTGGCCAGCAGCACCTCCTCGGGGTTCACCCACATGTTCGCGGCCGCCGCGAGCGCACGCACAATGGGGCCTCGGGCCGGGTCCTGCACACACAGGCACGCACAAGCGCGCACTCCCGGGCACACGCGCGCCCGCCCGCCCGCTAGGTGCGACCGCGGAAAGCGACTCTACCAGGGAGAGGCCCGCGGCGCCCCGGCCACAACAAAGCCCCAGCGGGCGGCCGGGGAAGACGGTGAGGACGCCGGCACCGCGAGCAGCATCCTCCCCCCGGCGCCGCGGCTCCCCGCGAGTCCGCGGCTAGTGATGCCGGGGCCGCCGCCGCCGCTCTTCAGCCGCTCTCGGGTCCCACGGCGGCGGGAGGAACAGGAGGAAGAAGAAGCGAAGCGGGAGGAGGAGGAAGTGGTGTGGCTTAGTCCCGGGATCCGAAGTGGCGACAGGCAGGGCGACTCGAGATGATTCGGCCCCACAGTTATGGCCGAGGTGGGCTGGGGCGCGGCTGTTCCTCAGCGCGGACCAGAGCTCCCGGGCCGACTCGGTTGCTAGCTACTGAGAAGTCCCGGGCTCACCGAACCTTAGGACTCGGAGTCCGGACCACTCGCTCCCCCGGCGAAGCCCAGCTGCCTGCAGGAAGGACGCTCCGGACACTGCGAATGAATGACGACAGCGCGACTCACTTGGAGCGAGCCCGGGAGGCACCAGCTTCTGTGGATGCGGGTCCTCCACGGGCTCTGCGCGTCTGAATTTAGGGGAACCTTCCGGGGACCGTGTGGCAAGCACTTGGCCCCACACCTATTCCAGCAGGGAGAGCGCTGCCAGTATGTGTGGGTGTGATGTGTATGATTGTGCGTCTGTGTGTGTTTGTGTTTAAGATTGACGCTATGTAAGATAGCGCCGCCCTTCTTCCCAGGAAATGTGTGTTTCAAGGTTCCAGACCTGGGGTTAGATACCGGGGGTCGGGGGCGAACTCAGCCAATGGTTGTTGATGTTTTTGTTCCCTGCATCCCTAGAGCAAGTCATGCGCCAAACTTGTCACCGCCTGTGACCCCTCCCCCTCTCCATTCCATTGTAATTAAAGTGGCCCAGCTAAGTGCATTACATCACTTCTTGCCTTGACCTGTAGGGCATGAGCAAGAGCGAAGTTGGAAGCGGCCCAAAAGCTCTGACCAACTAATTCACGCCACAGCTGTTCATATGTCAGGCATTTGCAGCTTTAAGGACCAGGCGTGGCAGAATTCAGGGATTTAGCTACACTTAATAGATGGATTAAGTAAATAAATTAGCAAACAAATAAATAAATAAATAGAAATCGGTGAAACCAGAAAC
This sequence comes from Choloepus didactylus, assembly GCF_015220235.1. Lineage (NCBI taxonomy): Eukaryota > Metazoa > Chordata > Mammalia > Pilosa > Megalonychidae > Choloepus > Choloepus didactylus. The sequence goes on from NC_051309.1 coordinate 153,848,167, forward strand.
CTGCAAACCAGGCCAGCTTTATCCCTAGACAGTTTCACTTTCCCCACATATGTCCCCTAGTCTCAGGTTGATCACAGCTTATCTTCCTGCATATCTAACCATCTTTTCTCACCTCTTCTTACACCCGGGAGTTCCGGGGATAGCTCAGAAAGCAAAATGAGGCTCCCCTCCCCACATGATGGGAATTTGCCAAGCTTTGATTTGTCCTGGAGATTGGACAGTCCTAGGGAGTTCTTGCTATTCAATGAGTAAAGCATTCAGATGAGACTTTCTCGTGTGGACTTTAAATTTTTACTCTTGTAGTTCTCACATTTATTGCTAAATTTCTTCAAATGGTGGCAGGGTGAGTGAATCAGCAGCCATTTTAATGAAGCTCCCACTGTACCTGTTGGTTTCCTACCCAGGGGACTCAAGGAATGGAAGTTTTTCTTTACTTTTAGCACACTGATTGATCTGCCTTTTTAGAAAAAGACTTTAAATTCCTAGGCATTTGCAAAAAGTTCACATATTATAACAAAGACTCTAAAATGTCACTTGACATTTCCCATCCCATGGTGCTGTCAATCACAGAATCCTACTATATAGAAGAGAATAAAACACAACAGACCATAAGATTACAAATCATAAATACGTAAAAATCGTATTGATAATGTATTTATACAACTCAATTTTTTAGAAGTGCCTCCCTAAATATCCTTTCACTTTGTCTAATTAGCATTTTTTAAAACTCTACTAAGTGCCTTAACATTGTCTTTTGGAATATCCTTATTGTACTCTTCACAGTTGTGGCTTGACACCATAACATTTATCCCACCCCTGAAATTAACCAAAACGATTTTACAAAAACTTGCTTTGAGTACAAAAGTGGGCACAAAAGAAAAAGAGGAAACTTAGAAAAAAATTCTTAGCTGTATTTTCTAGTTTCTTGGACAAGTTAGAGCAAGTTCTTTTGAGGAAATCAGGACTTCCATTATTATAATGAATTGTGATAACCTGTAGTAGAAGGACATTGCAAAGAAGTAGAGAAACTTTACAAGGAGTTCCTGGTGGCTTGCTGGTCCCCATACTGCTAACTACTGACTTATTAAAATGTTACTTTGTTTAAAAAAAAAAAAAAAAAAAAGGACAATCACATATACCTGAACTAGAAAGATACAATCCAGCCAGTTTCTTTTTTAAATCAGTACTTTTAGCTTTCAATTCATTCTCAATAGGTTTTAAGCCTAAGGAGTGTCTCCAACCACCAGAAGAGGAAAAGCATTCAGTAGATGCCTACCTAAGGTAGGTGTCACTGTCTTTGCCTGAGCCTGCATTGAGATCCCATTCTACCCTCGCTGGCAAATAGTTGTTTAACCCATGTAAACATGCTCGAAAGAATCCATCCAGAAGCAAGTTCTGACTTCCTGACCTTTGAGCAATCAATCAGTTTACCGCAGGTCTGATAAAACTGTGAGAGTAGTATATTTTTCTTTAGCAACTCTTACACCAATTCCAACAAGGTTTCCTCCCATTCTGCTTTTTCACCTTCACTGTGGTGTATTTTCCTCCTTATCCTCACCCCTGTCTCAATAAGGTCTCTACTTTGCCTTCTTGGGATTTGCCCACTCTTGAAAATATCATGGAGTCTCTGAAACTATTTCTGTTCACCTGACCACCCCAATTGCAGTGTCTACTCCTTCATGACTCAGTTCTCCCAGAAGTAAGGGAACAAAAGCTGAAGAACACTGACCATCTTAACAATTCCATGACCCAGCAGCCCCAGGAAAGGTAGGGTTGACAGAAAATTCAGTTCCAGTTTCAGAAGAGAGAATTCATCCAGCAGAGTAATAAAGTGCTAATGCTTCCTTGGGAGAAGCAGACTCCTCTCCCAGGTCTTTTATCTGACGGTAACATAACAAGGACTGCTTTTTAAAAATGCTCCTACCTTCCCAATCCAATCTGGTAGGGCAGAGTAATATTGTTTTGAAGACCCGAGATTTTGCAATAGCTTTGATATCTGTTACAGAGACCTTCACAGTGGATCTGAGTTGCTTAACCAGCTGGAAGATCTAGATTAACCAGTCACCACAGTGACAGCTCTGTAAGTAATAGAGATAATTGATGATATAGAAGTCACATTTTCATACTATTCAGGTTTAAGTGGCTGAATAGATCTGCTGCCAGGACTGTCTATAAGTATAGTGAGATTTGAGGGGGGCAGATCCCCCAAAATAGTTCTACCTGCAAGTACTACCTTGCATCCATTCGTTTATCTCTCATTCAGTCACTCTACATTTTGAATTCTGAGATGTTCTGAACACAAAACGATTAAAACATGATTTCTCTCCATGTTGGCATGACTATGGCCAAATGACTCCTATCAAATACCTCTGCATTTCTAGAATGAAGGAAGGGAAGCAATCTCTCCGGAGGGGGGGGGGTGAAGCAAGTATTACCAGAGATTAGTTTATGAAATTAACAGTTTGTTATTAAAGAGGGAAAGCGTCAGTGGTTGGGAAAAGGCAATAAAGTAAAGACCTTAGACCACAGGGTAGGGAGGGGGCACTTTGCTTAATTCCTTGAAGGCCAAGTTTCTGAGACTTTGAACAGAATATGGTTATATCCCCAGGCTTAGCTCCAGGGTTTCTTGTAAATGAGAAACAAGGAAGTATTTATGTGACTGTTGAATTTCTAAACTTAAGTTAGCTTTAGAAATTTACGAACAAAGGAGTCTTAAGAAAACTTGATTATGGTTGTGCTCAATCTCTTCATTTTAATTACAAGGAAATGATAGACCAGGAAAGAGAATGGACTTGACCAAGATCACTTGGATAATAAATAGTAAAGTTGGAAGTTAAGTTGGCTTAGACAACAGGAATTTATTATCTCAGTTTTGGAGGCTAGAAGTCTAAAATCAAGTTATCGGTAGGCCATGCTTTCTCTGAAGTCTGTAGCATTCTGGTGGTGGCTTGCTGCCTCAAGCACTGCCTCTGTCACATGGTGATTTGTCTCCTGTCTCCTCCTGACTCCTCTGTGTCTCTGTCTAGATTGACTCTTCTTATAGTCACATTGAGTTAAGGTCCACCCTGATTCAGTTTGGCCTCATCTTAGTATCTCTGATGATTAATTTCATGTGTCAACTTGAAAGGTTATGGTATCCAGTTGTTTGGTCAAGTAAGCAATTACCATGAGGGTCTTTTTTGCTTTAAATCATTAGTCATTTGATTGCATCTGTGGCTGATTACATCTACAATGAACAAAGGAGATGCCTTTGACAATGAGAGAAGTCTCATCTGATCTGTTGAAGGCATTTAAAGGGAGAACTGAAATTTTAGCAGTCAGAAAAGAAAAATTTCTCTCTTTACTTCAGCCAGCCACCATCTCCTGGAGAATTCATCAAAACCTTCATCAGAGTTCCCAACTTGTGGCCTGCCCTAAGGAATACAGTTTTGCCAATTCCCGCAGTCACATGAGCCAATTCCTATAATAAATCTCTTAATATTTACATACATATGTGTGTGTTCTGTTTCCCTGAAGAACCCTGACTGATACAAATTTTGCTATCAGGAGTGGTTCTTGAGAAATGGAATCTTAAGAATGAGATTTCTAAGTTGGTTCTGGAGTTTTTGGAATTGGTTCTCTAATCTGACTAAATTAAAAGACATCAATGATTCTATTTCCAATGACCCAGGTGGCACTGATAGTCTGGAAAACCCTGCTAATACAATATCTTCAAAGATCCCATTTACAAATGAATTCACATCCACAGGACAGAGGGTTAGAACCTGAGCATAACTTTGCTGGGGGCACGATCCAATCCACAACTTCTATGTTTCCAAATCCTAATGACAACTTTCCCTTTTTTTCTCCATACAATATTTGTCACATTTTATTCAAGAATTAAAATAGACCATATTTATATAATCTTTTCACGGTCATTAGCTGTCACTGTTGTTTGGGGTTTGGGATCTGATCCATTTATTAACCAGACCTGAGTCACCTGCCTATTCTGAAGAGAGGTGTGGCCAAGGGGAGGGGTCAGCCACGCTCTACGGGACTGACAGTGGGTATAGGATAGTCCCCCAAACTAAAATCAGTAATCTGTTACCCTAAAGAGGAGAAAGGGCTGCTGGGCAAGCCTACCCAATAGAGATCCACTACCAAACCTGTCACAAACAACTTGCTTTTTAATGGCTATATCCTCTTGGTTGTAATTTTATATTGCATAAATATACTTTTGTTTTATTTTGTATTCTGTTAATAGACCTAGTGGTTTGACTCTTTTAAGTTACCTTTAAAAAAAAAAAAGAGGAGGTTATTACAGGGGTCTACATATACTAGAGGACTAGCGATCACCAAGAAGCTCTAGGGACCAAGTTTGCTTTCCCTTTTCTTCTCAGATTCTCTGCTTTTCTCTATTCTCTTTTTCTAGTGTATTTTCTTTACCAACCAGCCTCCTTTGCTTACCCATTGTTTCTGTTTCTTCATAGCTTAAGCATATGCATGCCCCACGAAAGCCTCTCTGGCTCAATCCCTCATTCACCGCCTTCAAACTAGAGCTACCTTTAGCTGAATACTTTATCTAGGCATTTCCTAGCTAAAATTGCTGAAAGGGAAATTGATTGGCTCGGCTTATCTTTTAGTCCAAGGACCAGGATTATTGTCCAGCTTATGAAATGGTTGCCATTTCTTTTTTTTTTTTTTTAATCTTCATTTTATTGAGATATATTCGTATACCACGCAGTCATACAAAACAAATCGTACTTTCGATTGTTCACAGTACCATTACATAGTTGTACATTCATCACCCAAATCAATCCCTGACACCTTCATTAGCACACACACAAGAATAACAAGAATAATAATTAGAGTGAAAAAGAGCAATTGAAGTAAAAAAGAACACTGGGTACCTTTGTCTGTTTGTTTCCTTCCCCTATTTTTCTACTCATCCATCCATAAACTAGACAAAGTGGAGTGTGGTCCTTATGGCTTTCCCAATCCCCTTGTCACCCCTCATAAGCTACATTTCTATACAACTGTCATCGAGATTCATGGGTTCTGGGTTGTACTTTGATAGTTTCAGGTATCCACCACCAGCTACCCCAATTCTTTAGAACCTAAAAAGGGTTGTCTAAAGTGTGCGTAAGAGTGCCCACCAGAGTGACCTCTCGGCTCGTTTTGGATTCTCTCTGCCACTGAAGCTTATTTCATTTCCTTTCACATCCCCCTTTTGGTCAAGAAGATGTTCTCCGTCCCACGATGCCGGGTCTACATTCCTCCCCGGGAGTCATATTCCACGTTGCCAGGGAGATTCACTCCCCTGGGTGTCTGATCCCACGTAGGGGGGAGGGCAGTGATTTCACATTTCAAGTTGGCTTAGCTAGAGAGAGAGGGCCACATCTGAGCAACAAAGAGGCATTCGGGAGGAGGCTCTTAGGCACAACCATAGGGAGGCCTAGCCTCTCCTTTGCAGCAACCGTCTTCCCAATGGTAAAACCTCTGGTAGAGGGCTGAACCCATCAAACCACCAGTCCCCTATGTCTGTGGTCATGTTAGCAACCATGGAGGTGGGGTAGGCGAATACCCCTGCATTCTCCACAGGCTCCTCAAGGGGGCACTACATCTTTTTTTTTTTCCCCTTGTTTTTTTTTTTTTTTTTTTTTCACTTTCCCTTCTTTTTTAAATCAACTGTATGAAAAAAAAGTTAAAAAGAAAACAAACATACAATAAAAGAACATTTCAAAGAGACCATAACAAGGGAGTAAGAAAAATACAACTAACCTAAGATAACTGCTTAACTTCCAACATGTTCCTACTTTACCCCAAGAAAGTTACCTAATATAGCAACATTTCTGTGAACTTGCTCCTACTATATCCATCAGAAATTCACAGACCATAGTCATTCCTGGGCATCCCCAGAACGTTAAATAGCTTATCTGTTCTTCTTGGATTATTGTTCCCCCTTCCTTAATTGCTCTCTATTGCTAGTTCCCCTACATTCTACATTATAAGCCATTTGTTTTACATTTTTCAAAGTTCACATTAGTGGTAGCATATAATATTTCTCTTTTTGTGCCTGGCTTATTTCGCTCAGCATTATGTCTTCAAGGTTCATCCATGTTGTCATATGTTTCACGAGATCGTTCCTTCTTACTGCTGCGTAGTATTCCATCGAGTGTATATACCACATTTTATTTATCCACTCATCTGTTGAAGGACATTTGGGTTGTTTCCATCTTTTGGCAATTGTGAATAATGCTGCTATGAACATTGGCGTGCAGATATCTGTTCGTGTCACTGCTTTCCGATCTTCCGGGTATATACCGAGAAGTGCAATCGCTGGATCGAATGGTAACTCTATATCTAGTTTTCTAAGGAACTGCCAGACTGACTTCCAGAGTGGCTGAACCATTATACAGTCCCACCAACAGTGAATAAGAGTCCCAATTTCTCCACATCCCCTCCAGCATTTGTAGTTTCCTGTTTGTTTAATGGCAGCCATTCTAACCGGTGTTAGATGGTATCTCATTGTGGTCTTAATTTGCATCTCTCTAATAGCTAGTGAAGCTGAACATTTTTTCATGTGTTTCTTGGCCATTTGTATTTCCTCTTCAGAGAACTGTCTTTTCATATCTTTTGCCCATTTTATAATTGGGCCGACTGTACTATTGTCATTGAGTTGTAGGATTTCTTTATATGTGCAAGATATCAGTCTTTTGTCAGATACATGGTTTCCAAAAATTTTTTCCCATTGAGTTGGCTGCCTCTTTACCTTTTTGAGAAATTCCTTTGAGGTGCAGAAACTTCTAAGCTTGAGGAGTTCCCATTTATCTATTTTCTCTTTTGTTGCTTGTGCTTTGGGTGTAAAGTCTAGGAAGTGGCCGCCTAATACAAGGTCTTGAAGATGTTTTCCTACATTATCTTCTAGGAGTTTTATGGTACTTTCTTTTATATTGAGATCTTTGGTCCATTTTGAGTTAATTTTTGTGTAGGGGGTGAGGTAGGGGTCCTCTTTCATTCTTTTGGATATGGATATCCAACTCTCCCAGCCCCATTTCTTGAAAAGACCATTATGGCTCAGTTCAGTGACTTTGGGGGCCTTATCAAAGATCAGTCGGCCATAGATCTGAGGGTCTATCTCCGAATTCTCAATTCGATTCCATTGATCTATATGTCTATCTTTGTGCCAGTACCATGCTGTTTTGGCAACTGTGGCTTTATAATAAGCTTCAAAGTCAGGGAGTGTAAGTCCTCCCACTTCGTTTTTCTTTTTTAGAGTGTCTTTAGCAATTCGAGGCATCTTCCCTTTCCAAATAAATTTGATAACTAGCTTTTCCAAGTCTGCAAAGTAGGTTGTTGGAATTTTGATTGGGATTGCATTGAATCTGTAGATGAGTTTGGGTAGAATTGACATCTTAATGACATTTTGCCTTCCTATCCATGAACATGGAATATTTTTCCATCTTTTAAGGTCCCCTTCTATTTCTTTTAGTAGAGTTATGTAGTTTTCTTTGTATAGGTCTTTTACCTCTTTGGTTAAGTTTATTCCTAGGTACTTGATTTTTTTAGTTGCTATTGAAAATGGTCTTTTTCCTGAGTGTCTCTTCAGTTTGTTCATTTCTAGCATATAGAAACATTACGGACTTATGTGCATTAACCTTGTATCCCGCTACTTTGCTAAATTTGTTTATTAGCTCTAGTAGCTGTATCGTCGATTTCTCAGGGTTTTCTAGATATAAGATCATATCATCTGCAAACAATGACAGTTTTACTTCTTCTTTTCCAATTTGGATGCCTTTTATTTCTTTGTCTTGCCGGATTGCCCTGGCTAGCACTTCCAGCACAATGTTGAATAACAGTGGTGACAGCGGGCATCCTTGTCTTGTTCCTGATCTTAGAGGGAAGGCTTTCAGTCTCTCACCATTGAGTACTATGCTGGCTGTGGGTTTTTCATATATGCTCTTTATCATGTTGAGGAAGTTTCCCTCAATTCCTACCTTTTGAAGTGTTTTTATCAAAAACGGATGTTGTATTTTGTCAAATGCTTTTTCAGCATCTATTGAGATGATCAATTGATTTTTCCCTTTTGACTTGTTAATGTGTTGTAATACATTGATTGATTTTCTTATGTTGAACCATCCTTGCATGCCTGGAATAAACCCCACTTGGTCATGGTGTATGATTTTTTTAATGTGTCTTTGGATTCGATTTGCAAGTATTTTGTTGAGGATTTTTGCATCTATATTCATTAGGGAGATTGGCCGGTAGTTTTCCTTTTTTGTAACATCTTTGCCTGGTTTTGGTATTAGATTGATGTTAGCTTCATAAAATGAGTTAGGTAGTGTTCCATTTTCTTCAATGTTTTGAAAGAGTTTGAGTAAGATTGGTGTTAGTTCTTTCTGGAAAGTTTGGTAGAATTCCCCTGTGAAGCCATCTGGCCCTGGGCATTTATTTGTGGGAAGATTTTTGATGACTGATTGGATCTCTTTGCTTGTGATGGGTTGGTTGAGGTCTTCTATTTCTTCTCTGGTCAGTCTAGGTTGTTCATATGTTTCCAGGAAATTGTCCATTTCCTCTACATTATCCAGTTTGTTGCCATACAGTTGTTCATAGTATCCTCTTATAATTTTTTTAATTTCTTCAGGATCTGCAGTTATGTCACCTTTTTCATTCCTTATTTTGTTTATACGGGTCTTCTCTCTTTTTGATTTTGTCAGTCTAGCTAGGGGCTTGTCAATCTTGTTGATCTTCTCAAAGAACCAACTTTTGGTGATATTTATCCTCTCTATTGTTTTTTTTGTTCTCTATGTCATTTATTTCTGCTTTAATCCTTGTTATTTCTTTTCTTCTACTTGGTTTAGGATTGGTTTGCTGTTCATTTTCTAGCTTCTTCAGTTGATCCATTAGTTCTTTGATTTTGGCTCTTTCTTCCTTTTTAATATATGCGTTTAGTGCTATAAATTTCCCCCTTAGCACTGCTTTTGCTGCATCCCATAGGTTTTGGTCTGTTGTGTTCTCATTTTCATTCGTCTCTATATATTTAGCAATTTCTCTTGCTATTTCTTCTTTAACCCACTGATTGTTTAGGAGTGTGTTGTTTAACCTCCAGGTATTTGTGAATTTTCTAAGTCTCTGATGGTTATTGACTTCTAATTGTATTCCATTGTGGTCAGAGAATGTGCTTTGAATAATTTCAATCTTTTTAAATTTATTGAGGCTTGTTTTATGTCCCAGCATATGATCTATTCTGGAGAAAGTTCCATGAGCACTAGAAAAGTATGTGTATCCTGGTGATTTGGGATGTAATGTCCTGTATATGTCTGTTAAATCTAATTCATTTATCAGATTGTTTAGGTTTTCAATTTCCTTATTGGTCTTCTGTCTGGTTGATCTATCTATAGGAGAGAGTGATGTGTTGAAGTCTCCCACAATTATTGTGGAAACATCAATTGCTTCCTTTAGTTTTGCCAGTGTTTCTCTCATGTATTTTGTGGCACCTTGGTTGGGTGCATAGACATTTACGATTGTTATTTCTTCTTGCTGAATTGCCCCTTTTATTAGTATGTAGTGGCCTTCTTTGTCTCTCAAAACATCCCTGCATTTGAAGTCTATTTTATCTGAGATTAATACTGCTACACCTGCTTTCTTTTGGCTGTAGCTTGCATGAAATATTTTTTTCCATCCTTTCACTTTCAGTTTCTTTGTGTCCCTGTGTCTAAGATGAGTCTCTTGTATGCAACATATTGATGGTTCATTTTTTTTGATCCATTCTGTGAATCTATATCTTTTAATTGGGGAGTTTAATCCATTTACATTCAACGTTATAACCGTGAAGGCATTTCTTGAATCAGCCATCTTATCCTTTGGTTTATGTTTGTCATAATTTTTCCCCTCTGTCTATTAATATCCTTTATTGTACCCATACCGAATCTCTTTAGTACTGAACCTTTCTCCAAGTCTCTCTGTCCTTTCTTTGTTTCTCTGTCTGTAGGGCTCCCTTGATTATCTCCAGTAGGGCAGGTCTCTTGTTAGCAAATTCTCTCAGCATTTGTTTGTCTGTGAAAAATTTAAGCTCTCCCTCAAATTTGAAGGAGAGCTTTGCTGGATAAAGTATTCTTGGCTGGAAATTTTTCTCACTCAGAATTTTAAATATATCGTGCCACTGCCTTCTTGCCTCCATGGTGGCTGCTGAGTAGTCACTACTTAGTCTTATGCTGTTTCCTTTGTATGTGGTGAATTGCTTTTCTCTTGCTGCTTTCAGAACTTGTTCCTTCTCTTCTGTGTTTGATAGTGTGATCAGTATATGTCTCGGAGTGGGTTTATTCGGATTTATTCTATTTGGAGTTCGCTGAGCATTTATGATTTGTGTATTTATGTTGTTTAGAAGATTTGGGAAGTTTTCCCCAACAATTTCTTTGAATACTCTTCCTAGACCTTTACCCTTTTCTTCCCCTTCTGGGACACCAATGAGTCTTATATTTGGACGTTTCATATTATCTATCATATCCCTGAGGTCCATTTCGATTTTTTCAATTTTTTTCCCCATTCTTTCTTTTATGTTTTCATTTTCCATTCTGTCATCTTCGAGGTCACTGATTCGTTGTTCAACTTCCTCTAGTCTTGTACTATGAGTGTCCAGAATCTTTTTAATTTGGTCAACAGTTTCTTTAATTTCCATAAGATCATCCATTTTTTTATTTAGTCTTGCAATGTCTTCTTTATGCTCTTCTAGGGTCTTCTTGATTTCCTTTATCTCCCGTACTATGGTCTCATTGTTCATCTTTAGTTCTTTGAGTAGCTGCTCTAGGTGCTGTGTCTCTTCTGGTCTTTTGGTTTGGGTGCTTGGGCTTGGGTTATCCATATCGTCTGGTTTTTTCATATGCTTTATAATTTTCTGTTGTTTTTGGCCTCATGGCATTTGCTGAACTTGATAGGGTTGTTTTAGGATTTGTAGACCAATTGAAGTCCTTATCTCTAATTTATCGGATCTACAGCTTCGTGGAGTACACTTTCTCTAACTAACCAGCAGGTGGCGTCCATGAGCCACTTGTTCTCCACAAGCCAGTTCTCCCCTGCTTAGCCTTTTTGGTGAGTGGGGGAGTGAGTCTTGTGGGGTCCAATTGGTGTACCAAGCTTGCGTGTGTAGTTGGTGTTGCCTGCTCTGTATATGGGGCGTGTTTCTGGGCAGTCAGGGAGGGGGGGTGGCTCTAACAATCAAATCTCCCTGGTGATCCTAGAGTTTTAAAGCTGCTGCAATAGTCTAATCCTTCAGTTCAGTCCTGCCACAGTTTGTCTCTGCCACTGACCCTCAGGTCCTTGGTATTGGCGTATGGCTCCTGAGACTTGCAAGTGGGCCCCTCTTCCAGGCCGTGCACCCCGGGTCCTCTGTTGAGGGATGACTGTGCTATGTCACAGGTGAGTGCCATCCCCCCAGGGCAGTTCTGGGCTGCTGGGCTGTGTAGGGAGGCTCCCAGTAGATTTCGCTGATCTCAGCAGTTCCACGTTTTCATGAGTGTTGTATGAAGTATGCCCAAAGTCAGATTGCTCTGTGGTGTCCAGTCCACGCAGTTCCTGGCTTTCTACCTACTTTCCTGGAGGAGTAACTAAAACATACAGCTCACCAGTCTGCCATCTTGCCCCGCCTCCTCTGCCATTTCTTTTTAATCACCAGGACAAAGCAGCTGTGTATGGATGTATATTTTGTGCAAAACGCAACTCCAGGGGCTCTATTCACGTAGACTGTGATGTGGATCTGCCACGTGGAGCTGCAAGTCCTTGTAACCCTGCACGATCAGCTAATCAGCTGTGGCCTGAGGGCAGGTCTTGTGGTACAAAACATGGCTGCCCAGGTCTGTTCCTTCAGCAGGGACTGTGGTGGGAGCATTTCTCTAAAAAGGTGTCTGTGAGTTGGCTGATACCACAGGAACATCGTGGAGACTATGTCACTTGATGGAATAAAATACAGAGCTATTTCACTGTCTTCTGCAAAAATGTGACAGACTTTCAGGTGCCCTGCCTCCTGAGCAAAACAGAGAGGCAGTGGGATAAACTCAAGATTAGCACCTAGCACATAGTAGGTGTCACAAATGACTAGGAAGCTGGTTGTTTAGTAAGTATGAGTCTCAATGTGCAAACTTGGTAACTAAGAAAGCTAAGTTTTAAAAAATTAATTTTGTCTCTCTTCTCTCAGATTAGCAAGGAATTTAATCTTTGTGTTTATTGATGCTTGCCTCCCTGCAGGTCCAGAGGTGCCTCTGCTACTTTCCTGCCGTGTTTGGGCACAAGGATCTCTTGAGAGGCTGGTGACCCCTGGGCTAATGTCCAGTCTCCCTTGGTGGACCACGCAGCTAACCCCTGGATGTCTACCCACCTCCTCCAGCCTTGCAATGGAGTGGGTCAGAGGTCACCACCACTTTTTTCATTCATTCAGGAAAGTTAACAACCCACTATATGCCCTGCACTTTTCTAGGGGCTGGGGCCTCTAAGCTTTGTCTTCTTCCCAAGGAAACTGTTCTACCTCCTTGATGGTCACTCCTCCCTCTTTCCTCTCTTCTCTCCTGTCAGGACCCTCAGCCTCACCTCTTCAATGAGTTCAGGCTTTTATAAAAACTATAAGAGCATTCACCCTCAAGAAAGCTCAGCTTCCATCAGGGGAAAAATCTGTGAGTCAAGGAAATACCATGCATGTGAGGGGAGTATGGGAGAAAAACAAAATTAGTATCTCAAAAAAATATCCAAGGGTCAGTGGCTGCCAGGGGTTAAAGGGTGGAGGAAGGGTTTAACTGTAAAAGGGTGGCAGAGGATTATGATGGAACTGTTCAGAATCTTGATTGTTGTGGTAGTTACATAACTCTATGCATTTGTCAAAACTCCTGGAACTGTGCACCAAAAAACGTGAAGTTTACTGTATGTAAATTTAAAACCAAACTTTAAAAATAATTCACAATTAATCAAAGAGTAAGAATATACATGAACATTCCTGGTTCCTTTTCTTTGGCATTTTGGGGTGTAACCTCCCGCCTTCTTAGTCATCATTAGTTTTACTTCTGCTGGTTAGCAAAGACTCTAGAATAAACCTACGTGGGAATGGTGCACACAGTATAAAAAATAGAAAGGCTGCATGAGTTTTATCTTTAAATACTCCATGTCTTAATATATTTTCTGTTTATCATAAGGTGAGAAGATGCCACGAATTAGCACAAGAGAGTTTAGGGATGTGAGGATCACAAATACTATATTGGTTCTTAACTCAGTTGTAAGTAAATTTGATAAGATGCAAATTTTGTTTGCATACTATGGATTAATTTAGAGAAATTTAATAGTCATTTCTAAACAGAGACATTTTTGTCCTCACTAATCAGTTTGACAGCACCAAGGATTTCAGTCAAGCCTGAGCAGATATTGGATCATTAAAACAATAGCTTTGAAACCACTCAGACCTGAGTTGGAATCTCAGCTCTGTTATTTGGGATTACTGTTATTTGGTATAAAGTATTTAATCTCTCTTATTCCTCTATAAAAACATCTACCTCAGAGAATTTATTTTGATAATGCATAAAGATCTTAGCTTGAAAACTGATGCTTCATAAATTCTCACAAAAATTAGTATTTTTTTAAAATAAAACAAGCTGTTCAGAGTTGACAAATTAACCTACCTTCAAATACCCTATTAGATAAAAAAATGTCTAAAGTCTGCCCCATTTTATACAAGCCAATCAGCCATGTCAATAAAGGCAAAAGCTCTTTAATTTGGTATATAGTTGTGGGTGTCAGTGATTGTGAAATAGCCTCCTTTTTGGAAAATAGTTTTTTAACAGTCATCCTAGCCTTTTTCCAGTGACCCATTTGCAATTTGCTCTCTCATTAAAAGACAAACAAATATGAACAAAATCACTACCAATAGGATTTCTTAAATCACCACAAGTACTAGCACCAAACAAACTAGTAAAAAGCAGTTTAGGTCACTGATATCAAGGTAACTAGTATTTTCTTTGAGTTGCACATATGCTAATAACCTAATAAACAGTTTTTTTTAATACAGAAAAGCTTACAAGCACTATTCTTCTGAGGATAAGAACTTTTACTGATATTTTTGAACTAAAATAATTTTATTCATAAATGTGAATTTATATAAGAAGATGTTTTATTAATTTGCACAGGTTCTCTCAATCAGGACGTCAGGGGGAAAAATAGGCAGCTTATTTTTCAGAAAAAGCAATCCAGTTTTCTTTTTATTACACTGAACTTTTTTAAAATTTTTATTATACTGAATGTAATACTGAATTTATTTACTATATTGAATTTTATTATACTGAATAAATTCATAGTTAGCAAACTAAATTCTATCTTGAATCTCAAATCTTTAAAATACTTTTATCATGTGTTTGACTAAATGATTTAAAGTAAAAACAGATATTTATGTATCAGCAATAACACACAATAACAATATTCCACCCAAATTCTCTAATTCATCAACTTGATGCAAACACTTTACTTCTTGTTACCCACTGATACACAGCCTTTCAGAATTTCCAAACAAGATTGCAGACTGTAGAACAGAATACAATCAGAAAAATTTTAGTGACAAATTTTTTGTGTGTTCTAAGTGAGAAAACTACTTTATTCACTGCACAAAAGTAGAAATATCTGAGTTCAGTCACTTCTCCAAAAGAATAGCATGGGAATTGGCTGCTGAGCTATCCTGTCTATTAGAATTAAGGAAAAGGCAAAAATTGACTCAAATTTTATTTGTCCTCAAGGCAAACTCTCAACACTCTATCTTTAAGCATTTATCACTGAATTTTATTTAACAAAATGTATTGCTCTTCAATGACGTCTTTTATTTCTTCAGACTTAAATAGATACTTTTATCATAAAATTGTACTGGTTAGAATTTTGCTTTTTTTGTCACTCGAGATCCTCTTACAGGCTGTGAAAAGCAATCTTCCATAAAAAGGGAATGTGTTAAATCACACTGATTTCCATTCCAGTGAAAATTATGGTTTGCTTTTAGTTGGAATGAGTCAGTCGGATCGGAAGCTTGGACATTCTGTCACTCAAATGAAACTTTTTAAATCAGAAGTTCCTCTTTATTCCTTTACACAAAGCAAACCCTTACTCGCCTAAAGAATCCTGAAGAGGAAGGCACATACTGAAAACAAAAATAGCCATCGAATACATTCTTGTCTACAAACTGTGGCCTTTGGATTTTAATATGAAGTCTCAATTAAGAAGCCTTTTGAAAGAAATGAGAAAATCTATTTCAACTGTCCAATGAAAGATCAAAGAATTTTAGAATGCTTAGATAAAGATAGCTGATTGGTGGTTAAATAAAACAGGGCTGTATCAGAAATTATCATTTTATGAGATTTAATTTAATTCTAGATAGCCATTCTTAAGGCTGCAATGGGACCCCATGAAGCCAGTGCTAGATCAAATGTAAAGGCTTTACCGGGACTGTGAGCATGTAATCACTTATATTAAGTGAAGTGGGGTGGGATGGGGGCCTTACATAAAATATTTTACAAACTTAAATAACTCCATTTCCCCCTGATATTTAATTTTTAATCACACAAGTTAATCATGTAGACTGTAGAAGAATTAGAAAATGCAGGTAAACAAAAACAGAAGTGAGCTCAGACTACACACAAATTTTGTAACTTGGTTTTATTACGTAACAATATTGTAAACACATTTTTGGATTTTAAAAACATGTATATTTATATCATTTCTTCTTTTGGCTGCATATTATTAATTATATGATGTACCTTTATTCATTTAAATCATCTGCCATAAATTATTTGCGTCTTTAGAGTATTTTAAAGGAATAGATGATAAATATGTTTGTATGTCAATGCATGTTTATCTCATTATTTTCGTAGTATAGATTCCTGAAAGTAGAAAGGTTGGGTCCTCTAATATGTGCTCATCTCTGACTCTCCCATTTAGGAGGTTAGCCCTTTCATGGCAGATATAACACAACGCTAGTTCTGAGATAGCACTGCCTCAACATGAAGGTGTGTGTGTGTGTGTGTGTGTGTGTGTGTGTGTGTGTATGTGTGTGGTGGGGGTGGGATAGGGATCTTCTCATTGATGCATAAACTTTCTCTTGGACAAGAGATCCAAGTCCCCTTTCCTATTTATCTTA
Organism: Choloepus didactylus; assembly: GCF_015220235.1. Lineage (NCBI taxonomy): Eukaryota > Metazoa > Chordata > Mammalia > Pilosa > Megalonychidae > Choloepus > Choloepus didactylus. Next base: position 153,864,293 of record NC_051309.1, read on the forward strand.
AACTGAGAGCAGTCCCTTCTGTCACCATCTCTACTTGAGATTCAGCCTGAGGGAGCTGGAGGCAAGACAATTTATACGTATGTGTGTGTGTATGGGTGTTTATGTGTATATATGCACACATTCTGCATATTATATGGTTAGTTTTTATTAGGCATGAACTATGTGCCAAGGCCATATACATTACATGATTTAGTTCTCACAGCAACCCAATGAGGGAGGGACTGCTATTTTTGAACTTCATGTTATAGATGAGGAAAACAATTTACAAAATGGTAAAGTTACTTGCCCACAGTCACACACCTAAGAAGTGGTAGACTCAGAATTCAAAACCGGGTAGCCTAAATTTAGCCTGCATCATTAATCATTGTGCTACTTCCTTTCTATTAAATATTGTCTATTGTTTTTTGTGTTATAATTGTCTCAATATTATTGTTTAGCAAACTGTATTAAGTAACAGAATTATCCTCAGACCATCTTTGGCCTATGAGGGACTTTTAAGTGGTTAGTATGAAGGTAGGCCAGGCTTTAAATGAGCTTCTACAAAAACAGTGAAATGATGGTGAGAATGAAAATGTGATGGAGTTATTCTCTCCAAGATACTTTCAGCTGGAAACTATTGAACACAGCTAAGAAATCTTATACAGACTCTGGTCTCCAATTCTTGCCTTAATTTTTTTATTCATATTTCCACTAAGAATCTTGCACTCTACTTTTTCAAAGCTTTCCTTTTCCATCATTTGAAAGTGATAAGAGTTGTGTTGGTCAGCATTTCTCAAATTTTGGTATGTACCAGAATCACCTGGAGGGTTTGTTAAAACAGATTGCTAGACCTCTTTGCCATTTGGGATGTATTATGGCCAGCCCCCAAAACACCATTATCTTTAATGCAATCTTGTGGGGGCAGACATATTAGTGTTGATTAGGTTGGAATCTTTGAGTGTTTCCATGGAGATGTGACTCCATCAACTGGATAATTTCCATGGAGGCTTTACCCCACCCATTCAGTGTGGGTCTGAATTAAATCACTGGAGCTATATAATGCAGCTGACAAACAGAAGGAACTCAAAGCAGCTGCAGCTAAGAGAGGACAAAAGGCCCCAAGAGCAACATGTTGGAGAATGCCATTCTGAAATGCCACCTGGGAGTAAGCTGATGCCAGCCACGTGCCTTCTCAGCTAACAGAGGTTTTCCAGACACCATTGGCCATCCTCCAATGAAGGTACCCAATTGTTGATGCCTTACCTTGGACACTTTATGGCCTTCAGACTGTAACTGTGTAACCAAATAAACCCCCTTTATAAAAGCCAACCCATTTCTAGTATTTTGCATAATGGCAGCATTAGCAAATCAGAACAACCCCACTCTCAGAATTTCTAATTCAGTAGGTCTGGTTGAGGCCCTACTGAATTTCCAACCGGTGCTCAGTGAAGCTGATGTTGTTGACCCAGGGGCCACACATCAGAGAACCATTGGTTTTGGTGAAAGAGGCTGACTTAGCTGAGGCTATCTTTCTTAGATAAACCATAGATTTACTTAAATATATGTGTGGGATCTAGGTATTGGGGCTTCAGTCCTGGATTACTTATCCCTTGATACCAGACTCTGAAATAGTGAAATGATCAAAATTCACCTCTCAGTTCTACTTTGGGCCCCAAATTACTCTTGGGAAGCAGTATTCACTTGTTGGATTCTACATACAGCCAAAAAATTAATTCCCTAAATAGTTGGTGAAAATCTGCTAGATACCTGGCATTGTGCTGGATGCTGGGGATGCACTAATGGAGAAAAAGAAACATGATTTATGCCCTCATGAAGCTTACTGTAGGTAGGAAATCAAATACTAATCAACAAATAAAATAAATGTAAATTTTAACTGTGATAAATGCTAAGAAAGAGAAAAACAGGGCTCTGCAATCTTAAAGTAGGGGGTTTGACTTAGTACTGTTCATTGGGGAAATGTTTCCTTGAGGTGATGCTTAAGCTGACAGCCAAAGGATGAGAAAAATCCACCAGAAGATATTTCAATTTTAAAAATTAGCTTTAGAATGAGGAGAAATGTTCAGCTACAGTACCAAAACCACATGAAATCACTATGGGTTATTGAGTGGACTAGAATGTATGGTATCTTAGCAACCTAACAATTTCCTGACATGTCTGTACTTTGAATCCCCACACCAAATCTCTAACAGTTTAAAACATTATGTGAAACTAGTTAGAGTAGATCAGGGTTTATGTCTCACTTATCCAGTAAATCCCCTTTTGTTAGGAAAAATATCCAGCTAGAGTTGGGGAAATCCTCATACTCTCAGATTTTTGGCAGAACTCATGGGCACAAAAGGTTCTTTTTATTCTTCCCCTCCACTGAGGGAGTAAAGAAAATGAAAAGCTAAAATTCCTTCAACTCACCTGAGCAAACTTGAAGTAGCCCAATCCTGATCAAAGTGTCCATGAAGACTCTGAATTTTTTCTCAAGAAAATAACCCTTCTCCTGAGGGCTTGTTAAAGAAATCTAAACACTCTCATCAGTGTGTGGTAGTAAATCACAGTCTTTAATTACTATTTCCTCCCTCCTCCATTCCTCAGTAGGAACTAGGAAGAATCTGAAAAGCTGAGTCAAAACCAGTTCCAGGTACAGAAAGTTCCAGTGGCAGTAGGGAGAGGAAAAGGATCCCAGGAGCATGTGTAATAATGGAGGAAAAGCTTGTTTGTTCATCAGATCATGAGACTTTCTGATGCCTCAGAATTTACGGATTATTCCCTGGGTCAAGGGAGGACACTCAGGAAGAGGTTAGTCATATGGCTTTTAGACATATGGTCATTGCTTAGGAAAGACCTCGGAATGGCATCATGGAGAGGTGTAGCCATGTAGCCAACTAAATGCCCCCCAATTCCCTGAAACTTTGGAGAAATTTTAAAGTTCACTTAAAATTTAAATAAAATGCAAATACAGTTTGTATCGGAACTCTCATTTCTAAGAATTTATCTTACACATGTACTTGTACATGTGCCACAGGTGAATCTGTATTATTGCATCATGATTTGTGTTGAAACACAGAAATTGAAAAAACTTAAATATCCTTTCAACAGAAAGCAGGTTATATAAATTGTGTTATATATGACAAATAGTATAACTCAGGGCTTTAAAAAGATGACACTTTTATGTGCATATCTAATATAAAATAAGTTTCTCTGAAATACTAACAAAAGAGCAAAATTCAGGACCATCTATGTAGAATGTTCGCATTTGTATACAAAGGGCAGTTATTTGTGTCTATCCATCTATCTATATTCCAGTACAGTAATAGAAATATTTCTGAAAATTCATGTAAGAAATTGGCAACAGTGATTGCCTTGGGAAAGGAGGACTGCAGGAGTAAGTGTTTGGGGTGAAGAAGAGACCTAAACTTCCTCAAATCCTTGTGCACAGTATGAATATTTTATTATACATAATAAAATAATTGTTTCTTATACAATTAATAAAAAGGCTTTTTGTTTGTTTCTTTGCTCTTGGATTTTTGTTTGTTTGTTTGCTTCTTTAAGGAGAAAGAGCTTGCTTCTGTATACCACTGACCTACTCCAGCATAGGTAGGCTCTATGAATTCTGCAAGGCAGAGGCTATCTTAAATACATTGATTATCTTGGTAAGTGAATTTCAGAGCAACAGCATATTTTGAAGTCATCCTCGCTTTTTCTCACACCCAGCAGCCCTCAGTTTGTGCCCCTTTGAGCACCAACAGAAGCAGGTGAAAAGGTAAGAACTGGAGCAAGACCCAGAGCAAGACAGAGTTTGGGGGAAGATGCTAACTGTTAACCCTGGAGCTAATATTGCTTGTGGCCTTCTTTTTCCATTACTCTCTCCCCTAGGTCTAAAAATAATAGCCTGAGGACATATAATCACAAATCACCTCTGATTTCACTGCTTCCAGAATGTACAAGGTTATCTAAGACAAAGTAATTGATCAAATAAATCAGTGTCCTGAAAGAATTAATTATCTCAACTTGAGTGGACTTGAGTGGATTTGAGTGAATCTAATGTTTAAGGCCTTTGGCATCTTCCATATGAATCTCTTTGGTCTTATCAGAGAATTCTAGCCTGTGCACCATAAAGCATTAGTAAGTTATCTTGTCCCATATAATAATTTAAAATGTCTCTGGGGAAAAGACCTGATTGCCTAAGCTGGCAGTGGTGTATTTGTTTTTTTTTTGTTTGTTTGTTTGTTTGCTTATGAGAGAAGTTGTGTGCTTACAGAAAAATCATGCATCAAATACATGTTATAGTGTTCTGATATACCACCAGGTTCCCAAAACCTGGCAGCGGTTTTGCTTGCAGTACTTTCCAAAGCATAGTAGTACTTTCCCCCCAGCATGCACAGAGGGGAAGGATGCAGAGAAAGAGAGGTCAAAGAAGTAGTCAGAGGTCACATGGTGACTCAGCAGAAAAGTCAGGCTGAGAACTCCAGCTAATAAACAACTGTGTGGACTTTTCTTAATTGGAAGCTTGCTCTAATTAGCTCCAAGGTGGAAATGGACCACTGCTATTAGAGGGAGCATAAGAGAGCAGGGCCTGCTGTCATTGTGAGAGGGCCATCCCAGCACCCAAAATGGCTTACTCGGGGCTGGGGCACAGCCTGCTGAGTCATCAGTTTCTGGTCTGTGTCTAAAGGTATCCATGCAAAATAGGCCAGGCCTGGCAGAGTCATCCTCTGAGGCTTTTGGGAAAGGATCCCATGGTCATAACTGGTGCTTAGATGGGTCCAACTGGCCCTGCTTGTACTCCTTTAGTGGTTTGCCACAACTTTCCAAATAAAATCCACAACCTTAGCCTGGTCTACAAGGGCCTCCACGATCTGGCTCTAGTCTTCCTCCCAGCCTCATCCCCCTCCATGGCCTCTCAGGTTCTGGCAATGCAGAGCTGCCCTCACTGCCGACACCCACCTGCCTCATGTGGCTCAAGATTCTTACCTCTACTCAAGCTGTTGCCCTAACCTGAAATTTCCTTTCCATATTTCTTTTCTTAGATAATTCTAGTGCACCCTTCAATACTCAGTGCAAGCATCATAAACTCTGAGAAGCTCCTTACAGATTCGTAGGCTAAGTACCTCTCCTCTGTGTTTCTTCTGACCACTTTCTTTTTTTTGTATCTATATCTATTTCTTTCTACCTATCTATCTATCTATCTATCTATCTATCTATCTATCTAATCTATTTATAAGTATATAACTTATTTTTGTATCCTAAGCTGCTAGCACAGGGCCTGGCACATAGTAGGCCTTTAATAAAAGCATTTGAATTGAACAGTTCAAATATATCTCCTAAGGAGTCTGATACCTGTTTGGAACAATCACAGACTTTTCTCCTAGTTAAATCTCTGACTGGAGAAGTGTGGTTTCAGGATTAGAGCTAGATTTTCCATATACAATATATTGCTCACTAGTATTTCAATGCACAAAAGTGCCTGTCTGCTTGCCTCCCGCTTGGTTTCTGGAGGTAAAACGAGGGAGACATTTCCAAAATGAGCAGTAAGAGAGAAGTTGGAAGAACCAAGAGCCTAGAATCTGGGTAAAGGCTCAACCATTTGTCCATTATTGAAGCCTTATCTTGAGGCAGGCCTTGCTCTAGGTGCTGGGTTATAGCAGGAAACAAGAGAGACACAGGCTGTGCTGTTTTGGAGCTCAGTCTTGATTGGGCTGATAGATGTGTACACAAACACTGCTGATCAGTCTCCTCAAGCCTGTTAAAGTTAACTGTTTTGACCTGAAGGCAGATAATAGCTAGTGATTTGTTCTTCAAGCTGAGGCCCTATTTCAGATGCCTTCAGTGTGAGGCCAGTGTAGAAGAGAGAATTAACTCTTAGGCAGCCAGTTAAGAGCCAGTGCCCCAGGAAGGCAGTTCTACAGGCCGGTGAACCCACCTCTGGGCTCAGCCTCAGGGCATCTGATAGGAGACTGCTGGCATCAGCAGGCTATACTGCTGATGGATACGCCTCTTCCTGAACATTGGTGTCCCTGGAAGGAGGAAAGATTCTCCATTCGAGACAAAGACTGGATGAGCCAGAAGGAAGGAGCACTCCATCATAGAAGCCTGGATGGAAGTGAGAGGCCTGATGGGGAAAAGACCACACTGGCTCTAAGGATAAGCCCTGAAACCCGGCTCAAGGGCCCAGGGCACCTCCCTTGGCACTTAGTGGATCGAATAAAGCATGTTGACTCCTAAAAAAAAAAAAACAACAAAAAAAAAACAGCTCGGCATCTAAGCTTATATTGGCTTTAATCTTCTTTATTATTCTCTTCCCAAAATTTAGAATGCAGAAATATTTCATAAGTGCCTGAGAGAAATAAATTAAAATTGTCACTATATAACATATTCTGTACTAACTTTGAGAATGTGGAGATTTGTAAAGGAGATTTGGAACATGTCCCTATAATAACTGGGCACTGTGATAAGTACAACATCTTTGAATTTCTTCAGGCTGTCCCTGGGGAAGGGGTATAGAGGTAGTAGAGATGCTGTGAGGGAAACAGCAATTAAAGAGAAAATCACATATTCAGCACAAAAAGCATTTCCTCTGTTTTGTCTAAAAAGCTCTGACTTACGAAAACAGGACTTACAAATGCAAATATTGGGGACTTTTTTTCCACAGTGTGAACAGTAGCTATCTAGCCCTAACATCTAGGGCACGCCCTCTTCGAGAAACACATTCTTGACTCTAGAGAATAAAAATGTAACCCAACCTGAGTATTCTATCAGAAGCCTGTCCCTGGAAAGCTCCATTGTGCAGCTGGGAGGGGGAAAAATAGGCCAGTTGGCAGCTTGTACTGAGGGTGGTGAAATTAGGGGAAGACACTTGGACCAAGCTTCCAGGTACTTCCTCTGTTTAAAAATTTTCCGCTTGTCGAGGGCAGATGTAAGTGTAAATACACATCCAAAAAAAAAAAAAAAGTTTTCCCTGGTGCAAAAAAGGAAAGAGTCCCCCCTCCCCCCCACCTCCCTTCCCTATTCTTAGAGCATTCTTTAGAGAATTTGTAATCCTAAATTCTTTCTCTGACCTTTTGAGATGTATGTAAATCTTTTAAAAGTTAAATAAGCCTGTTGCCAGCTTTAAAATCCATGAATGTGTTTCTCAAGAATCTGGGAGCCCTCTCTTTGAAAAGGAAACATCAAGGAAGATAGCCCCCATCTCCCCTTGGAAGTTTAACTTAGGCTTCTTGCTCCAAATTGTAACTATCTATTATAGAGATATGCAAAGTTTTATTATTCCTCTGGATAAAGGCAATTAGCAAACACAAAGGCCACACCAATTACCAGGTGAATTTAAGATGAACTATGTGTGATAAATGCTCTGTCAAGTCCTCTTACTTGTGGACTAGTTGTCTTGAGAACATGTCTGTAATGGATTGTATCTGCTTGGCTATATAGAAGGGGGAGATTTCTTTCTTTCTTTGCAGTCTCTTTATTGGACTGCCTGTGATGCATCACATTCTGCTTTAATGGTTCAATAAGAAAATTGTTTTTCTTTCTCTCCTACCTTTCTAGAATGGTTTTCTGGGCTAGGAGAAGATTTTGTTTTTAATTCTACTTCCCCAACACTGACCAGTCTCTATCTTCATTGCCATACCTTTCTTTAAGCAAAGCATATATGAGAATATTTGCATTTTTTAAAAAGCATAAATAAGGGTATTATCTTTGACCTTACAAAAAATGCCATTTGACCTACTCTCCCTTGGGAACAGAGTGAGAATATTTTGCCTTGAATGGTTTCAACTAGGCAATTCATGAGTACAAAGCAAACTGAACATGTATATATAGGCATATATAACATTTTAAGTGTTTGATAACTGGCCCAGTTCAGCATGTATAACATTTTGAGTGTTTGAGAACTGTCACACTCACATGCTTTGTTTATGAATAAGAAAGGGCAGCATCAATGTCAGTAAATTCTACCTTACAATTAAATCAGTCATAGCTGTTATCCCTTTGAACATCCTGTGCACTTGAATAATACTGACTTCACTCTAATATGCTCTCCTGGCTTTAGAAAAATTCCTTACCAATAGTCATTGCATTCAACAAACTCTAAGGTTAGACTGGTCTAATGAAATGTAATCTAGGTAATCATATTCCATGAATAATTCAAATGGTAAATCTGCTTTTCATTTTAAAAATTAATACCTCATAAAGTAAAAATTTGATTCCTAAAATTGATGGTGTTAACTTCATACCTTTTAAGTAAGCTTAAAGCATCTATTTTAGCAAAATATGTCAACAATTTATGGAAGGATATTTGCTCTGAATTAGATTTTGTTTTTCAAACAATGTTTGAGTTTACATGAGGATCAGCTGTTTTGACTGATAAACTCATTCTTGTCAATCTAACAACAAATTGATTCAAATAAATAACTAGCTTGGCTGATATTTTTTTCATTGAGTTGACTGATTTCTTAAATCATTTGGCTAAATTGATTTGTTGCCTTTTTATTTAGTAGTCGCAACTAAAGAAGTTTATTAATGAAGCTAACATTTTCGTTTAGTCTATTAAATGCCAGTGTCTTTTAAGCACCATGAAGTCCCTTCTCATCAATCAAGAAATTGGTCAATTTGGCTAACAATTTCAGAACATTTTAGAAGTTTCATCAACTAGCATCCCATGACTAATCATCTCTTTTTTCCCAGTGGCGCAGAGAGATGAACTAACTCTTTACTGAGAATGATGTCTTCCATCTCTAACAATTTATTTTCTATTTCTGAAGACATGTAAATCTTTGTTAAAGTGAATTAACAGGATAACAGGGTACATTCAAGATTCAACTAGACAGATATATCTATGATAGCATAGAAAATTCTGGAGGGAGGCTTAATCATATTGAACAGTTTGAGAAATATATATTGAGCACTGAACATAACAGAAGGCATGACAGATAAAACACAGTATTTACCTTTAGTTCCAGCTTAGCAGCAAGGGTTAGAATGACCGTATCAATGAAACAGAGAACGCAGTAGCCATGGTATAGAAGAAAGGACATTTGAATTGAGATTATGACTTTGGGCATGTTAACTTAAACTCTCTGATTTTGTTCCCTTAGATCTAAAATTGGCTAATAATATCAAATTTACATTGCTGTAAGGATTGAAAGAAAAAGCATACATGAAAGAAATGTGCATGCAATATAGCCTGACAAAAACTTGCTATCATATATGCAAACATATATATGTGTAGGTATCATACATATATACATATGTATACCTATGTACATATATATACATAGATAATATTAAATACATATTTTATATATGTATTTAAAGGGAAACAGAATGTGATGGGATTTCAAAGGAGAGAGAAGACCTGATTCATCTTTAGAAGAATCTGATAAGTTTTTGTGGAGGAAGTGTGATATGAATTTGTACTCAGAAAATTAGCTCTCTGATGAAGATGAAGGGTAGAAGAAAAGAGGAAAAGCAGTTGCAAGTCAAAAGATTTGTCCTGTGATCTGGGAAGGGTGCTTGCTCAGAATTTTGATGTCCAGAAGCACTGTGGGTTGGTGGGAAAAGCTGATGGTTTGAGTTGTTGTTTAACATATCAATATCTTTTTGGAAAATGGCTAAGTGGGAGTTGCAAAAAGTGTAGAACATCAAGAGTTAAAGAAAGTGTAGTAGGCAGAATATCGGCTCCCCCAAATTGTCTATGTCTTACTCCTCAAAACCTGAGAATATTTTACCTTACATGGCAAAAGGGACTTTGTGGACATGATTAAATTAAAGATCTTGAGATGGGGTGATTATTCTTAATTATCCAGAGCAGTCCAATCTTTTAAGGTTCCTTAAGAAAGTGAAAGAGGGAGGCAGAGTGTCAAAGTCAGAGAAAGATTTGACATGCTATTGGCTTTGAAGATGGAGGAAGGGGACACAAGTCAAGGAGTGAGGGCGACTGGAGAAGCTGGAAATGGCAAAGAAATGGATTCTCCCCTAAAGCCTCCAGAAGGAACGTAGCCCTGCTGACACTTTGATTTCAGTCCAGTGATTACCATTTTGGACTTTTTATCTCCGTACTGTAAAATTTTTCTTTTCTTTTCCTTTTTTTGCAAGTGCTACTGGTCTCCCAGACCAGATATTTTTTGTTTTAAGATGCTAAGTTTGTGATACTTTGTTATGGCAGCAATAGGAAACTAATAAAGAAAGCTAGGGAAGTAGCAAGAGCATTGATGAGATGCTTATGCAGAGTAGCAAAGTTGGAGGTAAGAAAGGCAGATTTCTCTCTAGAAAAATTCAGGGAAAGGTGTTGTTTGATAACTTTTTCTTTAATTTTTTTCATTTTCCCTTTTTCTCTCATGAAATACAGACACATCACATATATTTAAGCATAATGTTTTAATTATACTTAATATTGATTATAGTTTTAATTCTATACCCAAGCCCTTACAAATTTCCCAAATACCAGTACTTTCGTTTTTCTGCCTGGCTCAAGCAGAAGCAAAATAAAGCCCTCCCCCTACCTCCCCTTAGCTTAGTAGAAGTATACTGGTATTTTCAAATGAAATTTGCTATACTGCACAGACTCTATATTACATAGTATATGGTTATATATCAATTCTAAGACTTGGAGACCTAACACTGCCTGTGTCCATGTAACGCCAAAATAGTTTTTCTATTTTATTAGGTGCCACACAGCCCCACCCCCATCACACTTATTCCATTCTAACCAAAAGTCATATCCAACAGTGATATGGTGGTAATGATCCCAGTTCAATAAATGTTCAGAGAGTCAAACAGGGAGGTGGGAGATAAACACAAATGTTGTCCCATTTCTTGAACAAATGAATCTTCTTTTAGTTGAAAATGCTTATATGGAACACAACGTGTCAATCAATCTGAACTTTCTTACCCTTGGAAATGTCCCCTTTGAGGAGGACTGAAGAAGCATTTTCTCCTCTGTGGTGTTTGAAGCTGCAGGTACCCCAGAAAAACATGTTCTTAAATCTAATCCATTCTTGTGGGCACGAACCCATTGTTAGCAGGACCTTTTGATGAGGTTATTTACAGTTAAGGTATGACCCAGCTCAATCAGGGTGGATCTTTATCCTATTCCTGGAGTTCTTGATAAATGGAGTGAAAGTCAGACAGTGAGAAAGCCACAGCAAGCAAGAAGCTGAACATCAGTGGAATTCAGAAGAGAAGTGAGAGATCGGGAAATGCTGCTATGTACATTGCCAGGTGACAAGCAAAGGACCAAAGATCACCTGCAGCCAGGCCCAGAATGCCACAGTCTTTGGGAAGAAAGCAGCATGTGGATGACAACTTGATTTGGACTTTTTCTCAGCCTCAAACTGTGAGCGAATAAATTCCCATGGTTTGATCCGACCCATTTCATGGTATTTGCTTGAGCAGTCTAGAAAACTAAAATACCTCCAAGAAAATATAAAAGAGATATGCATTGACAAAAATTTATAGAAGAGTCATTTTGTTGAAGCTATTGTACATATTCATGGGCAAATCACATGACTACATCTTCACTGGTTGTAGAGATGAATGACCTCCCTCCCCTACTGCCTCTCCCCATTTAATTGATCATCAAACTCTTTTATTATGATAACTGTGATGGGATATGATTATGAATGTAGGACTGCTCACATATTTCCCCACTTCTTGGGTTCCTAATGAGAATGCTATCATGTTTTTAGCCCAATTTTCTTGTCTTCCCCTTCAAAAAGGGAGGGATTTCCTTTTGGTAAGACAGAAGTTCAATCCATCTATATCAAATTCTTGAGAAAGACAGGAAGAGGAAAGAGGAAAAGGCAAAAAGCTTAGCACTTTGTGGGCAGAGAAAGTATTTTTTTTAAGAGGGGGGCTTAAAAAGGGGTAAGTTGGAGCAATTGTGGTTATGAAAGAGATGAATAAGAGAAAAAAGGGGGTTTAATCAGGGTTGCTATGGATCCTGTGTTTGGATTCCTTTTAATGTCCTTCAAGATTTTTGAGTAAAGAAAGCAATTAACTTTTTTTATTACCTCTGGCAGTTGAACTGTATTTCTTGAACATGATACAATACTGAGCCACATGGGTTCTGGGTATAGAGCTCATTTATTCAACACTATTTCGTGTGTGTTTACCATGTGCTAGGCCAGTATAAGATCTGTGTATAGAGAGATGAAGAGGGTGACCACTCTCAAGAGAGCATGAGTCTAGAAATAGAGATGATATATATAAGCAATAAGTGAAACAATGTTCTGGGTACTAAGATGTACTAGACAAAAAGTTTTACACCAGATTCATGCTTTTAAAATATTCCCCTGGCAGCAAGGGTGTTCAGGGTTGGTGGGGATGGGGGATGCCAGAAAGATCATTACGGGCCAGACATGTTTCAGACTAGACATAGGAAGGTGGGAAGGAAGGAGGGAAGAGAGATGAGAAAGTGGTGAAGAAGGGAACCATGTGCTATTTTCTTACTTTGTCCTGAGAGGAATCAGCTATGAAAAGTTTTCTGTGGATATATTTAAGGTTTGATTTGCAATCCAGATAAGCCAAGAAGGCCAGAGTGATCTCATGATTTTAAAGATGTGCCATAGCAGGGGGGAAAATGAGAGGAAATAGATCATGGACAAATGGTTTCTTGTCTGTGTCAGGTGATTGCGTTGCACAATATGTAGGGTTCAGGAATTTTTAACGAGAAAAATTTTAAAGTGCATTATTTTCTTGCTAAAGACATGAAGGGTGATTACCAACTTCTTTCAAAACTGAAACTTGGCTGTTCATACAGCAAATGCTGTCATTGCACAATTAAATGGGCAGAGTGTCTATCACATCCAACTGTGAATATGTGAGTAATCTAAGTTTTATGTTTGACACGAGGCAGATGATGCAGCATGACTAACTTGGGAGATATTCTGTCCTGGTGATTTTAATAGAATGGAGCAAGATGATAATGGGGAAGGAAGACAAAGCCAGATTCCAGGGTATATACTTTTAATCTGTATCTTCTAGTTCATGTACTTTACTTTTTGTCTTATACATAAGGATAAGAAAAGAAGTATGAGACAGAATTTAATTATTTTAAATTAATTTTTAGAGGAGTTGAGAGTTTACAGAAAAATTATGCAGTAAGTACAGACTTCCGTATACTTCCTCCTCGCATGTATTGATTTCCCTATTATTAATATTTTGCATTAGTGTGGTCTATTTGTTACAACTGATGAGCCAATATTATTATATTAACTAAAATCCATAGTTTACATTAACTTTTGTGTTGTACAGTTCTATGGTTTTAAAAAATCTTTTTATTGTGTTGGTATATATTCAACATAAAATTTCCCATTTTAACCACTTTCAAGTATACAATTTCATGGTGTTAATTGCAGTCACATTGTTGTGCTACCATCACCACCATCCATTACTAAGAATTTTCCATCACCGTAAACAGAAACCCTGTACCAATTAAGCATTCCCTCCCCATTCCCTTCCCCCACCCCTGTATGAGACAGAATTTGAACCAGGCTTCTCTTTTCAAGGTTGGTCATTACCTTGAATAAGAAAGTGTTTCTGTGTCTTGGTCTACCTCTCAGTGAGGAGAAGGAAGATGACTTGGCAGAGAAACAAGACCGATATTCCCCAGTGTTCATTCTGTGCCAGCAACTGTGCTGGGCACTACATCTAAGAGGTTACTGGCTCAGAGCAGCAGGACGGGGCAGTGTGAAGAATGGGATTCTGGAAGCAAGTTCCCTGGGTGTCAAGCCCTGGTTCAGCCAGTTACTACTGTGATTTTGGGCAAGCCACTGACGCTCTGAGCTTTTACTCTCTACCAGGCACTGTGTCATGTGTTTTACATTGTTCTTTGTTTTTAAATATTCACATCTTATTTTTTTCTCCATTTTACAGTCAAAGAACTTGAGGTAAAGAGAAATCAGTGTAGGAAGAATGGTGTAAAGGTTAAACACATCTGGGTGGTGGAGTAATTCAGCTGGCATTCATGTCCCAGCTGTGCCACTTATTAGCCATATCCATTTAGGCAAATTATTTAACCTCTCTTGAGAGACTTGTGGTGAACTTTGAATGTCGCTTGGCATATAGAAGGGCATGGAAATGTCAGCTATGGTCAGGAGTCTGTGAAATGACGGGTATCCCTCTTTATGAAATACATTTACTGCTTGGTCTTGAGCAGCCAGGATGTGGAACACATATGAGGTCTTCAGGCCCCTGCTTTGAGGCCAGTAAATGTACAGGGCACACCGGTATTTTGTATATGGGTATTTAGGGCTGGGTATACACTCTCAGGTCTGGACTCTGCTCCACCAGGGTTATGGGTTCCTCTTTCAGTTCCTCTTTGAGGGTAATACGGGGTGGGTGAGAAGGGGAGGGGTGCCATGTACTTCTGATTTATCTGAAGAGCAAATCCTGGCTGCTGGTAATAGATGTCATTGCAGCTGCCCAAGTCAAAACGCCACCAGCATCCTGATAAGGGAGTGTGTAACACGCAGCACACCCAACCAGAAATAAATCTCACTCACCCATTATTCTGTTTGGAGGACTCTTTATTTGTGCTTTATTTGAAGCCCAATAAATAAAGACAACTCTGTTATATAGCACTTAGAGGATTCTTTAACTTAAGATTTGTGAATGTGACAACAAGGCAAGTTTAGAAAGAGAAAACTCTCACGGTTGCATGGAAAATTCATGAAATATTTGTTGATCCCAATAAGACGATAAATTGGATTTATGCGTAAGTCATTTTCAATACTAGTTTTTAGATTTTAAAAAAATTACCTCTAATTACCAAACTACTGAAGACTCAGAAAAGAAGACATCCAGTAAGGGGCAGTGTCCCTCCACCCCCACCCTCCACCGTCCACTCCCACCCTCTCTCTTTCTCCTCTTTCTCTTTTGGTTGTTAACAAAGAAATTCATTTCTTACTTCTCCTTATGAACTGCTTCTCTTTGTTAGGTTCTTTTTTTTTTTTTTTCAAAGACATGTCTGAGCACTGTCAACCATGATGGGCAGAGGATGCTGGAGATCTCTTCCTGAACCTGCCCAGGTCTCCTGCCACTTTGACAATCTGAAGAGTGAGGTTCTTGGCTTGGCAGAGAATCAGTACTTCCCCAAAGCCAATAAGCCACTGGAGACCAAATATCAGAAGTGGACATTCCAATTTCTGTTCTCCTTTCTTTCCTCAGCCACCGCTGTCCCAGATCTGACCCTCACCTTGTGATGATGTAGGTTTGGCCTGGCTACACAGAACAATCAACAGATGGAGAAAGAATGATCTTGGGGAACAAAATGGCAACATCATTTAAATGGTTTTCATGGATTTTGGTTGAAGATATTTAATCTGAGTTTCTGCTAAGTAAACTAAACAGCTCAAAGTGGAGCATTCAGTGTCTCTTGTCTTACTGTAGTGGGTCTTCATTGAGGTCACATTAGTAATCTGTTTTGAGGTCTGAAAAGGGCCTGTTTAAAGTCAACCAGTAAAGGGAAGGCACAGCTCCAGGTTTGGGGCACAGATTGGTATATGCTCCTTTCTAAAGAGAACCCTTTGTGTTCTCAATATGGAAAACAGATAAAACATTTACATGAGTTGATAAAGATGATCAAGCAGTGCACACAAAAGTTAAAGAAAAAGTTTTACCCAATAAGTTAAAGATTAAATAATAATTAAGATAATCTTAATAGTGTTTTCTGACATAAACAATTAGCTAAAATAAATCATATGGATATAACAATAGTAAAATAAAATTATGTAAAATAGGGTGAGATTATTCCCTAACGGTCAAAAGAGGAGAAAACAAACAAACCCTACAGATAAAGGATTAAAGGAAACAGCTTCTCATCACTGCTGGCAAAGGCTGGTTTCTGACCAGTATATGGGAAGTGCTTGGAGAGAATGAAGAGTAAGGAAGGGTGTCTACATCTGACTCTTTTCTCTCAGTTTCAGGATCTCTCTCCTGCATCCCTTCCCCTAGCCCCTCTCCAGTAGATAGGAGGGTTGGGAGGAGCATCTGCTTGGCTTGTGACCCAGGGTGGGTCGGGACAGGGACCCTCCTGTTCTAGTTAAACAGCAGCGTGCAGAGAAAGCCTCCCCTGCTGCCTTCCTCCTCTCCCCCGCCACTGTTTGAGAATTGAGAGGGGATGAGGGGCAGGGAGTGGCCTTTCCCCTTCCCTGGGATGAGGCTGTGTTGTGTGAGGCAACCCAGGTGGACCCTGGGGGGGTCAACCAGCAGGTTTGGTAGGGTATGGAGAAAGCTGAATTCTGTAACTGCCCTGGGCTTTTGCAGAAGCTCCGTTAACAGCTTTGTTACCTTTGGCCTTGAGGTAACTGCCTATATTCTTGGGAAAGAGAAAGGATGATCAGTGTGGCAAGGTGAAAAAAATAAATTGAAGTATATTTACATATTCCCCCCTTTCTTCCCCTTAATTCCACTGAAGATCCTTTGTTGGTTCCTTGGCTACCAGAGCTTTGTTCTCTCCTTCAGGATACCGGGTGGAGAAGCCAAACTGAAGAAGGCAAGGTAGGCAACAGATCCCTCTACAAAGGAGAAATCATATGAAGAAAAATCCAGAAAGGAAGAAGGGTGAGAGGAAAATAAACAAGTCAAGTGTGTAAAAAGATTTTTAGACGGTTGTTTGCCAATACAAGTTGCCACAAACTGGGCTGCAAGAATTTATTCTTTCACAGTCTCTGGAGGCTGGATGTGTGAGGTGTTCACAGGGTTGGTTACTTCTGGAGGCCCTGAGTGAGAATCTCTTCCAAGCCTCTCCTTGCTCTTGGGATTGCCAAGCAATCTGTGGTTCTCCTTGGCTTGTGGACACACGTCTTCACTCTCTGTCTCCATCTTCATGCGGCAGTCTCCTCTCTGTCTCTGTATCTTCACATGGTCTTCTTATAAGGACATCAACCACTGGATTTACGTCTTACCCTAGTCCAGTATGACCACATCTTAACTAATCAATCTGCAAAGACCCTATTTCCAAAGAAGATCATATTTTGAGTTACTGGGTAAACATGAATTTGGGGGGAGACACTCACCAGCCCAGTACAGTGGTCTTGCTGTATATTGAGTTATGATCTGCAATCCCCTCCACAGAAGGCTGTCTCCTCATTACTCTCATTCAACAAATCTCACACTATTTTTCTTTCTTTCTGTATTGGAAACTGTCTTGTAAATAGCCAACAAATACATTTACTGTGCACCAGGTATTTTCTAAGTGACTTAGAAATAACTGAATCTTCACAATACCCATGTGAGGTATGTACAATTATCCCTACTTTATTGTTGAGGAATCTGAAGCACAGAGAGGGTAAAAATTCAAGGTCACAAGGGTAGAAAGAAACAATTCTGGGCCTTGAACATAGGCTCTGAGTCTGTGATCTTAGTCATTGTTATGTTGCCTCTCTTCCTTTTTTTACATTCAATTTTTATTAAAAGTAAAAGTGAATATAGTCTCCTTTTTTTTTAATCTTCATTTTATTGAGATATATTCACATACCACGCAGTCATACAAAACAAATTGTACATTCGATTGTTCACAGTACCATTACATAGTTGTACATTCATCACCTAAATCAATCCCTGACACCTTCATTAGCACACACACAAAAATAATAAGAATAATAATTAAAGTGAAAAAGAGCAATTGAAGTAAAAAAGAACACTGGGTACATTTGTCTGTTTGTTTTTTTGTTTCCTTCCCCTATTTTTCTCCTCATCCATCCATAAACTAGACAAAGTGGAGTGTGGTCCTTATGGCTTTCCCAATCCCATTGTCACGCCTCATAAGCTACATTTTTTATACAATTGTCTTTGAGATTCATGGGTTCTGGGTTGTAGTTTGATAGTTTCAGGTATCCACCACCAGCTACCCCAATTCATTAGAACCTAAAAAGGGTTGTCTAAAGAGTGCGTAAGAGTGCCCACCAGAGTGACCTCTCAGCTCCTTTTGGAATCTCTCTGCCACTGAAGCTTATTTCATTTCCTTTCACATCCCCCTTTTGGTCAAGATGATGTTCTCCGTCCTACGATGCCAGGTCTACATTCCTCCCCAGGAGTCATATTCCACGTTGCCAGGGAGATTCATTCCCCTGGCTGTCTGATCCCACGTAGGGGGGAGGGCAGTGATTTCACCTTTCAAGTTGGCTTAGCTAGAGAGAGAGGGCCACATCTGAGCAACAAAGAGGCATTTGGGAGGAGGCTCTTAGGCGCAATTATAGGGAGGCCTAGCCTCTCCTTTGCAGCAACCATCTTCCCAAGGGTAAAACCTATGGTAGAGAGCTCAACCCATCAAACCACCAGTCCCCTATGTCTGTGATCATGTTAGCAACCATTGAGGTGGGGTAGGCCAATACCCCTGCATTCTCCACAGGCTCCTCAAGGGGGCACTACATATTTTTTTCCTTGTTTTTCTTTTTTTTTTTTTTTAACTTTCCTTTCTTTTTTAAATCAACTGTATGAAAAAAAAATTAAAAAAAAAAACATACAATAAAAGAACATTTCAAAGCGACCATAACAAGGGAGTAAGAAAAAGACAACTAACCTAAGATAACTGCTTTACTTCTAACCTGTTCTACTTTACCCCAAGAAAGTTACCTAATATAGCAACATTTCTGTGAACTTGTTCCTACTATATCCATCAGAAATTAACAGACCATAGTCCTTCCTGGGCATCCCCAGAACGTTAAATAGCTTATCTGTTCTTGTTGGATTATTGTTCCCCCTTCCTTAATTGCTCTCTATTGCTAGTTCCCCTACATTCTACATTATAAACCATTTGTTTTACATTTTTCAAAGTTCACATTAGTGGTAGCATATAATATTTCTCTTTTTGTGCCTGGCTTATTTCGCTCAGCATTATGTCCTCAAGGTTCATCCATGTTGTCATATGTTTCACGAGATCGTTCCTTCTTACTGCCGCGTAGTATTCCATCGTGTGTATATACCACATTTTCTTTATCCACTCATCTGTTGAAGGACATTTGGGTTGTTTCCATCTCTTGGCAATTGTGAATAATGCTGCTATGAACATTGGTGTGCAGATATCTGTTCGTGTCACTACTTTCCAATCTTCTGGGTATATACCGAGAAGTGCAATCGCTGGATCGAATGGTAACTCTACATCCAGTTTTCTAAGGAACTGCCAGACTGACTTCCAGAGTGGCTGAACCATTATACAGTCCCACCAACAATGAATAAGAGTTCCAATTTCTCCACATCCCCTCCAGCATTTGCAGTTTCCTGTTTGTTTAATGGCAGCCATTCTAATCGGTGTTAGATGGTATCTCATTGTGGTCTTAATTTGCATCTCTCTAACAGCTAGTGAAGCCGAACATTTTTTCATGTGTTTCTTGGCCATTTGTATTTCCTCTTCAGAGAAGTGTCTTTTCATATCTTTTGCCCATTTTATAATTGGGCTGTCTGTACTACTGTCATTGAGTTGTAGGATTTCTTTATATATGCAAGATATCAGTCCTTTGTCAGATACATGGTATCCAAAAAATTTTTCCCATTGAGTTGGCTGCCTCTTTACCTTTTTGAGAAATTCCTTTGAGGTGCAGAAACTTCTAAGCTCGAGGAGTTCCCATTTATCTATTTTTTCTTTTGTTGCTTGTGCTTTGGGTGTAAAGTCTAGGAAGTGGCCGCCTAATACAAGGTCTTGAAGATGTTTTCCTACATTATCTTCTAGGAGTTTTATGGTACTTTCTTTTATACTGAGATCTTTCATCCATTTTGAGTTAATTTTTGTGTAGGGGATGAGGTAGGGGTCCTCTTTCATTCTTTTAGATATGGATATCCAACTCTCCCAGCCCCATTTCTTGAAAAGGCCATTATGACTCAGTTCAGTGACTTTGGGGGCCTTATCAAAGATCAGTCGGCCATAGATCTGAGGGTCTATCTCTGAATTCTCAATTTGATTCCATTGATCTATATGTCTATCTTTGTGCCAGCACCATGCTGTTTTGACAACTGTGGCTTTATAATAAGCTTCAAAGTCAGGGAGTGTAAGTCCTCCCACTTCGTTTTTCTTTTTTAGAGTGTCTTTAGCAATTTGAGGCATCTTCCCTTTCCAAATAAATTTGATAACTAGCTTTTCCAAGTCTGCAAAGTAGGTTGTTGGAATTTTGATTGGGATTGCATTGAATCTGTAGATGAGTTTGGGTAGAATTGACATCTTAATGACATTTAGCTTTCCTATCCATGAACATGGAATATTTTTCCATCTTTTAAGGTCCCCTTCTATTTCTTTTAGTAGAGTTATGTAGTTTTCTTTGTATAGGTCTTTTACATCTTTGGTTAAGTTTATTCCTAGGTACTTGATTTTTTTGGTTGCTATTGAAAATGGTATCTTTTTCTTGAGTGTCTCTTCAGTTTGTTCATTTCTAGCATATAGAAACATTACTGACTTATGTGCATTAACCTTGTATCCCGCTACTTTGCTAAATTTGTTGATTAGCTCTAGTAGCTGTATCGTCGATTTCTCAGGGTTTTCTAGATATAAGATCATATCATCTGCAAACAATGACAGTTTTACTTCTTCTTTTCCAATTTGGATGCCTTTTATTTCTTTGTCTTGCCGGATTGCCCTGGCTAGCACTTCCAGCACAATGTTGAATAACAGTGGTGATAGCAGGCATCCTTGTCTTGTTCCTGATCTTAGAGGGAAAGCTTTCAGTCTCTCGCCATTGAGTACTATGCTGGCTGTGGGTTTTTCATATATGCTCTTTATCATATTGAGGAAGTTTCCTTCAATTCCTACCTTTTGAAGTGTTTTTATCAAAAACAGATGTTGGATTTTGTCAAATGCTTTTTCAGCATCTATTGAGATGATCATTTGATTTTTCCGTTTTGAATTTTTAATGTGTTGTAATACATTGATTGATTTTCTTATGTTGAACCATCCTTGCATGCCTGGAATGAACCCCACTTGGTCATGGGGTATGATTTTTTTAATGTTTCTTTGGATTCTATTTGCAAGTATTTTGTTGAGGATTTTTGCATCTATATTCATTAGGTAGATAGGCCGGTAGTTTTCCTTTTTTGTAGCATCTTTGCCTGGTTTTGGTATTAGATTGATGTTAGCTTCATAAAATGAGTTAGGTAGTGTTCCATTTTCTTCAATGTTTTGAAAGAGTTTGAGTAAGATTGGTGTCAGTTCTTTCTGGAAAGTTTGGTAGAATTCCCCTGTGAAGCCATCTGGCCCTGGGCATTTATTTGTGGGAAGATTTTTGATGACTGATTGGATCTCTTTGCTTGTGATGGGTTGGTTGAGGTCTTCTATTTCTTCTCTGGTCAGTCTAGGTTGTTCATATGTTTCCAGGAAATTGTCCATTTCTTCTACATTATCCAGTTTGTTGCCATACAGTTGTTCATAGTATCCTCTGATAATTTTTTTAATTTCTTCAGGATCTGCAGTTATGTCACCTTTTTCATTCATTATTTTGTTTATATGGGTCTTCTCTCTTTTTGATTTTGTCAGTGTAGCTAGGGGCTTGTCAATCTTATTGATCTTCTCGAAGAACCAACTTTTGGTGATATTTATCCTCTCTATTGTTTTTCTGTTCTCTATGTCATTTATTTCTGCTTTAATCCTTGTTATTTCTTTTCTTGTACTTGGTTTAGGATTGGTTTGCTGTTCATTTTCTAGCTTCTTCAGTTGATCCATTAGTTCTTTGAGTTTGGCTCTTTCTTCCTTTTTAATATATGCGTTTAGTGCTATAAATTTCCCCCTTAGCACTGCTTTTGCTGCATCCCATAGGTTTTGGTATGTTGTGTTCTCATTTTCATTCGTCTCTATATATTTAGCAATTTCTCTTGCTATTTCTTCTTTAACCCACTGATTGTTTAGGAGTGTGTTATTTAACCTCCAGGTATTTGTGAATTTTCTAAGTCTCTGATGGTTATTGACTTCTAATTGTATTCCATTGTGGTCAGAGAATGTACATTGAATAATTTCAATCTTTTTAAATTTATTGAGGCTTGTTTTATGTCCCAGCATATGATCTATTCTGGAGAAAGTTCCGTGAGCACTAGAAAAGTATGTGTATCCTGGTGATTTGGGATGTAATGTCCTGTATATGTCTGTTAAATATAATTCATTTATCAGATTGTTTAGGTTTTCAATTTCCTTACTGGTCTTCTGTCTGGTTGATCTATCTATAGGAGGGAGAGATGTGTTGAAGTCTCCCACAATTATTGTGGAAACATCAATTGCTTCCTTTAGTTTTGCCAGTGTTTCTCTCATGTATTTTGTGGCACCTTGATTGGGTGCATAAACATTTACGATTCTTATTTCTTCTTGCTGAATTGCCCCTTTTATTAGTATGTAGTGGCCTTCTTTGTCTCTCAAAACATCCCTGCATTTAAAGTCTATTTTATCTGAGATTAATACTGCTACACCTGCTTTCTTTTGGCTGTAGCTTGCATGAAATATTTTTTTCCATCCTTTCACTTTCAATTTCTTTGTGTCCCTGTGTCTAAGATGAGTCTCTTGTATGCAACATATTGATGGTTCATTTTTTTTGATCCATTCTGTGAATCTATATCTTTTAATTGGGGAGTTTAATCCATTTACATTCAACGTTATAACCGTGAAGGCATTTCTTGAATCAGCCATCTTATCCTTTGGTTTATGTTTGTCATGTTTTTCCCCTCTCTCTATTAATATCCTTTATAGTACCCATACCAAATCTCTTTAGTACTGAACCTTTCTCCAAGTCTCTCTGTCCTTTCTTTGTTTCTCTGTCTGTAGGGCTCCCTTGAGTATCTCCAGTAGGGCAGGTCTCTTGTTAGCAGAATTCTCTCAGCATTTGTTTGTGAAAAATTTAAGCTCTCCCTCAAATTTGAAGGAGAGCTTTGCTGGATAAAGTGCTCTTGGTTGGAAATTTTTCTCACTCAGAATTTTAAATATATCGTACCACTGCCTTCTCGCCTCCATGGTGGCTGCTGAGTAGTCACTGCTTAGTCTTATGCTGTTTCCTTTGTATGTGGTGAATTGCTTTTCTCTTGCTGCTTTCAGAACTTGCTCCTTCTCTTCCGTGTTTGACAGGGTGATCAGAATATGTCTCGGAGTGGGTTTATTTGCATTTATTCTATTTGGAGTTCGCTGAGCATTTATGATTTGTGTATTTATGTTGTTTAGAAGATTTGGGAAGTTTTCCCCAACAATTTCTTTTAATACTCTTCCTAGACCTTTACCCTTTTCTTTCCCTTCTGGAACACCAATGAGTCTTATATTCGGACGTTTTATATCATCTTTCATATCCCTGAGATCCGTTTCAATTTTTTCAATTTTTTTCCCCATTCTTTCTTTTATGCTGTCATTTTCCATTCTGTCATCTTCCAGGTCACTGATTCATTGTTCACCTTCCTCTAGTCTTGTACGATGGGTGTCCAGAATCTTTTTAATTTGGTCAGCAGTTTCTTTAATTTCCATAAGATCATCTATTTTTTTATTTAGTCTTGCAATGTCTTCTTTATGCTCTTCTAGGTTCTTCTTGATATCCTTTGTATCCCGTACTATGGTCTCATTGTTCATCTTTAGTTCTTTGAGTAGCTGCTCTAGATGCTGTGTCTCTTCTGATCTTTTGATTTGGGTGCTTGGGCTTGGGTTATCCATATCGTCTGGTTTTTTCATATGCTTTATAATTTTCTGTTGTTTTTGGCCTCTTGGCATTTGCTGAACTTGATAGGGTTCTTTTAGGATTTGTAGACCAATTGAAGTCCTTATCTCTAATTTATCAGATCTACAGCTTCGTGTGGTACACTTTCTCTAACTAACCAGCAGTTGGCGTCCACAAGCCAACTGTTCTCCACAAGCCAGTTCTCCCCTGCTTTGCCTTTGTGGTGAGTGGGGGAGTGAGTCTTGTGGGGTCCAATTGGTGTACCAAGCTTGCGTGTGTAGTTGGTGTTGCCTGCCCTGTATATGGGGCGTGTTTCTGGGCAGTCAGGGAGGGGGGGTGGCTCTAACAATCAAATCTCCCTGGTGATCGTAGAGTTTTAAAGCTGCTGCAATAGTCTAACCCTTCAGTTCAGTCCTGCCACAGTTTGTCTTTGCCACTGACCCACAAGTCCTTGGTATTGGAGTATGACTCCTGAGACTTGCGAGTGGGCCCCTCTTCCAGGCTGTGCACCCCCTGGTCCTCTGTTGAGGGATGACTGTGCTATGTCACAGGTGAGTACCATCCCCCCAGGGCAGTTCTGGGCTTCTGGGCTGTGTAGGGAGGCTCCCAGTCTGCTGAAATGATGGCTGAATGGGGCTTTGTTAATTCACACTGCTCCACCTTACCAGCTCTGGGACAATCAGCTGAGGTTGCAGGGAAGGCTAATGTCCATGCCCAGTTTTGTGGTGTGTGCCTGTTATTTGAAGCACTTCCGTCACACTGGGTTGTCTGAGGCAGCTCTGGGCTATGGGGCTGGTGATGGGCAGGAGTGTTTCCTGTCCACCAGGATGAGGGCTGTGAGCAGACACCCCCGTTTTCTTGGGAAGTTGTGGTGTTTAGTGAATTTTCTCAGCCACTGGATTATTGCCTTTTGTCTCAGAGCTCTCTTGGTTCTGCTCTTGTCTTGACCTGCCCAAATTGCAAGTCTTTGAAGCTTTCTGTATTGGGCTTCTTAGAGTAATTGTTTTAGAAAAAGAAAAAAGGATTTAAAAAAAAAAAAAAAAGGGCCCTCCTCAGAGATCTAATGGGTTATTGAAATGCTAAGAGACAAAGCAATTAGGGCCATTAAGGAAAGGTCCACAGGGCAGAGAGATCAGCTTTTCTTCGCGATTTGCATATGAGCCTCAGGGCCTGAGCTCTGCCCTTCCCCTTTCTAAGTTCACCAGAACTCCAAAAATCCTCCGCTTTTATTTTGGAGTTTTTCGTGTTGTTTTTTTCTATGCCTGTCTCCTCTCTGCTGGGCTGGCTGTTCTCCGATCCTCTGGTGTCTGGTCTCAGTCTATCTATGGTTGGAGTTTGGATCAGTAGAATGAGTTTCCAATAAGGGCTGCCACTGCAGTTCTCCCTTCTCCTTCCCGGAGCTGACAGCCCGTCTTCCCACGGGACTGAGCCTGGCAGGGAGGGGTGTGGGTCCCCTGGCCACAAAAACTTACAGATTTCGCTGATCTCAGCAGTTCATCGCTTTCATGAGTGTTGTATGAAGTATGCCCAAAGTCAGATTGCTCTGTGGTGTCCAGTCCACGCAGTTCCTGGCTTTCTACCTACTTTCCTGGAGGAGTAACTAAAACATACAGCTCACCAGTCTGCCATCTTGCCCTGCCTCCCTAGTCTCCTTTTAAAAAAATATTCAATAATTACAAATAAGTGAAATCAATACTGGACCACTCCCTGTCCTCAAATTCTGGTTCTTTTCCTCCTCAGAGATAATCATATCTTTCAAGATTTTTCATGTCCTATGCCTTTGTATGTATGTGACTATCTGTGCATGTGTGTATCTGTGTGTATGTATATATGTATATACATACACATACATACACACCCATATACACATATATGTGCAATTGTAGAAAATAAACATATTGTTTGTGTGTATGTGTTTTTTGTTTTGTTTTGTTTTGTTTTGTTTTACTCAACAATGTATCTTGGAGATTTTTCTAGGTGTACATATGGCACTGCTGCATTTTAAAAATTGTTGTATAATATTCCATGGTATGGACATACCATATTTTATTTAAGCATTTCCTCAATAGGGGCTGGATTGTCAAGAATTTTCCCACCAATTTCATATGCTTCCAAACAATGTTGTAATGATCATCTTTGTACATATCACCTTGTGCATGCATGTAAATATTTTTCAAAGATAGGTTCTGAAAACTAAATGTGCTGGGTCACATACTATTAAAATTTTAATAAAATAGGCACTTTGCGTGTATGGAACAAGATACAGGCATTCCTGAGATACATTGTTTTCTGCAAAACCATGCCCTCAAAATAGAGGGATTTATGGCAAAAACTAAACTAGGGCAGACTGCTGAAAATTTGTGCAACTTTGTAACCAGAGCACCAGGGGAAAAAAATAGAAGTCCCTTGGGAGGTAACTTGGACAGCCTAGGAAGGCAGCTAGCTCATCAGGGCAAGAGGCTGCCTAAAAGGGATATTAAAAATACACAAAAGCACTAGAATAGAATGTTGGATTATAAATGCTGCCAAAGAAGTGGATGAAAGTGAGGCTCTGGGCCCATGGGGTTGTCTTTAAGATGGACACAGAAATGCAATCTGTCACCAGTTGAGAGTAATGTAATAGTGCATGCCTATGCACCTCACCAGGGAAGGAGGGAGGGTGCAGGTGCTCATTTCATTCATTTGTTGTTGACTATTTGAATAGAGCTTCTGGCTTATGTGCAACAACTCATCTGAGAACATTTTTCTTTCCTGTACAAGTTTATTATCTTCCCATTCTTCCAGCTTTTCTTGCCTGCAGAAAATTGTGTAAGAACCAACCAATCTTCCACATTCTATATACATCAGTGTCCTATTTACCAATCATCTATGAGCTAATTTATGTTATAAAAACATATAACATAGCTGAACAGAATATTGCTAATTTGCTTTCGAAAGTGTTTATAACAATGTCACTCCAACCAGCTGTGTACCATATTAGCTTTTTAAAATTAGAGAAGTTGTAGATTTACAGAAAAATCATGCAAAAAATACAGAGTTCCCACTACACCCCTCTTGCACACATGTAGCTTTCCCTATTATTAACATTTTGCATTAGTGTGGTACCTTTGTTACAATTTATGAAAGAATATTATTATAATTTATACTATTAACTACAGTCCATTATTTACATTAGGGTTCATTGTTTGTGTTGGACAACTCTATGGCTTTTTTTCCTTTAAATTTTTATTCTGGCAGCATATATACAATCTAAAATTTTCCCTTTTAGCCACATTCAAATATGTAATTCATTGGTGTTAATTACATTCATAGTGTTGTCCTACTATCACCACCATCCATTACTAAAAATGTTCTGTCACCTCAAATGGAAATTTTGTACCAATTAAGCATTGAATCCCTATTCCCTACCCCCATCTGGCCCCTTGTAGCGTGTGTTCTAGTTTCCGACTACCAAGTTGCTTATTCTAATTATTTCATTTAAGTGAGGTCATACAATATTTGTCCTTTCATGTCTGGCTTATTTCACTCAAGATTATGTCTTCAAGGTTTATACATGTTTTTGCATACATAGAACTTCATTCATTTTTACAGCTGAGTAATATTTCATTGTTATGTGCATCCACATTTTATTTATCCATTCATCAGTTAACGGATACTTGGGTTGCTTCTATCTTTTGGCAATTGTGAATAATGCCACTAAGAACATCAATGTACCAATATCTGTTTGAGTCCTTACTTTCAATTCTTTGAGGTTTATACCTAGAAGTGGGATTGCTGGGCCATATGGTAATTCTACTGTAAAATTTCTGAGGAATTGCCAAATGGACTTACACAGCAGATGCACCATTTTGCATTCACACCAACAATGAACAAGTGATTTTCTATGTGTTTTTGGCCATTTGTATACCTTCTTTGGAGAAAGGTCTATTCAAGCCCTTTGCCTAATTTTTAATTGGGCTATTTGTCTTTTTGTTGTTGAGCTGTAGGAGTTTTGACATATTCTGGATATTAAACCCTTACATGGAACCTTACTGGTTACATGGTTTCCAAATATTTTCTCCCTTTCTATAGGTTGTCTTTCTACTTCCATAATGAAGTCTTTGGGTGCACAAAAGTTTTTAATTTTGATGAAGTCACATTTATCTATTTTTTCTTTTGTTGGTGATTCTTTGGGTGTAAAGTCTAAGAAACCATTGCCTCATGTGAGGTCCTAAAGATGCTTCCCTATGTTTACCTCTAGGGTTTTTATAGTTCTGGCTTTTATATTTAGGTTTTTGACCATTCTGAGTTGATTTTTATATAATGTGAAAGGTAGGGGTCCACCTTCATTCTTTTGCAAATGGATATCCAATTTTTCCAACACCATTTGTTTAAAAGACTATTCTTTCTCCATTGAGTGGACTTGATCATCTTGCCAAATTCAATTGGCAATAGATGTGAGAATTTATTTTTGAACTCTCAGTTCTATTGCACTGGTCTGTATGTATGTCTTTGTACCATGCTTTTTTGATTACTATAGCTTTATAATAAGTCTTAAAATTGGGAGGTTTGAGTCCTCCAATTTAGTTCTTTGACAAGATGATTTTGACTATTCAGGGCCCTGTATCCTTCCATATAAATTTGATGATTGGCTTTTCCATTTTTGCAAAGAAGGCTTTTGAAATTTTGTTTAGGATTGCATTCTTTAACAATATTTACTCTTCCTATCCATATACATGGAATATCCTTCCATTTATTTAAGCCTTCTTTGATTTCTTTTAGCAATGTTTTGTAGCTCTCCATGTGTAAGTCCTTTACATCCTTGATTAAATTTATTCCTAGATATTTGATCCTTTTAGTTGCTGTTACAAATGGAAATTTTTCTTGATTTACTTTTCAGATTGTTCACTACTAGTGTACATAAACAATACTGATTATTACCTCTTGATCCTGTACCCCACCACTTTGCTAAATTTGTCTATTAGCTCTAGTAGTTTGCTGTTGATTTTTCAGGATTTTCTGTGTATATGATCCTGCCATCTGC
The DNA here is from genome assembly GCF_015220235.1 of Choloepus didactylus. Lineage (NCBI taxonomy): Eukaryota > Metazoa > Chordata > Mammalia > Pilosa > Megalonychidae > Choloepus > Choloepus didactylus. Next base: position 153,892,904 of record NC_051309.1, read on the forward strand.
AAATAAGGAAAGTTTTACTTTTTCCTTTCCCAATTGTATGACTTTTCTTTCTTTCTCTTAACTAATTTCTGGCTATCCCTTCCAATACAGTGTTGAATAACAGGGGTTACAAAGGGCATCCTTGTCTTGTTTCTCAGAGGGAAAGCTTTCAGTCTTTCACAATCGAGTATATTAGTGGTAGGTTTTTCATATATGGCCCTTATCATGTTTACTAAGCTTCCTTCTATTCTAGTTTCTTATTACTATCTAGAAAGCTTGCTACATCAGTTGTGATGATCACATGTTTTTCCCCTTCCTTCTATTAATGTGGTGTATTACTAATTGACTTTCTTATATTGAGTCACCCTTGCACACCTGGATAAATCCCACTTGATCATGGTGTGCAATTCTTTTAATGTGCAATTGCATTCATTTTGCTATTTGTTATTGAGGATGTTTGCATCTATACACATAAATGATACTAGTTTATAATTTTCTTTTCTTGTGGTATCTTTATCTGGCTTTGTTATTATGGTGATGACCTCATAGAATGAGTTTAGGGAGTATTCCTTCCTCTTTTTCAAAGAGTTTAAGCGGGATTGTTGTTAATTCTTCTTGGAGTATTTGGGTAAGTTTGCCTGGGAAGCCATCTGGTCCTGGGCTTTTCTTTTTGGGGATATTTTTGATTGCTGATTCAATCTCTTTACTTGTTATGGGTATGTTGAGATCTTCTAATTCTTCATGAGTCAGTGTGGGTAGTTTGCGTGTTTCTAGGAATTTGTCCATTTCATCTAGATTATCTAATATGTTGATGTTCAGTTGTTCATAGCATCTGCCTGGGCAGTACAACTGTCTTCCGTGAGGTCGTGAAGGGAGCTAATATGGAGTATATTAGTTAGGGTTCTCTAGGGAAACAGAATCAACAAGAGATATCTATAAATGTAAGATTTATAAAAGTGTCTCACACAACTGTGGGTATGCATGAATCCAGATTCTGTAGGGCAGGCAGCAAACTGGCAACTCCAATGAAGATGTTCGATGAACTCCTCAGGTAGCCAGCTGGCAACATTGATGAACGTGTTCGATGAACTCCTCAGGAAACGAACCGGCAACTTCGACAAACTCCTCAGGAAATGTTTCACTGGCTAGTCGAAGAAGAAGTAAAGATCCTCTATCTGTCTCACTTAAAAGTCTTCAACTGATTGGATTAAATCCAGCTGACTGTGTTCTCTCATTGTGGAAGACACACCCTTCGTTGATGTCAACAGTCACAGCTGCAGCCACTTGACTGATGATTTAACAAATCAGCCTTCTGGTTTATCAAGCAGCCACAAATGTCCTCACAGCAATGGTTAGGCCAGTGCTTGTTTGACCAGACACCTGGGTAGGTACTGTCACCTGGCCAAATTGACACATGAACCTAACCATCACATGGAGCAACAAAAGGAATTAACACTATCTAGGAGAGACACTGCTGAACACCCTAGATGGGATCTAGGGTCAACTGGGTCTTCGGTACTCTGTTAGGATTGACATGAGGACACCAGAGACACTCTACCTGTGACATGCACCCTGGACCTTTGTAGAAAGAAAGATCGAAAGAGACTCAAGAGCCCCAGGACTGGAAGTTTTGTCCAGAGGAGACAATGGTTCAGAGTTGAGTCAGAATGGAATTTGCCTTCACCTCAGAGCCAGCCAGTTATTCAAGGGTCTTTTCTGCTTCTTCCTTTTATTCCACTTGTCATTTTCCCTTTTGATTAATTTTTTCCTCCTCTACTTTTCTTCCGCATCAAATCACTGAATAAAGTTATAGGCCTAAAGAGATAAAACCAAGGCCATTGAAAACTTTCTGTAGCTTTGTCAGTGTTATTTACATTTAGCTTTTCCTGATCTCAGCATGCCCTTGACTTGTTCTCATTCCTCCCCACATCTTAATCTTTCTTTTGTGTTGAACATTGGAATGCAGTTTCCAGACTCTCCTGACAAAGGATCAACATGCTTCACCCTGAGGCTGAGGCACAATAGAAGGTTGTGCTCAGTACTTCACCTTGACTAGGTTACAGTCATTAGCATATTATCTGATATTTTTCTGAATGGTTGACTCAAATATTGGATAAGACTTAATTAAAATCAGTTTTCTTGGGACACTTCTCTTTCTCTTTTCTTCAACTGCTTATTCTCTTTGTATCAGGGCTAACCCAGAATATAATTTTGGGGGTCTTAAATTACATTCCATGTATGGAATGAAATGCGTTTTCCATTGCTCTGCAAACTTTCTGAGCTCTAACTTTCCTCTTTTCATGCCAGTTCAGGAAAATTGAAGGAGGGTCCAGAGGAAGAACTTCCAGGGACTTCCAGGGACATTGTTCCACTTGAGATTCAGGGAGAGGACCAATATTGTCAGTCAAGGCCAAAAGTGACTGGGCTATTCTTGCTGAATGTTTATTGAAAACCAGAGTAGGACTGGGATGACTTGATTGGATGTCTTGCCAACCCTGGAGAGGCCCCTTGCTGAAGGGAAACCCAGTGTTTTTGCTGGGTAGCTGGAGGGTGACCCTATCTGCAATTCAAGTTAGAAATTGTGGCTCTTCCAGGATACCCCACTCATACTTACTGTGCCCACTGGAAGCCGTGATCATCAAGGACCAACTATCAAACAGCACCTCCACCAGCAGGAACAGCAATCAGAGGCTAAGGAATGTAATGCCAACAACAATATTTAAACTTCCAAGTGGGACAAAATTCTTCATCCAGAAACCACAATTAAGTCTAGGGAATACTTTAAGACTTTTAAAAAAGCATATGGTAAACACCTAGTAAGTGTTAACTATGCCTCAGGCAGTATGCTAAATGCTTTTTAAAGAAAATGCAGTGGTTAAGTAATTTGTTTAGGGGTTCAAGTTTACCAAGTGGCAGAGCAGGGACTTGAACTCATGATCTGATCCTTCTCCATCTCTCTGATTTTATATTCTAACCTGGCCATCTCTTGCTCACACCCCTCAGCTTCTGGCTTTTCCTCCAAAAGTCACATACATTCTTCCTCAAAACTTGAGCTCATACTGTTTCCTGTCTAAGCTGTTCTTCTGTGAGATAACCATGTGGATTTGCCCCTCACTTCACCCAGGTCTCAATTTAAATGCCTCAGTAAGGTCTCTAACTCTCCTTTCTGGAATAGCACCCCCCACCCTTGCCAGACTTTATCTCTAATACTCTGCTTTATTTTTCCTTTTAGCTATCATATTTGCAACCTGAACCTCGACCCTGAACTACAGTCTGCGTTAACCAATTGCCCACTTGACATCACCACTTTGATGTCTACAAGCTCCTCCAACTCACTGGTGACATATCCAAAAGTGATCTTCAGATCTCCCGCTCTTCTTCCCCTGAATTTGTTAGTCCTACAATCTTCATTTCAACTAATGTCAACTCTATTTATCTAATTACTCAGAGGAAAACTTTAGAGACACCTCTGACTTCTCTTCTTTGCTTGCATCTCCTGTCCAATCCATTGGCAAATCCTGAATACTGTCTTCAGTTTGGATCCTGATTCCAACCCCTTCTCACCATCTCCACCTGGCCTGCCACCATCACCTCTCACTGAGATTACTGCAATGGTCTCCTATCTCATCTCCCCACTTCTCCCCTGTTCTCTTCAGTTTATTCTCCACAGAGCAACCAAAGTGATCCTTAAAACATTAGTCAGGGCATGTCACTCCTCTGCTCAAAACCCTCCAGGAGGTTCCTATCACAGACTAAAAGCCAAAGACTTCTCAAGGGACTACTAGACCTGTATTCTCAGGCCTTGATTACCTTTCTGACTTTATCTCCTAAATAATTAGAAAAGATAACTGGGATATTTGTTGAAAGAATGAATAAATCAATAGCACTTATTCTGGATATATTAGTGTAGGTCTATTACCTATCTTTCCTCACTAGAACGTAAGTACCATGAACACAGAGACTGGCACATAATAGGTACCCAATAATTATTCATTGAATGAATGAACACATATGTGAACCCAGGATATCTGACTTCAGAACCCATGCACTATAGATGATGGATGATAGATAGGGAGGGAAAGAAATACTGGTGTGACAGCATGTTAAGTTGGTAGATTGGGGTATCAGGGGAGGAGGGTCAAGGTATACTGGAGTTCTGTGTATGGGGTTTGTATTGTTTTTGCAACTGTTCCTATAACTTTGAATTTATTTCAAAATAAAATAAAATTAAGAGAAAAAAAAGAACCCATGCACTTAACCCACTATACACCATACTGTAAAACAGATGGGGTTTAGGCCCCTCAGATTGCATTCATTCTCCAAATTCTCTGATTTTTCCCAATCACCATTTGTTTTTCTTCTCTGTAGCAACTTTACACTGCATTCATTTGCTTTTCTCTCTTAAAAACAGTTTCACAACTTTATGTTTTTCTTCTATGCTAATTGTTACAAAATCCAGTATTTCAGTTTCCAGTCCTGAATTTTCAAATACCTGCTGTGATGAGGCCTGACCTTGCAGAACTGAGTACAAAAACCCATGCCATGTTCCTCACAGACTGTACAACCAATAAAAATGAGTTCCCTTTTCTCTTTCAGGTCAAAATGAATGCAGAAATCAGTTCACCTTTAAGCTGGGGCTGCAGGTGGAGAAAGCGGGGACTAAGAGTGAGGATTTAGCCCAGCTGAGTATCTTCATTTTTCTTGTTGTTGTTTCTTTTTTTTTTTTTTAAATGCAATTTTATCGAAATATATTCACATAGCATACAATCCTTCACAGTGTACAATGAGTTTCCATTTTGTTTTATAGAGCAGCAGACTGCCTGCTGTGCAGGCTTCCTTCCTCATTTACATCAACCAAAATGTGGAAGTGAAAACCCATCTACTCTGAGAAGCCTCTACTTCCTTTTTCACAGTAGGAACTGGTGCTCTTTCTCTCTGAGAAGGCTTTTTGGCAGAGGGAGCCAAGTGTTTCGGCACAAGGAGACTTCCAGCCACACTCTTTGCTTGCTCTATGATCTTGGGCAATCACATCATTTTTTTTTTTTCTTTTGGTAAAAATGGGTTCCTCATTTACAGATGTACTTCATCTGTAAAATGGGTGTGTTATTTGCTGTCTAGTGTTGTAAGATTTCCTAAATGAGATAATAGTATTTTATAGATATGAAAATGCATAATATTTTCATTTATATTTTAATAAAAGCACTATGCAAGAATATGCAACACTTATAATCTATTAAGTGATGCTGTAGAGTGTAAACTATTCTTGTATCAGAGTTTAATACTGAAGCACAAGTGCATGGCTCTTGGAGCAAGAAGTTGCATTGCTCTCCTCCACCACAACTCCTCCAAAAAGTGTTGACTGTAATTTGAAGTTTTTTTTCCTAAAGACATCTCTAGGACCTTTATAGAGAAAAAGAAAGGCACAGCATTTTGTCCAGTTTGGGTCCTGTTCTGAACTTTCTTTCCAGAGCCCAGTCATGCTTCTTTATTTTAAAGAAGTGTTGTAGTTGTTATTGTTAAAATGTATTAAAACATAGTAATATAAAACAATCTTTCAAGTAAGATTTAATTTAAGGAAGGAAAAGAAAGGGTTCCATTGTTTCAGAAATGTTTAAAAACTATTGTGCTAGATAAAAATAATAGTAATGATGATAATAACAACAGCCAACATTAATATAGTACATCCTATGTACCATGCACTGTTTTAAGCATATTTATACATGTTTGCCTGTATGTTAATCATTTGCTATTTAATCTGAGAAATTTTGACTCAGTACAAGTACAAGATACCCTTTGGTACACCTATATCACCCACTTCAATTTCCCACCAGTAAAGGAATTCAGTGTTTTCTCTGATAGTGACAAAGAGTTATTATAAAGCATTTGGAAGGGAGAGAGAAGTGGAAGAATTGTCTATCCATTTGTATTTTTAATTGGAGTATAATAATTTAACCTTGAACTATAATGTATGTCTATCTTAAAGTGTTATTACTGGAAAGTTATAATCCAAAAAAGCATTTTTAACACAATTAAATCAGAAAACCACCATCAAACTGGTTAAATTAGTTCATTGTTAACCTAATTGGAATTGATAGCTAAAAGAACAGAAAGAGCCGTAGCAGGAAATGCAATCATCTCAGGACAACACTGGTGACAGGTGTTTTCCTGAAAACTGCAGGAATTCTAGTCCATACACATGTGGCAGCATGGGCAAGAGGAACTTTGAAACATCAACGGGCATTGTCTAACAGCCAGTCTTCTATTGGTTACAGTCCTTAGAAACTCTGAATATGCTGCATTTTCACTACAAACACCAATTTTATTATTTCTTAGAAATGTACTGTAGCCAAACAGTTATGATAATAATGATGATGATGTTTCACATTTTTGAGTCCTTACTTTGTGGCAAGCCCTGCACTGAACACTCCTAGTGCATTGATTTCTCAATCCTCATACTAGAAGGGAACATGAATATGAGGCACAGAGAAGTTAAGTAATTTTAACTTGTCCAAGTTATAGAGCTAAAATTAGTGGAGCTGGGAGAGGAACCCAAGTAGCCCTTAAGGAGTAAAAATGGAAACAGAAGTGTATGGAATAGTTTGGGCCAGGCTTCAAGAATCATTGTTTTAGCAACTTTGAATTTCCTAGGCTGCTGAAAGCCAATACCATGAAATGGATTGGCTTCACAATGGGAATTTATTAGCTTACAGCTTTGAGGCTGAGAAAAAAGTCCAAATCAAGGCATTATCAAGGTGATGCTTTCTTCCTGAAGACCAGCTGCCAGTGATCCTGGACTCCTTTGCCACATGGCAAGGCACATGGCAGAGTCTGCTGGTCTCTCCCTTCTCTTCCGGGTTTCATTGCTTTCAGCTTTTTTGCTTCTGTGGCTTTCTCTCTGTCTCTCTCTGTCTCTCTCTCACTCTCATCTGTAGTCATTCCATTTATAAAGGACTCCAGTAAAAAGATTAAAACCCATCCTGAATGAGGTGGGTCACCCCTTAACTGAAGTAGCCTCATCAAAAGATCCTACTTACAATGGGTCCACACCCATAGGAATGGATCAACTTTAAGAACATGCTTTCCTGGGGTACATATGGTTTCAAACCACCACAGACATTTAGATTAATACTGCTTTTGCCGGAGCTGATGCATAAACTTGTAAGCACTTTGTATGATCTCTACCAAAGCTACCTTGGAACTGAATCATAATTATCCATTTACCCATCGATTTCCTCTATTAGACTGTCAACTTGGTAGACTGGAGAACCTGTTTTGTTCTTTAGTTTTCCAAGGCCCTAGAAAAAATGTCCAGCACATACTATGGCTCAATATATGTAACACTCTTCCTTAAATTATTTCACATTTATAGCTGACCCCCATAGTTTACTTCCCTGCTGGTCTCAACATTTTTTTTTTTTTTCAGTTAATATGTGTCTAATCATGTGCCAAGAATTGGTCATGGGGATATAGTGGTGATCAATTTACACATGGTCCCTGTGCTCAAGAAGTTTAGAGTCTAGTGGGAAAGACAGGCATTAAAAGACCATTATGACAAAATGAAATATAATGATGAGAAAAAATCCAAAAGAAAGGTCAGATAGGGACCTGCAGGGAAGTGTTTAAGGTTGAAAGCATCTGAGGACCTACAAGAACTTCATTAAGATTCAAGCATGCAGGACGAGGTAGAAAGGACAGCCATGAGGCTGAGAACGAGGCACTGGCCAGCTTTAAGAGAGCTTTGTTAGGAGTATGACTTTATCCCAAGACACCGGGAAACCCCTGCAGGGTTTTAAACAGATTAGAGTGTACCTAAGATTTATACCCAGAATGATTTCACCAGCTGCAGTGCAGAGAAGACTGGGTTATAAGAAGGGAGACCAGTTAGAAGTTTATTGCAATAATCCAGGTGACAGACGATAACAGGCAGTGATGAGAGAAGTTTTGGAAAGAAATGCCTGACCAACTAAGCAGATAAACCAAGTTCCTGATTAAAGTATTAGTTAGAACAAAACTTTCTCCAACTGAATCATTAATCTCATCATTAGTGATCTTTGTAAGGGAAGATTACGTGGCTTAGTATCGCTCTGATTCTAAGCTATGTCCTAAAAGTCAAGCCACCAATGTCATCTCCACAGTGAAGATTAATTTGGCAGCATTTTATACATGGTCAACCTTGGGGAGTTGGGCTCAGGGCCCAGAGACTGGAGATTGTAATTTCAGCAAGAGTTGTGCATCACATTTGTCTTTAAAACTCTAAAAATAATGATGCCAGAGCCCCACCCCAGGTCTACTGAATCACAGTCTCCAGATGATTTTGATACCCTTTGATTAAGAACTTTGTGTCTATAGCAGGAAGTACTGAGTCCTGAATAAGGTTTTGGCTGGGAATATAGATGTGGGAATTAATAAGGACGTATAATTTACACCACTTGACAACTGATTGGACATGACACAGAAAGAAAAGAGGTTTCATAGTTATTGGTATCTGCCCTCATCTACCAGGTCCTTTACTACCTGTGCAGTGCTTTTGTGAGTCACTGCTTTGGGCACAGGGCTTGGTAAGTGGAGCACAGGCTGTATTTCAGCCCCCCACCAGCTCCTCTGCCAGCTGCCCTTACGCAGCCATATGTGGTGGTCTTGGTTCACCCCCTGGAAACTGGAGAACTAGGCAGCATAGGAGGAGGACTCGTTAGGAAGGAGAACGGTGGGTTCAGTTAGGGTCATGGTGTGATTTACATGTAGGCAGAATATCCACTCATCTGTAGATGTTAGAACAGGTAAGTGGAAATGGCAAACTATTGTTTGATTAGGATGGAGGGTGGAGCTTGGAGTTATAAACTATGGAAGAATTCTTTAGAAGGGGCATTGTTTGATTAGATAGGAAAGAATTTCCTTATTGCTCAACTGTAACTAGTGACAGTTAAATTAAACACACCGGGAATAAACAATCACTTAGGTAATAACCAATGATAGAGAGCAGTATTCCCTCTCCAATTTAAAAGTTATTTTCCTAAAAACTTCATAGTGAGAAATTCTATGGTCGGGTAACCTCATTGCAAAAGTAGGATGGGAGAAACAAGCTTGCAAGACCTTATGAATATTATCACATTTTCTAAAATCAAACAGTGGAGGGCACATTAACTAAATAGACTGTCGTGACATTAAACACAGCCCAAAATAAAGAGCACTGCACAATTAATTTTCATGTACCATTTCCTACTTGCTAGACACCTTCAGGATTTCTTACTCATTTAATTACTTACTTACAAGTTCATTGTGCATTATTGCAGATGATGTTTATTTTCATTTTAAGACATATTCCTTTCATCCTGTCTCTGATTTTCTGCTCAAATGTGAGGCACTTACTGATTTGGAGTTTTTTTCCTTCTTCCCGGAGGAACTTGGATGTTTGTGAGGGAACATTTGTATAACAGTAGATCTCAAACCCCTCTCTTTATGCACAGGATCATGACAACTTCATCAGAAGAGAGCGGAGCATTGCAACCTGGGTTTGTCAGTTCCTTGATTGGTTTCAGTTCTCTTCTTCCCAGCAGATAACAGTTAATAGTTTAATAAACGTTTCTTGTACATTTTTTATATGTCAAGAGTTGGGCTCAGTGTTTACCTGCGTCATGCCATTTATCCTTACACTAACACTGTGAGGCAGGTATTACCCCCTTTTTACAGACGGGGAAACTGACCCATAGCCTAAAGTAATTTGGTCAAGGTAGTATCACCAGTCAGTGCTAGACACAGATTGGAACCCAGGTTTGACACCCTGAAGCCCTAAATCTTAAGCACTGCTCCAAAAAGTGGCAAGAGGCCGAGGTTTGCTTGCCTGCAGCTTTCATTACATATTTCAGCACAAACCTAGCATCATGGGGGAGGACAGGGAGGAATACAGGAACTTTGTCACTGTCCCCAGAAACTTCCCGGGAGAAAATTATTGTTGACTGATCATACAGGAAATCAGCTGCAGAAATTGTGAGAAATGTCATAGCTCTATTTCTTCTGTTTCAGAGTTAAAAAAAAAAAAGTAAACTTTTTTTTTCACCAGTAATGTGGAAAATATTTAATTTTTAAATAGTACTTTTTGGTATAAACTAGAAGACAATGCCACTTTAAGAACACCATCCTACCTACCCAGTTTTCTCCCTGTTCACCCACATGTTATTTGCTCACGCTGATATTTGCATAGATCTTTATCAGATTTCTCAGTCCCCTTTGGTCGTCATCTATTTTGACAGATCACATGTGGTTGATTTGTTGGTAACTTAATTTTAGTTAAAAACAATGCAGAAACACAACTCTCTCTTCTACTTCTCCTTGGTGATGTCTCAGTGGCTAAATCTCTTCAACAGCCCCTGTCTTCCCTTTTATCTTCCTCTGCTTCTTTCAGGGTCTCCTGATACCACGTTTTCACTCACCTAGTTCAGTATCCCTGAAAGACATTGACAGCATTTTACAGGAGCCTCAGGGTTTGGAGGACTAAGTGAATCACAGAGAGTAAGAGCATTGGGGTGCACGAGGAAGGGTGTGTGTCCACTTTGCTTATACTACATCTCTCAGAGCTAAGCTGCAGATATCTCTAGCTCTATCCTCCACTTTATCTCATTGTTCTCTTCCCAGTATGCAGTACCACAGCTTCTTGATTATCTATCATAGTAAGATTCACAACCCACAGCAAGGTGAACCTAAATTGTTAGAGCTGAGGGAAAGAGACACAGAACTAAATATGAATATAAGATATTTCCAGCTCCTGATTGCCAACAAGGAGGTAGCTGTTCCTTATTTGTAACTGTAGGGACAAGAAAACCCAATGAAACCAACTGATCTGGGGGAGAGCTGGGGAATGAAGTCAGCAGGACAGAGAAAAAGAGCATGAGGTAGATTTTAGCTCAGGAGCCAGGATATGAAGCTGGGAGACAGAGGAATCTTGGAGTGAAGGTCACATAATAGAAGGAAACTTAACCTTAGCCGCTGTCCTGTGATGTCTGAGCTGGGTAGCTAAGTTTAAAGGGGCAGGGACAGAGCTCTTAATATCACAACTAGCATTTCAAAGGGGAAGTAGGGAGAAACTATTGTGATACACTTGAAGATCTCTCCTGTCATAGATTTAAATGTACCTTTTTACATATACAATTTTCTATGAAGAGAAAAGCCATCTTAAAAGGGTAGATTTTTTTTTATCCAGTTGCTTTTTGTTCTTAAAGAGGCTGTCTACTGTGGACAGACTTCATATATCTATGGGCCAGGAAATCCACGTTTTGGTATTAAGATCAGTGTTCCCTCTGAGTTTCTAGGAACACCACGTTCCATGACCTACAGCATAGGAAATTGGAATCCATGGGAATAAATAATAGTTTTAAATCAAAATTTCAAACAAGTTTTACCTGACACTTTGTGTTGCTTGGCGGTCAGCCGTTTTAGATGCCCTTGCCTTCGTCCCACCTCTTCCCGCCCTGACTGAGCAAAAGCTCACTTCCTGGCTTCTCTCCACACGGTCGAACAGGCCCTTTGTGCAGGAGCAGGGCAGTGTCAACTCTTCTAAGAAAGCTCTTCCGCTGTTCCAGCCCCGAGGGGCTTCTTCCCGCCTTGCTCTGAACTCCTTTCATTTATCTTCTCATCATCTGTCTTCCACCCATTATATACCACATACAGAGAGAGACCTTTTTTTCTTTTTTTACAGTACTCTTTAGTCATTTCATGTGGTAAATAGTGTCCTCTTCAAAGAAGACTTGATTGAAATAGGTTCCTTGTGTTGTGCAAAATCCAAAAGTATGGGCCCCAAACAAGTGTTCAGTGGTGACTAGGGAGGATGCCTTAGACGGTAGCTTTCTTCTCATGCCTTCCTCAGTGCCACTCTTTTTCTTTTCTTCTTCTTCTATGGATTTTATTCAAATTTATTTTTTAATGCAATTCTATTGAGATATATTTACACACCTGGTAATCAGTCAATGGCTCACAGTATCATCACCACAATCAATTTTAGAACATTTTCATTACTCCAAATAAAGAAAAAATAAAAATAAAAAAGAACACCCAAATCATCCCATACTCCATGTCTCCAAACCCTTATATTTAGATTTTTTTTTCATTATTTTATTACTCATCTGCCCATACACTGGGTAAAGGGGGTGTCAGTCACAAGGTTTTCACGATCTCATGGTCATACTGGGTAAGCTATATAGTTATACAATCATCTTCAAAAATCAAGGCTACTTACTGGGTTGCAGTTCAGCAGTTTCAGCTATTTCCTTCAAGCTATTCTAATACACTAAAAACTAAAAAGAGCTATCTATACAATGCATAAGAATGACTTCTGGACTCTATTTGAAATCTCTCAGCCACTGAAACTTTATTTTGTTTCATTTCTTTTCCCCCTTTTAGTCAAGAAGGTTTTCTCAATCCCATGATGCCAGGTCCAGGCACATCCCCAGGAGTAATTTCCCACATTACCAGGGAGACTTACACCCCTGGGAGTCATGTCCCACGTGGGGGTGGGGTGGGGGGGCAGTGAGTTTATTTTCGGTACCACCCTTAAGCTAGTCAGGGGTGGGACATGCGCTGGCTCAGCAGACCCTGTTTGCCATGCTTTTATGTTAAGGCCCTCAATGGCGATTTCATAGACCTCATAAGCAGAGGGGAATATTTCTAACCGGGGTGGGTAGGGAGAAAGGGGAGAGGTGAAAAGACTTTTCCTTTAGAACAGGGGAGCCTCACAAACTGCCGGATTGACAGACAAACAGAGGCTTTAGTGGGCAAGACTCTTAGAAAGAATTAAGGAAGAAAACAATAAAAATAAACAGGTTCTCTAAATTGGAAAAGGTCAAAAGGAGGAGACGCTATGCCGGTCCAGGATGGTCGATCTTCACAGGATGGTGAACAGATGGGAACCTCCGGGTGAGAACATAAGGCACCTACTCAGGCGGCCGAGTTTCCCGGAGGCAGATGCTGAGGGAGCCAAGGGGCGCCTTGCTCTTGCCTGTTCCCGCCGATGCGACCCCAGTCCGTGCTGGTGGCTCTCCTCTGCCCTCAGCTGCTGCCCCGCAGCGGGTCCCCTTTGCCTTCCCTCTGGGCATCCATCCAGACAGCAGGCTTTGTGCAGAGAGGCTTGCACCCTGCAGAGCCCCACGCCCAGATCCGAGCGGCGCTACCCTTTGGAGATCCCGTCCACCCCATCCCCACCTCCACCTCCAGATTCCCTTTCCGTCGTTCTCATCCTCGAAAATACTTCCTAGGATACTTCTATGCTTCTTCAGGGCTCTGCTGAACTGCCATCTACACCGTGAGATTTGTACTGAAGTCTCAAAGCCTAAATTTGTTTCTCCTCCATGAAATTGTCAAGAGCTTGCTCTCAGCTACCAGTGCCTCCCTTCAGCACTTTCTGCTTCCTCTCTGTGTGACCTGGGGCAAGCTGCTGAACGTCTCAGTTTTCCTACCTGCAAAATGGGGATAATAATAATGACTATCTCAGAAAGCTTTTGTAGAGATGAGAGGAGTTCGTGTATGCAAAGAAACTAGCATACAGCTCACCGTACACCAATCATTCAATTAATGGCAGTTGTTTTAAAAGTAAGAATTATTATTAAGAATCACTCATTTTTTCTTATTATTTTAATAATAATGGCTATTGCTATTTATTAAATAATCATATTATTTCATTTAATATTTTATTTGTTATTTCATTTTAACAATTATTAAGACTATTATAATTTAATAATTAGGAGTATTCTTATTAAAAATAAGAATCATTAATAAGAAGAATGCTAGATTAAAACTGTGTGCTTTGGAGTCATGTAGATGTGGATTCCTGGCTCCAGCACCTTCTAGCTTTTGGATCTGGGACAAACAACTCAATCTGTCTGTCTTGCTTTTTTGATCTGTAAAAATGGGAATATAAAATAACTACCTCACAGAATTGTGTAAAGATACATTGAGTTAATGTATAGAAAACACATTAGACATTCACCAAATGAGGAAGCTACCTCAAAACCCAGTGAATAAAGTAGAGAGAGGCGTATTTCACCCTCATGTAACAGTCTGAGCTGAGCCCCCCAGGCTGACCAGGCTGCTCTGTTTCACAAGATCATTTGGCATCCAGCCCCCTTCGCCCTTGTTGCTTTGCCCTCCTAAAGTGTTGTCCTTATCTGCAAAGTTTAAGGTGGGGCTGCTGCGGGCTCCATGTTCCAGCCTGTGGGAAAGGGAAAGACAAAATGTGACTTTCTTTTAAATATGTGACACAGAAGTTAGGAAGTTATTACATCACTTCTCTCATCTTTGTTAAGAACTTGATCACTTTGCCCTACCTAACTGCCCTGGAAGCTGGGAGATACCGTCTCTGGCTTGGCAGCCTGTGCTAGGTCAGAATTCTGTTATTCTGGAAGAAGAGGAAAACAGATTTTGGGGGTTGGCAATAAGATGTCTGCCATAGTAGTTTGGTATTATTACCGCATGGTTTAAAAACAAAATTGGCATGCATTCCAATATCTTACTACCATAATTGTACTCTTGGTCCTTGAAAATAGGGGTGTCTCATGTGACTTTAGTTCCTCTCATTACATCTGAGCCAAGCCATGAATGCATTTTGCTGGTTGTTTATTTAATAAACTCTTTGACTTAGTTGCATGGATTAAGTAACATAGTGTTAATATAACCATAGTTCAAAATAATGACTCTTATTTTTTGGAAAAGATGGCTTCTAACTATGTTGTCCATAAAGTAAATATCGTTTTTCTGATTTGCTTACATTACAGAACCTGAGAGGTGTTCTCAAGAGAATAAACCAATCTGATTAGGAAAGAAAATTTAAGGCTTAGGAACACTTTGGGAATTATGTGATATGAAAAGTATCTTTTGTTGAGAATAAGTAATAATTTTAAAAATATGATATTTTACATGAAACGATTTTAAAAATAGGTCAGCAATAAAATTAACAAGTATTACCTCTCTATCTCTATGTCTCTGACCACCCTTTTTCAGTTTCTTTAACACTTATTTTTTTTGTACCCCTCCCTACTGAGATTTTTTAGTGGTCCCCAAGTCTTTATCATTCATCTTCTCCTTTTCTTACTCTATACACTCTTTCCCAATGACCTCATTCATTTTTTTTAACTTTGTTTATCAAAAAATTAAAAAAGAAACAACAAAAAACCTCATTCTTATGGCTTTAATGTCACACATTTTGTATACCTAGACTCATATTCTCTCTTGAATTCCATCTTAAAATTACCATTTGCAAATCAGGTGTCTCCACCCGAATGCCCTACAGATAGCTCCATCAAAATGTACCTAGAATTGAGATTGCTATGTCAGTCTTCTCCTTTTGCTGTATTATCTATCTCAGTTAAGAACATTATTATCCACACTACTCCCCAAGCCAGAGAGTTTGGAGTCATACTTACTAATTGCTATCCTTTGCTCTTCTACCCCTCCTCCCTAGAATCTAATTGGTTACTAATACCTATGATTTCAGACTGCAATGTCTTTTTTTTTTTTTTTTTTTTTTTACTAATTATATATAAAGTATTTATTTGTATGCGCACATTTACCTACAAAATTTACAGAAAATAAAACAATGCTGAATATATAGAATACCCTCTTAAAACTTCTTAGGAGCAGAGGGTTTTTATTGCTGCAGTTCAAGGAATAGAATTTTTTATATGTGGAAGCCAAGACAGACACATTTTAAGTTAAATGGCAGCCCTGTTAAAAAATTGTTGTCCTGTTACTGGATTTTCAGCTTTATGTTAAATGAAATTTAAAAGATTGCTCATGAAATAATTTAAACCTTTTCAAAATCTTCTCATAAACAGGTAAAAAGGCACCTCCAGTACTTTAAAATATTTACAGCAATCCCAACAGTTTAATTTTAAGGGCTCTAATAGTACACGTGGCTATTATGCATACACAGTATGTCATTAACACTCTCTGAACAGTGAGAATTGTAGACTCTAGTTTGTGGCACCACTCCGTGTTATCCTCATGATGGAGTAGGATGCTCGATTACACCTGTGCAATACTAGGGTAACAGCATGTCTACTACAGTATAAAATCCAATTATCTAAAATAATATGACTATCAAATTCCCAGACAATACATAATTTATAACTGAATTTGTATATTCAGAAGCCTTTGGAGTGTTCTTAAAATTATTAAAAAAATATAAAGTATATTTAGCATTAAATGAAAACAAGGAACTGAAAAATATAACCACAATAGTGGCTGAAGTTCATTATCTGGTTTAACAAAAATTACTTCTCAAAACATCTACAATTTCTTACAACATAATGGAGATGAGTTTTCCTCAGTCTAAGCTCAATCCGATGTTTTTCCTGAAGTATGATTAAAAGAGAGGAGTACAAGAATGGAAGGCACAGCTATGCACAATAGCCGGTTTTAAAGAACTATGGGGATGTCAAGCAGATGTTCCTGAAATACTGGTGCAAGAGAACCAAGTCCACACAACCTTTCCCTCTTTGTTTAACATTGGCATTGATTTGCTATTTACAGTAGTTTGCAAAAATACATTATAAAAACTGAATGAGGTTCTGTTTCTAAGTTTAACTTAGTAACATACATACATACTTCACCTGCAAAAATATTTGCAGAATCTGAAGTACTAAAGTGACACTAATACTGAAACACAGGTAATCAAAGGTACCAAAAGCACTGATAATGTAAGTCATCATCATCAAGATAATCTGGGTAAATATTGCACACTTCTTGTCAATTGTTGCTATGACCTTCACATATCCAATTGGAAAAGGAATCCATTATGGCTTTTTGCTGTATCACTTATTTGAAGAAAGGCTGTTTTAGGTCCCATAATAATGAATGCAGACTGTTATTGAACATGAGGCCTAGGTTTCAAAATTAGTTTTCCTGTATCATCACAAGACATATTATATTCTGCCAATACAGTTCGACATCGAGCGGCTATAATTGATGGTGCAACTACTCTCTTGTGTATTCCAGCAAAGAACAAGCCTATAAGAGTGATGCAGCTAATGGTAAAAAATGGGTGGTTCCACAATGATGTGAAGAAGGACACTTTCCAGTTTGCCATATTCATTCTCCCCCTGGTTTCTTCCAGCCAGCCACTGGCTTTTGAGTTTGTGACTCCTTTTGTGTCTCGGGATCTATTAACCAGTTCCATGCACCAGTAGCTGTACAGACAGATACCACTATAAGAAGCATTCTCCAACGTCCAGTGGCAGGTTGCAAACAATGAATATATTCCGTAAGTCTTCTCTCAAAAGCCTTGAGATCTTCCGCCTGCTCCAGCGAGTTCATGTCGGGCGGCACCTCGGGTCACTGCCTCGGTCCCGTCCGCATCGCAGCTCCACGGCCCCCGCCCGGCCCGCAGCGCCAACTCCCACCTGCAATGTCTTTTGAATCCATTCTCTCTTCTCCATTTCTTCTATGACTGCCATAATTATTTTTTAAAAAATTATCTCTGGCAGTAGCATGTTATTGGAGCTTGTTACTTCCCCGTTTAAAGCAACAGCAACATTTAATGGCTCTCCATGGCCATTAGGATACTGTGTAAATTCCTTGGCAAGAGATTTAATAACCTTCATTCAGGCTCATTCTTTGCAATCTTATCTCCTACTGTTACCTGTTGTGTAAACCACTTTCTAACCATTCACCTATTTGCCATTTCCCCAAAGCATTTTATAAAATCCTCTCTCTGCATCTTCACTCATGCTGTCCCCTCTACCTGTAATACAGAAGAAGCACGTAAATCCCGTAAAGGATAAGGAAACAAGTGTGATCCCTATTGTCTGATATCATCGGCAGAACGTTTCTTTTGGAGGGATGGATCTGTGGGGGGATAACGGGACACATGATGTTGGAGCATCATGGTGGGAAAGGATACAGATGGCCCCAGATATCAGGAGGAGTTTGCAAACCCAAACGTCACCATTTCTGACCATTTGAGTTTGGGCAAACTCCTTTGCCTCATAGAACCTCAGCTTTGCTGACTGAGAAGTGATAGTATGCTAGGCTTTCTGATGGTTTATGCTAAATGGAAAACAATGCAAGACAAAACCAAACAAAACTCTAATCCCTGCCATTGAGGATTTTACCTGAAAGAGTTACCAAAATCAGTGTTTTAGGCAGGCTGGACTGTGCTGTGCTTAGCGCCCACTGTCAGCCACAACGGGCAGCAAGTGAAAAGTGGGGACCAAGTGAGCCCTTGGTGCCTCTCTTCCTTTTCTTTGGATAATGCTGCTCCTTCCACCTGAGAAGCCTCCCATCTTCTTGAAGGACTGTTTCTTCCAGAAAGCAGCCGAGTCAGCATTTACCCAGGCGGTGGATGGTTCCCACAGTACACCCTGCTGGCGAGGGACAGCATGGGAAAATGATGATGGAGCACTTTGCAAACGTCCGTGAAATCATGGACATGAATCGTGAAAGCAGCTTATGTTACACACATATGAAGTGTCTTTCGATATCTGGATACAATGGAATGGCCTATAGGAGATGTTTCCTTACATGAAACCTTTTTCCTAAGGCTTACTTTATCTTTTAGTCATGATGAAATGTATACCTCTAACTTGTTTTCACAAAACAATTTATTCATTATATTCAGAGCATTATCCTAATGCCAGGGTTATTTGATCAGCCAGGGCATTTTGGTTTGCAGAGCGTAATATTTTTGGTCTGGGAAAGAGATGTAATAGAGTCATCTGGTTAAGTGTGCACAGAGAAATGTTTTCAGAACACCAGTGAACTATGGCTCATTTGGAATTTTTAGCACTAGGAGGAGAAACTTTGGAAAAATTCTGACAAATAATGGAAATCTTACACATTTGATGGAATTGTCCCAGTTTTGCTAAAAAGGGAGGACAACTGCTAGAACTGAGGTTAGCGCGCTATCACTTGACACTTAAACTGGTTATGCTGCCTCTGTCTGCCCATTTCATGTACTTTGATACAGGGTGATAGCCTATGAATGTTACTAAATAGTTAGCAACTATCATTGCAGGGAAAGCTTTGAAGTGAAACCCAAAACTTCATTAGAGTGAGCTGACGGAATGATGGTAGAAAAGAGACATTGCTACAGCTGATCCGAAGTGAGAGACAGCAGTTGGAATAGGAGGAATTGCATAGGAGGGATGAAGATTTGGAGGACAGTACTCAGTCTGTCTGAGAATTTGGTTCTCCTGCCATTCCCTTAGACTTGTACCCAAGTCCAGGGTGGGAGGGATGACAAACAAAAGTGCAAAAGGTGGTTTTCACTCACAGATCACAGTAAGGTGTTGGAAACCGAAAGTAAGTCTCCTCTGGGATCATGGTGACAGAGAAGTGGTCTCCCACTTCTACAGGATTGTTTTAGAGCAGACCTGTGCTGGCTCTGTGTGACTTTGGTGGGTATCCCCAGTGGTAGAGGTGAGGCATCCCCACTTGGCTTTGTTAGCAAAACTCTGGAAAGGAGCCAGAGCAGAAGAAAAGGAAAGAGCAAATGTTCAGGAGTTTTATAAAGTGTTTGTTTATGGGTTCTTCCTCTACCCCAGGAAGGTTAAAGGAAGGGAGCCAGATGTCCCACCCAAGTATGCTGAGGTGAATTAGACCAATGTGTTATATCAAATCATCAAAATAAAATATTCCAAATATCCTTTGCCTTGTGCCAAGTCCAGTGTCATTACATCACTAAAGAGACTGCTGTTCTTTTACCAATTTAATTTGGAGGCTTGCAGATTTCATTTGACATGATCCTGTTAGATATCAACAGAGCTTCCACATGCCACTGTGAATTTGCTCTTCCAAGAAAAGACTGCAAAGATGCATCTTGTTTTTCTCCTGAATATTCTTTCAAAGCTGTTGAAAGATGAAGTTCATATTTTCTTGGCTCTGACTTTTTTTTTGGTCTTATTAAGAAGGATGTTTTCTCACTGTGATATTAGAAAGGAGCATTTTATCTGTGCATCTGCTGTCATCTGGACTTCTCAGATATCATTGCCAGCAATCACCAAGAATCCTTTTTTGCTACTGTACATTTCTTGCTATTGTACATTTCTGTAATGTTCATAAGCTCACAGAGCACACTGATTTAACACATTAATGTATTTTCTTTTCTCAAGAACGTGTGGGTCAGTGTGTGTTGCAACACAATGTGGATTAGGAAACTAGGACTTGAGTATCTTCTTTAAAGACTAGCTGCTAATGGCTTTCAACCTGTATTCTCTTTTCTATCTAGAGCAATATTATATTACAAGTAAGTGTTATTCATGAATCATTTCTAAAAGGTAATTTTATCCAGCCATTATTAACCAAGTTGATGAGCTGGAAAAAATGATTGATTTTTTCCTTTCTTTGATGTAGGTGAGAAAATAGACCAAAAGGCTTCCAGCAGGAAAATGAAAGAAGCTGAGAAACTTCAGGCTGTAATTTTTGTGTATACTTCTCAGATAGAAGTATGCCAATACAATGTTGTGGTGGTGCAGTACTGTTTTTGTTAGTGCGCAGGTATTCCTTATAAAGTACATGGCATAGGGCTAGTTCCCACTTTGCATAATTTGGCTGTCTTTCTTTGTCCCTGCCCTCTTCATCTAAAAGTTGGGCATGTTACTGGGAAACCCAGGAGGAAGCTGCTGGGTTACCTGGTGCTAAAACAGCAACACATCTGAAGCTCTTAAATGTACAAGCCATCACCCTGTTAAATACAACAAGGCAAAAGGGACATAGTCTCCCATCTCTCGTAGTCACCCCGCAAATCACTGCCTTTACTGATTTATTTTTCCTTAAAACACCATTTGTGGTGTTCACGTTAACCACATGACCCTCTTTTGAAGATGTTTGAGGTGGCCAGTGATTTCACATGCCCTAAGCTGCCCCATTTAGGCACAAAAACAACTACCTTTTCTCTTGTGGAATGACAGATCATGCATGTTCCTCCTAAAATATATTACCTTTAAAAAACCACTTGACTTCCATATTATCTCAAGGTAAAAAACTCATATGATTGATGTGGATTAAAGTGTTTGAAACCATGTCACCTGGTTACTGATCACTTCTGGACTTTGGCAAGCTAACTTCTCCCTAGCTATTTTTGGAGGAATGACTCAGACTCTCAGTTCAGCAATATTTGAGAACTCCTGGGGGCTCCATAGCAAGGCATAGTGGGGGGATTTCCTACTAGTCAGGAGGCGACCAGGAATATTCAAGACATTCACCAAGTGAGGCTAGGTGCAGTTTTCCTGCATATGTCATTTTAGTACCAACTGTGCTGTTTTCAGTTTCTAACATACAAAAGCAGGGCCAATGTATGGAAAGGGCATATTTGCTTATTGTTTAGAGCACCTTCTGTTTTTCTGACAGTGGTTGGCTCAGTTCCCCTTATTCAGTTCCAGTTGGTGAAGAGAAAGCCTGAGAATTAGCTGGTAGCCTGGATCTTGCAGGGATCTCACCCACAGCTTTGGCCTGATGGGCAGGACCTGCCATTGCCTGGAGCTGCCTCCAGCTTGCTTTTAAGGGGGTGCTCAAACAAAGCTGGTCCCTTCAAATGAAGCTGGTGCTATTGAGAACCATATTTAGCTGTAGGAAATGGGGGTACCATGAGCTTTCTAGTCACGTGTCTTATATTAATTACAATTTTTTACTTTTGTATCTGTTATCCATTCACAAAGAACTTCCAAGTTTTTTATCTCCAGGAGAATCTTATTACCAGCAAGGATTATTAGCCAGAGTCCACCGATGGAGAAACTGAGGACCTTAGGAATAAATAATAACAACAAGAACAAAGGTGACTTATTGCTATCATTTATTGAGTGCCTGCTATATGCCAGGTGTGGTAGCAACTGCTCTACTCTCAGTGTAGAGCACACACAGTGTAGAGCATACTCACATACACTGATTTGTGTATCAACCCTGCCAACGAGCATCCTTAGCTCTATTTCACAGATAAGAATCTGAGGTCAGTTAGGTTGTTATTTGCCTTAAGGCAACATAGTAAGTGCCAGAGCCATGATCATCGGGCTCCTCATCCCAGGGTCTTTCTATCATATCACACTTACGTGATTTGCTCAAAGTAAATAAAGCGCTTGACTGTAAGTCCAGTTTTCTTTCCATTACATTGATATCTCTGCATATAGTCTACTTTATTGGTATTTCTCTCCTCTTTGCCTTTCTCACACACCTGGATTTCTCTACTGTAATTAGTGTTCTGTAAAAAATGATTCCTAAAGTGCCTTGTTAGCACTTAAATTTACAGCCCATTATCTCAAGTCAGGACATTCTCAAAACCACAGAAATTTTAATTGCTTTTTTTTTCTTTAAACAAATACACATTGAACAGCACATATCAGAAAGAAGGGGATGGTATGAAATATTATTATCCCAGGCAGGGCTTGAAGCACAAGCAGTTCTATTAGGGATCTTTCATTGTAAATCAATTCAAAATGATTTCAACTAAAAGGCATTTATTATTTCAGACTCCTGAAAGGTCATGGGTAGATCTTAAGGAAAGACTCCATTTTTCATATCTGCTTTCCTCTGGGTTATCTTCCTTCTCACTAGGCTCTCTCTAAGGCCTGGATAGATCTAGGCAGTTCCCAATCCTAGAGAAAGGGTGAGTCACTCTAAAAGCATGAAATTTCATGGAGAGCCTCTGATGTCCCTGACTGGTCAGGGCCCATGCCTTAGACCCATCTCTGTGGCCAGACAGATGGTGTCTGCACTGGCTGGGAGCCACAGGTCTTTTTTTTTTTTTTTTTTTTTTTTTTTTTTTTTTGCAGCATTAGGCACATTAGGCACATTAGCAGGTTCAGGCAGAGCCAGTTTCTTCTCTCAAGTGCCTTCCTCCCTCAGTCACTGACCTTGCCTTTTGGCTGGAGCCCTTTTCTGGCTTCTGATTTGTTCTCCAATGATCTACAATGATCATAAACCTCATGATAGAGGAAGAGAAATCAGGAAGGGGGTTGAGAAAGATTAGAAAAGGCCAGATGACGTTCCGAAACCCAGCTCTTCCATGTTCCATTTTCCCATTTTCTCTATATGCACCACAATCTCCACCATACTGAATTATACTTTTCTGCAACAGACTATACTGTTTCAAATCTCCATGCCACTAGATGTGTGCCATCTCTTTGCCTGAGATATCTTCTTCCCCTCCCCCTTTCTGTGATCTAATAGTCTGGTAAGCCCCAACTCACCCTTTGAGAATCTCTAGTTTTGCATTTCTCAGATCCTCTGGAAGATTTCCTTAGAGTCAGCACTTCCCTTGCCCATCCCTCCATTCCTGTCTCTAACAAGTTGCACTGCAAGGTCTATTGATTGTTTATTTAATTCATCTATACTCTACTATTTTGGTTTCCCTGGGGCAGTTACCATGGCTTACATAGGCTTCCTTTGTACCTATCACAGGCACATATCTGACATTAAATTTTTACCAAATGACTATATCAAGTAATATTTAATACTGGCAAGTCAAATAATATCATCCTTAGCACAGGTTTATTGTACAGATCAAAAGAGATACTTGTGGTGGAAGCACTTGGCAAACTTTAGACTCATTCTAACTCTCAATCAACAATTTCTTGTTCTTTTCAATCCTCCCTGTCCCAGATACTTTGTTTTGAGCCCTCATATGCCACTTAACCTTCCTCTACCTTGTTTTGAGGGCAGGTCTTGTGTATTAGTTACCTATTTGCTGTATAACAGGTTACCCCCAAACTTAGTGGCTTAACACAACAAACATTTATTATTATCTCACAGTTTCTGAGGATGAAGAATTTAGGCATGGCTTGGCTGAGTCTCCTGCCTCAAGGGCTCTCAGAGGCTGCAGTCAAGGTGGGGCTCCAGTCGTCTTGAGGCTCCACTGTGTGAGGATCTGCTTCCAAGCTCCTTACCTCGCCACTGGCAGTCCTCAAGATCTCAGAGGGCCCCTCACCACAGGGCAGCTTGCTCCCTTCAGGGCAAGGGCTCAAGAGAGACTAGGAGCAATATGGAAGTAACAGTCCTTTTGTAATTTAATCTTGGAAGTGAAAGTGACATCCCATCCCTTTTACCCTATTCTATTCATGTAAGTGAGTCTTTAGGTCAAGCCCACCCTCAAGGGGAGGAGATTGCACAAGGGCGTGAAATCTGGGAGGTGAAATGCTAAACACCAGGGTAGAGCCCCCCTGCCACGTAGGGCTTAGCCCTGGCCAATTTAAGAAAGCAGGTGCTCCAGAAGTGTTATTGAACCGACACCCCAGAGGTAGAACAGGAGCTGCCACCTGGAGAAGGTTTTCCCAAGTGCCTTCCTGTCCATCATTGCCAAGGATTTGCAACTTCTGTGCTGGGCACCCTGGTCCCCTGATAGGCAGAGCAGGAAAGTGGGTGTCTGCTAAGGAAGTATACACAACCTGGTTGGGGCATTGCTCCAATGCCTTTCCTCTTTTTCTGTCTTGAATTATGCCCTCTCTGATGTAGAGTATTGATCATTTAGTCATTCATTCCACAGATATCAAATGAGCACCTTCCATGGTCCAGGCCTTAGGGATACCACAGTGAAAAGAAGAAAGTCCCTGCTCTCATGGGGACTGCACTGCGGGGTGGGCTTCCGTTTAGGCTTGGAACAGTTTCTCTACTGAAAGAAGCCAGACTTTATTGTGCCCTCATGGAGGCCCTGGGGGAAATATCCGAAAAGATATTAACTGTTAGCAACAGAGCTACTACTTCCTTAACTCTCTCAAGCTTCTTGAAGTCTTTGCTCATCTACTCAGTGAAGCCCAGCCTGGCCATCCTGTGTGATAATGCAGGGCCCTCACACATGCACTCCTAAGTCTCACCCTCTTACCTCTTATCCTCTCTTACTTTTCTTTTCTTCCATATCACTTATCTTCCAACATATTATAATTTACTTATCTTTTTCATTTCGTGTCTCTCTTCCCTCTGATTGACTCTAAGTTTCTTAAGGGTAGGGATCTCCATCGACTTCCTTCTCTGCTGTATCCCCAAAGCCTAGAACAGTGCCTGGCATGTAGTAGGTGCTCAACAAGTACTTGTTGGATGAATAAATCAAGTCCCTCCAGGTCAGGCCCCACATTGTAGTTTGGAGACATTTTCATGAAGAAATAAGAGATGTAGAGAAAACCTGCAACGGCTTAGCTGTGTCTGCTTTTTGTTGCTTCCAAAAAAGGGAATTAGATTTAATTCATTCATGGGGTGAGAAATGATATGTGGCCAGGCATTTGACAAATGGGTCATAATATGGATGTGCAGACATCCTTTTCTCCTGCTCACTCTTTCTTCTATGTGGCCAATCCCACAGCTGTTTGGTTTTCATCCTCTTAATAAGCTTTGCACACATGGGTTGAGCAGATTGGGGAATGAGAATCTGGTGTTGCCTGGTGACTTGGAGAGAGACGCGTCCAACTGGAATAGGATCAGCAAGTCTTACCCTTTATCCCCAAAGAATGAAGAAATGCTGGGAAGCAACCATCACATTCTCCAAGCAGTTCCAGGTCTTACAATAATAGGGAAGTAATATGGGAGGTGAAGTTACTCTGGCTGACCTCACCTTTTTTAACTTTGTTCTCACTTGTGTCTTATATGCTGTGCTCTTAATGCTTGATGATTTTGAATTAAGCATAATCCTTTAGCTAAGCCTTTAACATTTAGATGGGTGGAAAGTCCCTTACAAAAGTTTTACTTCATTATTAAATATATTTTGCATGCACATCCAGAGGAGGATGAAAAACAGATTGCTTTTCTCCTGTAGTAGCTCTAGTCCACATAGAATCTGCTTCAGAAGGAAGCGAAGGGGTCACTTTTGTTTCCCCATCTTTTCTCTCATCTCTGTCCTCAAGGTTTCACTTCTGTTTCTTCCTCTCTGGTGTAGGTTGCCATTTATTAAAATAAATAAATGCATCAAAATAGATTCATTTGGCTTTCCCGTGGAAGTGGCTTCAAGTCACATGCAGATAATAAAGGAATGTAGGAAAGAGTTCCTCTGAGGTCCAGTCTTGGTCCTGGTGCAGTTGACCATACCTTAGCACAATTCCAAGCTTTGCCCTTTTCTCTTCCCTTTGTCTTATCACAGACCCTCTTCTTCTTCTTCTTTTTTTTTCTCTTTAGAATGGGTCAGTGTCCAAAAAGACAGGTGTGTCCTTCCACAAGAAGGAGGAGAAAATGGGGGAAAAAATCCCTCCAGCCATATAAATCTGGATGGAGATAAAATTTCTAATTCTAGTGGGTGGGAGCTCTCTTTAAAAAAGCAAGAAGTGCTTGGTGAAGACATTATAATACAGAAGTATACACTTAGGGAGCTTATTTCTTTAGTTTCATTTTTTAAAAATATATTCCATTTTAAATTGATTGTTATATTTAAACTTTAAAGCAAAATATCTTATTTACATAAATTGAAGAAAAATAGAAAGAAAAATTAAAATCACATGTATTCTGCATCACTCAAAGAAAAATAATGTTAACATTTTGTTATAGATCCTTCCATTCCCTTTTTAGATGTTTTTCTTCACATAATTGCAACTATATAGCTGTTAAAATTTTGAATTCTCTTATTTTCTCATAGCATGAGGCATTTTTCCAATTTTTGCAAACTCTCCATGAAATTTTATTTCCAATGTCTGTTTTGTTTCCTTGGCTGCTCAAGCAATTACCATGCAATGGGTTGGCTTAAACAATGGAGATTTATTAGTTCATGATTTTGAGGCAGGAAATAGTCCAAATCATGGTGTCATCAAGGTGATGCTTTCTTCCCAAAGCCTGGCTTTCTGAGGCTGCTGGTGATCCTTGGTCCTCGGCACCTCTGTCACATGGCAATGCACATGGTGGCCTCTCCTGGCTTCTCTATTCTCTTCTGGGTTCTGTTGAATTTCAGCTTCTTACTTCCCTCAGCTTTCTTTCTTTTGTGTAAGTTCCGTTTTGCATATAAGGGATTTTAGTAACAGGATTATGACCCATCTTGGGCCATACCTAAATAGAAGTAACCTCACCAAAAGGTTGTACTTACAATGGGTTCACAGCCACAGGAATGCATTATGTCTAAGAACGTTTTTCTGGAGTACAAAGAGTTGCAAACAATCAGAGGCTGCAAAACAGTCTAGGAAGTACATGGTCCACAGCTTACTTAATAGTCACATTCTGAACTAGTAGTTTGCAAACTTTTGGTAAAGGGCCAAATAGTAAATATTTTAGGTTTTGCAGACCATATGTTTCTGTCACAACTACTCAACTCTTCCATTGTAGAGCAAAGGCAGCCACAGATAATATGCAAATGAATGGACATGGCTATGTTCCAATAAAATTTTATTTACAAAAGAGACAGTGGGTTGGATTTGGCTGCTAGTCTGTAGTTTGCTGACTTCCATTCTGAACTATTATGGTATATTTAATTTTTTGCTATTATAGATTCTATCATGAATATTATGCACCCCCTTCCCTTTAGGATTGCTTCCTTAGAAAACATTTGCAGAAAGTATAGGGGAACATTGAAAAATAAGTGAATAAAAGAATCTTCTATTTGATAGGCAAAATAATGAATTCCATCCTTTCCAAATTTTTTTTTTTTTTATTAGAGCTCTTGTAGGTTTACGGAAACATTATGCAGGAAGTATAAAGTTCTGTACAACACCCCCTCCCCAGTTTTCCCTATTATTAGCATTTTACATAAGTGGTGCCCTTTCCATTACTGATTTAAACTACATTTCTTAGACGCTGAATTTTTTGCCCACCTGTTTGAGAATCTATTGTATTTCCACTTTTGTTGACATGTTTGCTTATCTTTTCTCACTTAGGATCTAGAAGTATCTGGTTGTTCCACTTAACTATGTTTAATCAGTTTCAAAGGCAATATTTGAAACTACCTAAGTACATTTTAAGAGGAATGTTTAAATAGAACTTAGTATATAATTAACAATGGCATTTCAGTGGCCATTACAAATTTTTGCTTGTTTTATTGTTCTTTTAGGGCTACAGGTAGACAGAATTTAGGGGTCTATAAGCCTTGGCTCATGGCAATCTGTAATAGATCCATACAAAGCAACTTTTAAAATTAATTTAATTTAATTTTATTTTATCTTACATATCATTTTATTTTTAATTTTCTCTTATTATTTCCCCCTCATCACTGTATTAGTCTCCTACGGTTGCTGTAAGAAATGACTACTATTCTGGTTTGCTAGAGCTGCCATTATGCAAAATACCAGAAATGGATTGGCTTTTATAAAGGGGATTTATTCTGTTACAAATTTACAGTTCTAATGCCATAAAAGTGTCCAGACTAAGGCATCAACAGAGGATACCTTTACTGAAGGAAGGCTGATGGCATCTGAACACTTCTGTCAGCTGGGAAGGCACGTGGCTGGCATCTACTGGTCCTTTGCTCCTGGGTTGTGTTTCAAAATGGTTTCTCCAAAATGTCTCTGGGCTTCTGTCTCTCTTAGCTTCTTTCAGCTCTCTGCTTGGTTCTCCTAGGCATTTCTCTCTAAGCATCTGGGAGTCCTTTCTTAATTTCTATGGGGCAAACTCTGGGCTTCACCTCTTGGCTTAGCATCTCCAAACATCTTTCTGTCTGCATCTCCAAACAGCTGGTTCTGTGTCTGCTCTTAGCTTCCCCCGGGGGCAAATTCTGGATTATGGATTTTTGCCTCTCTCCAAAATGTCTCTCTCAGCTTCTCTGAACTCCTTCTCTCCTTGAGCTTTCTTAAAGGACTCCAGTGATCTAATTAAGACCCACCTGGAATGGGCAGGGTCACACCTCCATGGAAATGATCTAATCAAAAGGTCTCACCTACAGTTGGGTGGGTCATATCTCCATGGAAACAAGCTAATCAAAACGTTCCACCCTAATCAAAAGACCAGTAAGTCTGCCTCCACAAGATTGCATCAAAGAATATGGCTTTTGTGGGGGACATAACAGATTCAAACCAGCACAACTACAAATTTAACAGAACTTTATTCTTTCAAAATTCTGGAGGCCGGAAGTCTGAAATCGGCATTACTGGGCTGATATATCAAGGTGTTAGCAGGACGGCAGCCTGTCTGGAGGCTCTAAGGCAGAATACATTCCTTGCCTCTTTAGTTCCTGGTGGCTGCCAGCAATTCTTGGCTTGTGTCTGCATCACTCTAATCTTCAAATCCAACATTTTCAGATTTCACTCTGCTTAATCTTTACATTGCCTTCTCCTCTGTGTGTGCAAAAATACCTTCTGCCTTTCTCCTATGAGGACACTCATGACATTAGGGCCAACCTGGATAATCTAGTACAATCTCCCCATTTCAAGATCCTTAATCCGATCACATCTGCAAAGATTCTTTTTCTAAATCAGGCAACAGGTTCCAGTGATTAAGACCTGATCTCTTTGGGGGGCCTTTTTCCAGCCTGCCATAATCTCCCAGTTCCACTGTTCTCATCCCCTACTTAAAAACACTTACCCCTGCACGTTTAATGTGTTTTCTTCCAGTCCATCTTTCAAACACTGATTGATATATTTATGTCCTTTTAAAATACGTAGTGTGGTTGTGTTTATACTTTCTTAATATTTAAAAATTGAGATTTAAAAAGTGATATTGTGTCATGAAAAAACTTTCTGCTTATTTTTGCCCTCAACATTAGATTTTTGAGATTGCTCTCAAACACTATTGTAGGCCTCGCTGTTTTCTGTACTGCTGTATAGAATTTTACCTCTGTTTCTGCTGCTGATGGACATATGGATGAACTCTAATTACAGTTCAGCTTTAAATTTCTTTATATCATTAATTTTTTTGGTTTCACAAATATGTTTGGCTTCTACAGTAATATTAGCTGATATTACTGAGTGTTTATAATGTGCTGGGCATTGTACAAAGCACAATAAATACATTATCCCATTTAACATTTCTCATAGGATGGCGAGATGGCTTTTAAAATTATCCTCTTTAAACTCATCAAGAAACTGAGCAACAGGAAGTCAATTAACGTTTTCAAGGTCACATTAAATACATCATCCCATTTAACACTTCTAATAGAATGGTGAGATGGCTTTTTAAATTATCCCCTTTAAATTCATCAGGAAACTGAGTAACAGGAAGTCAAGTAATGTTTCCAAGGTCATACAGCGAGTCAGTGGGAATATGGCATTGAAGAAGGCAGTTGCTTTTCTCAAGGAGCTGCCACTCAAATGGTGGAGAATTATACCTAACCTGACACACTGGGGCAGGGCCATGCATGAGGCAGCCCTGAGCCGGGTGCCCAACTGGCTGGATGGGGGTGACTGGGAGATTTCCCCCAGTGGAGTCCAGATCAGAGAGTTTGTTCCTTCAAGGCAGGCTGGCTCTGGCCAGAGGCCTGGAGTTCCCATTCCTGGCTCTTGGCAGAAACAACCCACCAGGACATCAGAGCAGCTATAGCCCCTCTGCACTCATTCTCTGCTCTTCCCAGTGCCCCACATCAGATCAACTGCTGAGTTCCACACATTCCAGCCCCAAAATAGCTCTCAAATATATCTGTCCTTTCTATTCCCACACTCGCTCTATTTGGGACCTTCTTTCCAAGATGAGTTCAATGACCTGGTTTAGCCCACCTCATTGTTTTTTCCCCTCTCCTAGTCTACCATTCACACCACAGCCATATTAGATTTCCTACAATGGGGAAAAGATCATATCATTCTTCAAAACCTGTCAATGCTTCTGGGCTGCTGACATAACTAAGTTCAAACACTGTATCTTAGAGAATCAGTCAATGCCTTCCATGAGCTGGCTGCAAATGACTCTCCAGACTTATCTCCCATTTCTCTCTTGCAAACACTCTTTTTGCTATTTTTTTTTATTATATTCTATGATTTATTAACTCTAAATGACTTTCTTCTACCATTAATATTTATTTAATTCCTATTTATTTTTTCAATTAGTACCTAAAATGATAGCTCCCCCAATAATTATTTTTTACTTTTCCTAACAAACATTTCATTTTTAAACAAGTTTTAAAATTTAATGAATGCTTATAAAGGTACTTAATCTGTCCAGGCACTATCCTAAAACTACAAAGATTTACTCATTTCTCCTATTCAATACTGTGATGTATGTAGGTACTATAATTTTTCCTATTTTCCTATTTTCAAGATGAGGAAACAAAGGCACAGAGAAGTTAAATAACTTGCCTGAGATCACAGTTATACTTCACAGATTTGAACTCAAACCTGGGCAGTCTGTAGATACCATGCTTTTAACTGCTAAGTATTCTTTCTTTCTCCCCTCTTCCCCTTCTCTTTCTCCTCTTCCTTATTACCTCCCTTCCTCCTTTCCTTTCTTCCTTTTGAATAGCAAATCTAGGTGCTATGCATAAGCATACATCAGCAAATAAAGCTTTTACCCTCATAAAGCACGTATTCTGGTGGGGAAAACGCACAGTAAACAAACCAACAAGCAAGCAAACAAACACAGCTCACATTTAGGATTAATTAAGGAAACAAAGGATCTGTGATTTTGCTCTTCCTTGACCATCTTAGCATTTTAAATTTAACTTTACAATTTGCTCACCACATTCTTTCTTGAACTGTTTGGGCAGTGTGTGCATATAGATCTTACTCATCTTCATGGGTTCAAATTCCAAGAAGGGTTGAACTTTGATTCTTTTATATTCAGTAATAAGGGCACAGTGAACATCAAATAAATATTGGTTGGAGCAAAAGCTTGATGGAGTCATTTCAACCAAGATGGAACCTGATAATGTTTGTTGATCATCCTCAGGCTTCTTCAAGTCAGTCTTGCGGCAGGTTCAGAGCTGATTCAGCATCTGTCAGTTGGTTTGAAGGATGCTCAGGCACTACTATCCTCATGGCAGAATATGAATCTATAGTGTTTTGATATACAACTGAGCCAAGCCCTTGTGCTTGAAGTTGAGGCCACCTACAAAGAATTCATGACAGGATTTACATAAGGAAAAAAGTCTTGTTGAGATAAGGTCCTGGATATGCTTACATTTTAAGCTTCCTTAGGAGTATGTGAGCCCCTCAGGATGTAAATCAGGCCAGGCTGAGCTCCCAGAGAATCTGCAATAAGCAGCATATTTTTACGAACAGTGAAGCAGGCTAAGGGTAAAAAATTATAGTAATTAGCAACATGGGCAACAATTTAGTTTCTAGAAGAAAGGAGGCCCTTCTGATGCCAAAACAATGAGGAGTCAGAACAAAGTTCTCTCTGGGTGTAGCACTGCCATAAAATGGTGGGAAATTGCTGAAAAGGCATCTTTGTGCAATGGCAGAAAGGAAAACAGGGTTATTGGTTGTACAGGGTTAATGGTTGGATTGACTGCATTCTGGTCCCAATTCTACCCACTTTGTAGCTGTGTGACCTTGGGTGAGAAACATTAATTTTCCACCCTCTTCTCAACTATAAAACAAAGGCAACTGTCCCTTCATTTAACATCCAGATTGATTGTTTTATCCTTGGCTATAACTCCTCCTCCTTATTCTTAGTCACCTGTCTTAAAATATTACCCTGTAACACAGCACAACACAACACAACACAACACAACATAATACACGCATCAGTACAAGCATCATAGAAACACAACCAGTGTTCCCTTTGGTCATTTGACCTGAAAAGTTAAACTGGCTGTGTTGTTGCATGTTTCCCAAGGAACTAACCCAAGAATTTAAAAACCAGAGCTTGAACCTTTCAAAGCCCTGAAGCCAGGGCTGCCTGTGCACTGCAGCTGCCCTCCTCTGTAGAGCTGACATCCCTGGTTTGTGTACCTGCCGTTCCCTGATATCTTGGCAGTAGGGTTAGTCTTGTTCTGGTTCTATCATAATGAAGACTCTGCAGGCAAGATCTGGAGAACTTCAATTTCTTTCTTCTAGTAAACAGTTTATGCTTTTGTGCTTTGATGTGCATATGAGGAAATCCATGTATCAGTTACAGAGAGGCCATGGAAAGGAAAAAAGCTTGCAAAAAAATGTTTATACTCTTGCGTGACATTGACATAACCATGTCCAGAAAATAACAAATCTTCCAGGAAGAGACTGCTTCCAACTTCAATGAAGTCATCACCTGTGCCCCTAACCTGGGAAGCTGTCATAGTCTCTGAAAGTGCACTTGCCCCTGCTTAAGGCTAGAGGCCTGGGTGCCAGGGTGCTTTCCTCCTCTTTTATTTACTCCTAACCCCCTACCTAACCAGGTCAAGGCAGGATAGAAGATTATAAAGATCACAGCCAGTGAAGGCCCTCAGAGAATCCATTGAGTTCGAATGTCTTATACTTCACACATTTCAAATTTCTGGGTTGTTTCTTTAAAAAGTTCTTGATATCACATTTTGCCCATAGTGCTCTAGACAGACTAAGTTTTATCAGTTGTAGGAGGTATTTGTGAAAGAGATTTGCTTTCACACAGGGCAAAGGTGGACGCAGCAGCAAAGTGACTGAGGCATTATCAGAGGAGTGAGAGGGAATATTGTCAGACTCTTTCTGAAAGATGATATATATATATATATAAAGTATCATAAATCTTCACATATTTCATATGCTATACTTCCAATCCTAGCAAATTTATCTAAGGAAGAGTTTGGAAATGATACAGGTTTTATATTCAAAGGCATTCATCTCAGAGTAATTTTTTAAATAGTGGAAAATTTGAAACAACCCAAATGCCCCAAAATAGGCAAAAAACAAAGTAAATTTGGTTCATGTCATTATCATGACTTTAGTGTCAGAGGTTAAGAGATAGGCTATAGCCATTGACATTTAACTGTCAAGATTTGTGTAATGCAGGTTTAAAAGCAGTTCCCTTTACTAAAAATTTTCTGAGGCCTGTATTCTGGGAGGCAGTCTTCTTAAAATTTCATCAAACAGCAGGCAAACAACAGCGTGATCAGTCATCAGAAGAGGTTTTAGATAAAGGGTTAACATGCAGCCTTATGGAAACTCACTTCCTCACCCCTGAGCATTTAAAAAAGGCTGCTCTGTGCCTTAGGCACTTGTAATCAGTGTGTGGAGCCCTGGTAACTTTGTTTTCCATTTGCTTGTCTGGATTGTTAACACTGTTATTTGAAATTGGGAAAAGAGAACAGAAAGCAGGCAAAGCTGCATGCAAACGGTTCCTGTGCCCCAAGTGCAGGGGAAGGACACTCTAAGTGGGAGCAGGCTGACGGGACCTGCTTCATCCCAGGCAAGCTACTTAGCACCCATGAGTCTCTGTTTCCTTTGCAAGGTTACTGTTTATAATATTTCTTGAGAGCGATTTCTGCCCATATTTAGTATTGGAAATAGTTGTACTTAACAATTGGCTACATTTATGTTATGAACAAAGTGAATTTTATAACTGACCAGGTTTCCCTTTCTTTATAGCTTAGAACCATATTTGTATTGTCTTCTAGCAAGTATAGGCATGTTTTTTGGTATACTTATACATTTTAGTACACCAAAACTCCATTTATTTATCCTTGGAAAAAGCTAAGAAGGAGTATTTTTTCTTCCATCCTGTTTTTTTTCTTCTTTTCCATCTAATAAAAAATGAACTTTTGTTCTCATTACAAAAATAAAGAATTTATTTATTGAAAGTTGAGAAATGAAAAAAAGCATAAGGAAAAATGTTAATAACCATAATTTCGCATACATAGTATTGTTAAGATTTTGATGTGTGTGTGTATAAATTGGGTTATGGTGTTTTGTGATTGCTTCTCTTATTCTGTTATCTTGCTATAATTTTTGACCTCTGTAAATACTCTTATATCCATTTTGGGACAAGGCAGGCTGTACATAAATGGATAAACTAATCAACCCCCCACCTGCCTCTGAGGCAGGGCACTCACAACAGATGCTCTATTCTGATATTTGTTTGCTGCAATATTTGTTATAGTTACATGTTTCTCTTTAAAATTAAATAAATATTGGTGGTTTTAATCATATTGGAACTTCTTGTTCCCAATACAGTAGGAGCAAACCATATTTGGCATGGTTGTATATATTTTTTCCTTATAACTAAATAAATATTGGTGATTTTAATTATATGTGAGCTCTTTGCTCCCATTTCAGCAAAAAGTAAATATGTTAGGAAACTGCATCTTCCCTGGCAATTCACCCCTTCACAACCACCTACCCAAACTAAGGTACTCATAGGGTAATGATTCTTGATTGTGGCTATCAAGATCATACCGCTTATACCAGTGATACAAAGTCAACCGATATCTTAATCATGCATTTCAGTGTTTCTGTTCCAATCCACTCCTTGCTTTTTTTGTTTGTTTGTTTTTAATGAAGTTTTATTGAGATATATTCATACACCATAAATCCATCAAAAGTATACGGTGACTCACAGTGTCATCATATAATTGTGCAATCATAACCATAACCAATTTTAGAACATTTTAATTACACACACACACACACACACACACACAAAACAAACCTCGAAGAGACCAAAGAAAAAAACCCACAACAAAACGAAACCCTGTTTGGATGATCTGAAGTTTCCTCTGGATATCATTTGTGACTTCTAACGTCTCTGTGTATATGGTTATCTTTGACTTAGTCTTGGACTTGAAAAAATATTAGAGGTCATCAGCAACAAAAGAAAAAAATAGATAAATTGGATTTTATCAAAATTAAGAACTTGAGCAATAAAGAACATTATCAAGAAAGTGAAAAGACAACCTACAGAATGGGAGAAAAGATTTGGAAATCATTTATCTGATCAGGGTTTAATACCCTGAATATATAAAGAACCCCTTCAATTCAATAGCAAAAAGATGAATAATCCAATTTTAAAAAAATGGGCAAAGGATTTGAATAGACACTTCTCCACAGAAGATGTACAAATGGCCAATAAGCACATGAAAAGATGCTCAATATCATTACTTGTTAGGGAAATGCAAATCAAAACCACGAGACACCACTTCATACCCACTAGGATGGCTATTATTTTAAAAAAAGGAAAATAATAAGTGCTGGTAAAGATGCAGGGAAATTTGAACCCCATACATTGTTGGTGGGAATGTAAAATGCTGCAGCCACTGTGGAAAAAAGTTTGGTGTTTCTCCAAAAAGTTAAACATACAATTAGCATTTGACCCAGAAATTCTACTTGTAGGCATATACCCAAGAGAAACGAAAGCAGACACTTGACCAGATATTTGTACACCAAGGTTCATAGCAGCATTATTTACAATAGCCAAAAGGTGGAAACAATCCAAGTGTCCATCAACAGATGAGTGGATAAACAAAATGTGGTATATACATACAATGGAATACTATTCAGCTATAAAAAGAAACAAAATTCTGATACATGCTACAACATGGATGAATCTTGAAAACATTACGCTAAGTGAAAAAAGACAGATATGAGGACAAATATATGATTCTATTTATATGAAATATTTTGAATAAGCAAGTTCATAGAGGTGGAAAGTTGATTAGAGATTACCAGTGGTCTAGAAATACATGGTTTATAAAATATTATATATAACTTATCAATATATAAATATTTCTCACTTAACATTTACATATATAGATTTACTCATATAATATTTACATATATATATACACATACATATTAGGAGATTTATTGTAGGAATTGGCTCATGTGACTATGGAAATTGGCAAGTTCATATTCCCTATGGCAGGCCACAAGTCAGAATGAAGTTGAAATTAAATTCCTCAGAAGTGGACTGGCTGAAGTAGAGATAGAAATTCTTTCTGAATGCTGAAATCCTCAATTCTTGCTTGAAGCCCTCTAGCTGACTGGATGAGAAGACTCCTCTTATTGCCGAAGGCAATATTTGTGGATGTAAATCCACCTGGAAGACACCCTCACAGTAGCAACCAGGCCAGGGCTTGTTTCACCAAACAACTGGGCACCGTAACCTAGCCAAGTTCACACATGAAATTAACCAGCACAGAGAGTTATTGCTTAAATGGTACAGAGTTCCTGTATTAGGTGATGAAAAAATTTTGTTAATTGTACACTTAAAAATTGCAAAATGGCAAATTTTGTGTTACAGGTATAACACAATAAAAATTAAAAAAATATTGGGATAATTATCTGAGGCCTAGGTAAAATTGCCTTCTTCCAGGGAGGATTTGCATATGATTCTGCCAGACCCTTGGGGTACTACCAGTTCAGGACAACCTCAAACTAAATTTAAGACTTGAAATTATCGGAAAAGTGCACGAAATGCAGCAGATTCTGTGGCAGGACTGGTCCACATGAGGGCACAGCCCCTGTAGGTTCAGATTATTGTGAGGTGGATCACCTGTTAGATTCCCTATTTTAGATGCCCTCTGGGATTTGATTTCTTCCTTCTTCTCCCTCAAAGCCTCCAAAATGATAATCCAAAGTTTTTAGGGTGGAGAACTACTCTCGAGGCAAAAGAAGCTTCTGTCTTCATCTGCTGCTCTGGGATCTAGATTTCCCTTAAATATAGATCTAGTAATTCCTTACTCTTTTCTGTTCTTTGATTCTAAGATGTATTACATATATATTTTACTTTTATTTATTTACCTGTTGTTCCATTAAAAAAAAAGTTTTTTGCCAGAAAGATTGGTCTGAATGACCAAACTCTGCATTTCTGGAAACAGGGTGGACTTTTTTGAAAGAATAAATAGCATAGACCCTGAATGTTTTAATTCTGTCAGTCCCTGTGTCCTTGAGATTCAGGATTTTTATCAGAATAAAGGACATGCAAGCCCATGGGATAGAAAGGTGGTTAATTAAAAAAAAAACAACAAACACCTTGTAGTACTAACTCTGAATTGGAAGTGTCAGTGTAAACTGCTCCCCAGTAACTCAGCCATCCTTGGAGATACATCCTTAGGAAAAACGTCCCCCGGATGACTGACCTCATCCCTGAAACAATCTCTTAATTTTTGTTTTATGTCCTCATAACTCTTCTTCTTTTCTATTATTTTTCTCAGTGATTTACTACTTACATTTAAATATTTTACTTGCTACATTATTTTTTCAAGATCTCCTAAACAGGTTGGTATAATGTCCAAATATTAATATTCCAGTTTCTTGTTTGTTTTTGTTTTGTTTTGTTTTAGATGACAAGAGTAAAGCAGGTAGGAATGGACTGGCACAACTTGCAGGTACCTTGTCATTCCCTAAATCATTTATTTTATAGATTCATATTGAAAACCTCCTCTAAGCCAGGTTCTATGCTAGGCACAGAGATACAATGGAGAATAAAATCATGGGCCTAGTCTCAAAGAACTTGCTGTTTAGAAAGGAGATCAGACATTAATCTAACAACCATATAATTGAATGATCAATGCTAACAATTGTTTGGTGTTATGTCTAATTCATGGAGTAGATCTATAATTGGAGCTATGAAGGCAAATTACAAGGTGCTACATAGGTATTTAATAGGGCTACGTAACCTTATTGGAGAGGTGAGAGAAGGTTTCTCCAAGTGAAAGCTGTTCAGCTGAGATCCAAAGGATGAATCAGCATTAACCAGAAGAAGGAGACTGGAGTAAGACTGCTCAGGCAGAGAGAGGAGCCTGTGCAGGGTCGCTGTGGTGGAAAAGCACCCTGCACATTACAATTAGATGTTAAAGAAGGCCAGCTGGGTTGGGGCACATGTAGGGACGGGGAGAGAGGTATCAGGTAATTCTGGAGATATTGTTAAGGGTTAGATCATGCAGGACTTAGGAAGTCATGTTTAGGATTCTGTACTTGGACTTAATAGAAAAGGGAGGTCAGTAGAGGATTTTAATTGGGTCAATGTGTGTGTGTGTGTGTGTGTGTGTGTGTGAGTGAAGGTTGCTTTTGCTGCTGAGTTTAGATAAAGAATTAAGGGTGTGAGCTATCTTGGGAAATGGAATGTGGAACAAGACATCTGTGGTCGATTAGTGAGTGTGTGAATGATAGTCTAAGAACATTAAAAACAGGTTTATTTAAGGAGCATAAACCTTGTTTGGGGTATGCCATTTCTAGTTTTGTCACTTCTACAATGCTTTACACTTGGGGAGATACCATTTTAGGAATACATGGGCCTAATAATATCCTCAAGGGGTCTGTTTCCTAGTGTAGGAAATATCCCCTATTCCAACTACCTTGCTTGGTGTTGTCTAACCTCCCTTTTTCACTGTACAAGTATTACTGGAGAAGATTCTGAATGGTTATTCTTCCTTAAAGTTATCTTACAACTTTGAGGTAGACTAAATCTACCTCTAGTTTTCAAGGCCAGGGCTTTTTTTCTATCTGATGGTCAGCAGAGCCCTCTACTGGGAGAAACAGTGCAACTACG
Organism: Choloepus didactylus; assembly: GCF_015220235.1. Classification (NCBI taxonomy): domain Eukaryota; kingdom Metazoa; phylum Chordata; class Mammalia; order Pilosa; family Megalonychidae; genus Choloepus; species Choloepus didactylus. The sequence goes on from NC_051309.1 coordinate 153,932,054, forward strand.
TAAATTCCAAAACAAAGGGCAACACTTAGTGCTTTTATGAATATGTTGTTTACCCATCCAGCGTCAAGTGCAGCTGCTGTGTACCAGCTAAGAAACCTACCCATAATCTTTGCAATAACTTTGAAATATAATTACTAATTATTACTTTCTCTCTCAGTATGTTGTTCAATTATTCTGGATTGACGACCCATTGTAAAAATTAGTAAAAATCAGGAATTTTTAACCTGAAAAAAAAAACAGGAATTGATGTTGGGAAATATTTGGTCTGGTCTCTTGCTTCAAGAAGAACATCTGAGCTATTCAAGTTACTGAGTTTTCTGTTCTATTACTAAAATTTCCAGGGAAGGGCACTGCACAATATCGTCAGAAACAAATTTCTATGTTTCTAGTAATCCAACAGGTCCCTATATTTTAGAAAAGTGTGTTTTAAAAAATAAGCTTATCTTAGAATAGTTTTAAATTTACAGAAAAGTTATAAAGATAGTACAGAATTCCCATGTGCTGTTTACCCAGTTCTCCCTATTGTTGACACCTGACATTACCATGGTACCTTATCATAACCAAGGAACCAACATTTCATGTTACTATTAACTGAACTCCAGGCTTTATTCAGATTTCACTAGTTTTTCCCCAATGTACTTTTGTGTTCCAGGGTCCCATGCAGGATACCACATTACGTTTAATTATCGTATTTCTTCGGTTTCTCCTGGCTGTGATAGTTTCTCAGTCTTTCCTTTTTTTGATGATCTTGACCATTCTGAGGGGCACTGGTCAGTATTTTTTTTTCTTAGAATGGCCTTTAGTTTGAGTTTGTGTGGTGTTTTCCCCGTGGTTAGACTGGAGTTACAGGTGAGGGAATAAAACCACAGAGGTAAAGTTCCAGTCTCACCACATTATGTCATAGGTACAACGTGACACCACTGTCGATGCTAAATTCGATCACATGGGAGGGAGTGTTTGTCAACTTTCTCCACTGTGAAATTATGAGTTTGGTTTTTGTTCTTTTTGTATTTCCTTTGAATTTAAATCCCTTTCACCTTACTCAGATAACTAGAAAAACTTGCTAGCTTTCCTTTTGGAAGAAGGAGGTTAGCATAACGTGGTGGCAAAGAACCTCTCTTAGTAGCCGGAAAGACTTGGATTTGTGAGCATTTCTCCCACCTACTAGCTGTGTGATCTTGGACAAGTTACTTTCTAAGCTTCAGTATCATTTTGTAAAATGGGGATAATAATAGCACTTTCCTCAAGGGATTACTGTGAGGGTCAAATGGCATGATGGGTAGACAGCTCTTAGCCTATTGCCTAGTGCCTAGGAAGCATTCACGTGCTTGCATTTATTGCTAACATCAATATGATAGCAGGAATCATCAAAGTTTAAGTATTTAAGTCATTGTTAAGTTTATTCTTCAGAGTCAGTAGCAGTAATTCTTCAGAATGCAATTCTTTCCACTAATATGCCTGCCTGTACTTGGTGCCTTTGGGTGAAAGGCTGAGCCTGGTACATGCATTTAGTCATTAATTTAGCAGATATCTATTGAGCTCTTTCTAGGCTGTGGGGATATATTGTTGATTCAGCAGATGTGGTGTGGCTGTAATCCTGTGAGTCAGTTGGAGAGTGTTCAGACAGAAATTAGAGACATAGGAGGGTAAGATCATATAGGACTCTGCAGGTCAAGGATAAGAATGACCTTGATTATTTCTTCCCTACCTGCAAGTCAAATAACTTGAAGCAATAAAACATAATTTTATGGAAGAAATTCAGCCTCCTCCAGATCCATCATTGTTTTAGTTTCTCAGCTGCTAAAACAAATACCATACAGTGGCTTAACTTAAAAAATGGGAATTTATTGGCTCATAGTGTTGAGGATAGGAAAAATCTAAAACTGAGGTGTCAGCAAGGCTATGCTATCTCCCTGAAGGTGGTGCCATTCTGGGGCTGGCTGCAGGCCATCCTCAGTCCCTGGCTTTTCCATCCCATAGCAATTCACATGGCAGCTGTCTTCTTTCTTTTCCAGGTTCTGCCAACTTCCAGCTTCTGGCTGCTTCTCTGGCTTTTTCTCTCTGTGTGTGGCCTTCTCTACAAGGCCTCCAATAATAGGATTAAGACCCATCCTGATTGAGGTTGGTCACACCTTAACTGAAGTAGTCTCATCAAAAGGTCCTACTTACAATGGGTTCACACCCACAGGAATGGTTTGAAATTAAGAACACGTTTTTCCTGGGGTACATAACTGAGCCACCACAATCATCAGAAGAACAAAGTAACCCAGTGAAACTAATGATATTTCCTGTTCCCTCATTCCCATTCTGATTTGAGCTGTTTTGCTATCGAGCTCTGAAATGACTAGAATGATGGTTTTCAAACTTTACAGTGTATCATAATCATCTGGAGGGTTCCTTAAAACACTTATTTTATACCCTATACATGACATTTCCCACATCACCAATATTTCTGAGTCTGATTCTGCACTCTTCCTTCCTGTGGCTGGCTTCCTTGTGTGTTTTAAGATGTTTGGTGGTGAGCTTATATTCTTTGCAACTTGGTTTTGGAAATTTCTTTGAAGCCTGGGTGTAATGATTTCTTTCAGAGAGGATATGGTTTGATTCTACCAAGCACTTTGTATAAGTATCAATCTGGGACCACTTTAAACTCAAGTTTTTCCTTAGATATTCTGGTCACACAGGTAGTTGGATTCTGGTCCATGGCCTTTGAGAAGCCTTGTTTATGGTTAGGGCAACTCAAGGGAGGTTTTATCTTTTTTTCCTTCTTACCTAGAACCAAGGCCAACACTGGTAAACATCTGTACCAACTCCATCTGGTAGGCATACATTTTTTTTTCTGATTTACCCACTGAAGGTGTCAGCTTTCATGGATGCTGTTTTGTGTGTGGTGTTTGATTCTGATCTCCCATGTTCATGGGCCCTGGGGTTTGTCCCTGTCACTGTAGAAAGCACAGATCCTTTCTGTGGTTTGTTTTTGTGTAGTCCTCAAGCTAAGAGTGGTTATTACATTTTTTTTTTTTTTTTAGATATAATTTTTTTTTTAAATTCAGTTTTATTGAAATATATTCACAAACCATACAGTCATCCATGGTATACAATCAACTGTTCACAGTATGATCATATAGTTATGCGTTCATCACCACAATCTATTTCTGAACATTTTCCTTACATCAGAAAGAATCAGAATAAGAATAAAAAATAAAAGTGAAAAGAGAATACCCAAACCATTCCCCCATCCCACCCTATTTGTCATTTAGTTTTTACTCCCATTTTTCTACTGATTTTTTTTCAATTTTTTAACTTTGTTTATCAAAAAATTAAAAACAAACAAGCAAACAACAACCAAAAAAACCCCACAACATTTCAAACAAAGCAATGGATTAAGGAAAACAAATAACCTAAAATAACTACTTTGCTTCCAATATGTTCCTACCATACCCCAAGAAATTAATAAACCATGTCCAAACAGAGGAGTAAGAAAAACAAATAATCTAAAATAACTACATTGCTTCCAACATGTTCCTACCATACCCCAAGAAAATTAACAACCCCTAAGAAAACAAAGGAATAAGAGAAAAAAAAAACCTAAAATAACTCTATTGCTTCCAACATGATCTTACTATATCCAAGAAAGTTTACAAACCATAATCATTCCTGAGCATTCCCATAACATTGAGATTACCCTCCATAGTTTATCTGTTCTTATTAGATTATCATTCCTCCTCCACTAATTGGTATCTCTAGGTCCCCTACATTCTACAGTATAAAACATTGTACATTTTTCACAGAATTCACATTAGTGGTAACATACAATATCTCTCTTTTTGTGCCTGGCTTATTTTGCTCAGCATTATGTCTTTTTTTTTTTTTTTTTTTTTAATCTTCATTTTATTGAGATATATTCATATACCACGCAGTCATACAAAACAAATCGTACTTTCGATTGTTCACAGTACCATTACATAGTTGTACATTCATCACCCAAATCAATCCCTGACACCTTCATTAGCACACACACAAGAATAACAAGAAAAATAATTAGAGTGAAAAGGAGCAATTGAAGTAAAAAAGAACACTGGGTACCTTTGTCTGTTTGTTTCCTTCCCCTATTTTTCTACTCATCCATCCATAAACTATACAAAGTGGAGTGTGGTCCTTATGGCTTTCCCAATCCCCTTGTCACCCCTCATAAGCTACATTTTTATACAACTGTCTTCGAGATTCATGGGTTCTGGGTTGTAGTTTGATAGTTTCAGGTATCCACCACCAGCTACCCCAATTCTTTAGAACCTAAAAAGGGTTGTCTAAAGTGTGCGTAAGAGTGCCCACCAGAGTGACCTCTCGGCTCCTTTTGGATTCTCTCTGCCACTGAAGCTTATTTCATTTACTTTCACATCCCCCTTTTGGTCAAGAAGACGTTCTCCGTCCCACGATGCCGGGTCTACATTCCTCCCCGGGAGTCATATTCCACGTTGCCAGGGAGATTCACTCCCCTGGGTGTCTGATCCCACGCAGGGGGGAGGGCAGTGATTTCACCTTTCAAGTTGGCTTAGCCAGAGAGAGAGGGCCACATCCGAGCAACAAAGAGGCACTCGGGAGGAGGCTCCCAGGCACAACCATAGGGAGGCCCAGCCTCTCCTTTGCAGCAACCGTCTTCCCAAGGGTAAAACCTGTGGTAGAGGGCTCAACCCATCAAACCACCAGTCCCCTATGTCTGTGGTCATGTTAGCAACCATGGAGGTGGGGTAGGCGAATACCCCTGCATTCTCCACAGGCTCCTCAAGGGGGCACTACATCTTTTTTTTTTCCTTTTTTTTTTTTTTTTTTTTTTTAACTTTCCCTTCTTTTTTTCTTTTTTTTTTTTTTTTTTTTAATCATCATTTTATTGAGATATATTCACATACCACGCAGTCATACAAAACAAATTGTACTTTCGATTGTTTACAGTACCATTACATAGTTGTACATTCATCACCTAAATCAATCCCTGACACCTTCATTAGCACACACACAAAAATAACAAGAATAATAATTAGAGTGAAAAAGAGCAATTGAAGTAAAAAAGAACACTGGGTACCTTTGTCTGTTTGTTTGCTTCCCCTACTTTTCTACACATCGATCCATAAACTAGACAAAGTGGAGTTTGGTCCTTATGGCATTCCCAATCCCACTGTCACCCCTCATAAGCTACATTTTTATACAACTGTCTTCGAGATTCATGGGTTCTGGGTTGTAGTTTAATAGTTTCAGGTATCCACCACCAGCTACCCCAATTCTTTAGAACCTAAAAAAGGTTGTCTAAAGTGTGCGTAAGAGTGCCCACCAGAGTGATCTCTCGGCTCGTTTTGGAATCTCTCTGCCACTGAAGCTTATTTCATTTCCTTTCACATCCCCCTTTTGGTCAAGAAGATGTTCTCCATCCCACGATGCCGGGTCTACATTCCTCCCCGGGAGTCATATTCCACGTTGCCAGGGAGATTCACTTCCCTGGGTGTCTGATCCCACGTAGGGGGGAGGGCAGTGATTTCACCTTTCAAGTTGGCTTAGCCAGAGAGAGAGGGCCACATCTGAGCAACAAAGAGGCATTCAGGAGGAGACTCTTAGGCACAAATACAGGGAGGCCTAGCCTCTCCTTTGCAGCAACCGTCTTCCCAAGGGTAAAACTTATGGTAGAGGGCTCAACCCATCAAACCACCAGTCCCCTATGTCTGTGGTCATGTTAGCAACCATGGAGGTGGGGTAGGCGAATACCCCTGCATTCTCCACAGGCTCCTCAAGGGGGCACTACATCGTTTTTTTTTTTTTTTCCTTGTTTGTCTTTTTTCTTTTTTTTTTTTTTTTTAACTTTCCCTTCTTTTTTCAAATCCACTGTATGAAAAAAAAAGTTAAAAAGAAAACAAACATACAATAAAAGAACATTTCAAAGAGACCATAGCAAGGGAGTAAGAAAAAGACAACTAACCTAAGATAACTGCTTAACTTCCAACATGTTCCTACTTTACCCCAAGAAAGTTACATACTATAGCAACATTTCAGTGAACTTGTTCCTACTACATCCATCAGAAATTAACAGACCATAGTCATTTCTGGGCATCCCCAGAACGTTAAATAGCTTATCTGTTCTTGGATTATTGTTCCCCCTTCCTTAATTGCTCTCTACTGCTAGTTCCCCTACATTCTACATTATAAACCATTTGTTTTACATTTTTCAAAGTTCACATTAGTGGTAGCATATAATATTTCTCTTTTTGTGCCTGGCTTATTTCGCTCAGTATTATGTCTTCAAGGTTCATCCATGTTGTCATATGTTTCACCAGATCATTCCTTCTTACTGCCGCGTAGTATTCCATCGTGTGTATATACCACATTTTATTTATCCACTCATCTGTTGATGGACATTTGGGTTGTTTCCATCTCTTGGCAATTGTGAATAATGCTGCTATGAACATTGGCGTGCAGATATCTGTTCGTGTCACTGCTTTCCGATCTTCCGGGTATATCCCGAGAAGTGCAATCGCTGGATCGAATGGTAGCTCTATCTCTAGTTTTCTAAGGAACTGCCAGACTGACTTCCAGAGTGGCTGAGCCATTATACAGTCCCACCAACAATGAATAAGAGTTCCAATTTCTCCACATCCCCTCCAGCATTTGTAGTTTCCTGTTTGTTTAATGGCACCCATTCTAACCGGTGTTAGATGGTATCTCATTGTGGTCTTAATTTGCATCTCTCTAATAGCTAGTGAAGCTGAACATTTTTTCATGTGTTTCTTGGCCATTTGTATTTCCTCTTCAGAGAACTGTCTTTTCATATCTTTTGCCCATTTTATAATTGGGCTGTCTGTACTATTGTCATTGAGTTGTAGGATTTCTTTGTATATGCAAGATATCAGTCTTTTGTCAGATACATGGTTTCCAAAAATTTTTTCCCATTGAGTTGGCTGCCTCTTTACCTTTTTGAGAAATTCCTTTGAGGTACAGAAACTTCTAAGCTTGAGGAGTTCCCATTTATCTATTTTCTCTTTTGTTGCTTGTGCTTTGGGTGTAAAGTCTAGGAAGTGGCCTCCTAATACAAGGTCTTGAAGATGTTTTCCTACATTATCTTCTAGGAGTTTTATGGTACTTTCTTTTATATTGAGATCTTTGGTCCATTTTGAGTTAATTTTTGTGTAGGGGGTGAGGTAGGGGTCCTCTTTCATTCTTTTGGATATGGATATCCAACTCTCCCAGCCCCATTTGTTGAAAAGACCATTATGGCTCAGTTCGGTGACTTTGGGGGCCTTATCAAAGATCAGTCGGCCATAGATCTGAGGGTCTATCTCTGAATTCTCAATTCGATTCCATTGATCTATATGTCTATCTTTGTGCCAGTACCATGCTGTTTTGGCAACTGTGGCTTTATAATAAGCTTCAAAGTCAGGGAGTGTAAGTCCTCCCACTTCGTTTTTCTTTTTTAAAGTGTCTTTAGCAATTCGAGGCATCTTCCCTTTCCAAATAAATTTGATAACTAGCTTTTCCAAGTCTGCAAAGTAGGTTGTTGGAATTTTGATTGGGATTGCATTGAATCTGTAGATGAGTTTGGGTAGAATTGACATCTTAATGACATTTAGCCTTCCTATCCATGAACATGTAATATTTTTCCATCTTTTAAGGTACCCTTCTATTTCTTTTAGTAGAGTTATGTAGTTTTCTTTGTATAGGTCTTTTACATCTTTGGTTAAGTTTATTCCTAGGTACTTGATTTTTTTAGTTGCTATTGAAAATGGTATCTTTTTCTTGAGTGTTTCTTCAGTTTGTTCATTTCTAGCATATAGAAACATTACTGACTTATGTGCATTAATCTTGTATCCCGCTACTTTGCTAAATTTGTTTATTAGCTCTAGTAGGTGTATCGTTGATTTCTCAGGGTTTTCTAGATATAAGATCATATCATCTGCAAACAATGACAGTTTTACTTCTTCTTTTCCAATTTGGATGCCTTCTATTTCTTTGTCTTGCCGGATTGCCCTGGCTAGCACTTCCAGCACAATGTTGAATAACAGTGGTGACAGCGGGCATCCTTGTCTTGTTCCTGATCTTAGAGGGAAGGCTTTCAGTCTCTCACCATTGAGTACTATGCTGGCTGTGGGTTTTTCATATATGCTCTTTATCATGTTGAGGATCCCTTCTTTTTTAAATCAACTGTATGAAAAAAAAGTTAAAGAGAAAACAAACATACAATAAAAGAACATTTTAAAGAGACCATAACGAGGGAGTAAGAAAAAGACAACTAACCTAAGATAACTGCTTAACTTCCAACATGTTCCTACTTTACCCCAAGAAAGTTAACTAATAGAGCAATATTTCTGTGAACTTGCTCCTACTATATCCATCAGAAATTAACAGACCATAGTCATTCCTGGGCATCCCCAGAACGTTAAATAGCTTATCTGTTCTTCTTGGATTATTGTTCCCCCTTCCTTAATTGCTCTCTATTGCTAGTTCCCCTACATTCTACATTATAAGCCATTTGTTTTATATTTTTCAAAGTTCACATTAGTGGTAGCATATAATATTTCTCTTTTTGTGCCTGGCTTATTTCGCTTAGCATTATGTCTTCAAGGTTCATCCATGTTGTCATATGTTTCACGAGATCGTTCCTTCTTACTGCCGCGTAGTATTCCATCGTGTGTATATACCACATTTTATTTATCCACTCATCTGTTGAAGGACATTTGGGTTGTTTCCATCTTTTGGCAATTTTGATTAATGCTGCTATGAACATTGGCGTGCCGATATCTGTTCGTGTCACTGCTTTCCGATCTTCCGGGTATATCCCGAGAAGTGCAATTGCTGGGTCGAATGGTAACTCTATATCTAGTTTTCTAAGGAACTGGAGACTGACTTCCAGAGTGGCTGAACCATTATACAGTCCCACCAACAGTGAATAAGAGTTCCAATTTCTCCACATCCCCTCCAGCATTTGTAGTTTCCTGTTTGTTTAATGGCAGCCATTCTAACCGGTGTTAGATGGTATCTTATTGTGGTCTTAATTTGCATCTCTCTAATAGCTAGTGAAGCTGAACATTTTTTCATGTGTTTCTTGGCCATTTGTATTTCCTCTTCAGAGAACTGTCTTTTCATATCTTTTGCCCATTTTATAATTGGGCTGTCTGTACTATTGTCATTGAGTTGTAGGATTTCTTTATATATGCAAGATATCAGTCTTTTGTCAGATACATGGTTTCCAAAAATTTTTTCCCATTGAGTTGGCTGCCTCTTTACCTTTTTGAGAAATTCCTTTGAGGTACAGAAACTTCTAAGCTTGAGGAGTTCCCATTTATCTATTTTCTCTTTTGTTGCTTGTGCTTTGGGTGTAAAGTCTAGGAAGTGGCCACCTAATACAAGGTCTTGAAGATGTTTTCCTACATTATCTTCTAGGAGTTTTATGGTACTTTCTTTTATATTGAGATCTTTGGTCCATTTTTAGTTAATTTTTGTGTAGGGGGTGAGGTAGGGGTCCTCTTTCATTCTTTTGGATATGGATATCCAACTCTCCCAGCCCCATTTGTTGAAAAGACCATTATGACTCAGTTCAGTGACTTTGGGGGCCTTATCAAAGATCAGTCAGCCATAGATCTGAGGGTCTATCTCCGAATTCTCAATTCGATTCCATTGATCTATATGTCTGTCTTTGTGCCAGTACCATGCTGTTTTGGCAACTGTGGCTTTATAATAAGCTTCCAAGTCAGGGAGTGTAAGTCCTCCCACTTCGTTTTTGTTTTTTAGAGTGTCTTTAGCAATTCGAGGCATCTTCCCTTTCCAAATAAATTTGATGACTAGCTTTTCCAAGTCTGCAAAGTAGGTTGTTGGAATTTTGATTGGGATTGCATTGAATCTGTAGATGAGTTTGGGTAGAATTGACATCTTAATGACATTTAGTCTTCCTATCCATGAACATGGAATATTTTTCCATCTTTTAAGGTCCCTTTCTATTTATTTTAGTAGAGTTATGTAGTTTTCTTTGTATAGGTCTTTTACATCTTTGGTTAAGTTTATTCCTAGGTACTTGATTTTTTTAGTTGCTATGGAAAATGGTATCTTTTTCTTGAGTGTCTCTTCAGTTTGTTCATTTCTAGCATATAGAAACATTACTGACTTCTGTGCATTAACCTTGTATCCCGCTACTTTGCTAAATTTGTTTATTAGCTCTAGTAGCTGGATCGTCGATTTCTCAGGGTTTTCTAGATATAAGATCATATCATCTGCAAACAATGACAGTTTTACTTCTTCTTTTCCAATTTGGATGCCTTTTATTTCTTTGTCTTGCCGGATTGCCCTGGCTAGCACTTCCAGCACAATGTTGAATAACAGTGGTGATAGCGGGAATCCTTGTCTTGTTCCTGATCTTAGAGGGAAGGCTTTCAGTCTCTCTCCATTGAGTACTATGCTGGCTGTGGGTTTTTCATATATGCTCTTTATCATGTTGAGGAAGTTTCCTTCAATTCCTACCTTTTGAAGTGTTTTTATCAAAAAGGGATGTTGGATTTTGTCAAATGCTTTTTCAGGATCTATTGAGATGATCAATTGATTTTTCCCTTTTGACTTGTTAATGTGTTGTAATACATTGATTGATTTTCTTATGTTGAACCATCCTTGCATGCCTGGAATAAACCCCACTTGGTCATGGTGTATGATTTTTTTAATGTGTCTTTGGATTCAATTTGCAAGTATTTTGTTGAGGATTTTTGCATCTATATTCATTAGGGAGATTGGCCGGTAGTTTTCCTTTTTTGTAACATCTTTGCCTGGTTTTGGTATTAGATTGATGTTAGCTTCATAAAATGAGTTAGGTAGTGTTCCATTTTCTTCAATGTTTTGAAAGAGTTTGAGTAAGATTGGTGTCAGTTCTTTCTGGAAAGTTTGGTAGAATTCCCCTGTGAAGCCATCTGGCCCTGGGCATTTATTTGTGGGAAGATTTTTGATGACTGATTGGATCTCTTTGCTTGTGATGGGTTGGTTGAGGTCTTCTATTTCTTCTCTGGTCAGTCTAGGTTGTTCATATGTTTCCAGGAAATTGTCCATTTCCTCTACATTATCCAGTTTGTTGCCATACAGTTGTTCATAGTATCCTCTTATAATTTTTTTAATTTCTTCAGGATCTGCAGTTATGTCACCTTTTTCATTCATTATTTTGTTTATATGGGTCTTCTCTCTTTTTGATTTTGTCAGTGTAGCTAGGGGCTTGTCAATCTTGTTGATCTTCTCAAAGAACCAACTTTTGGTGATATTTATCCTCTCTATTGTTTTTTTGTTCTCTATGTCATTTATTTCTGCTTTAATCCTTGTTATTTCTTTTCTTGTACTTGGTTTAGGATTGGTTTGCTGTTCATTTTCTAGCTTCTTCAGTTGATCCATTAGTTCTTTGATTTTGGCTCTTTCTTCCTTTTTAATGTATGTGTTTAGTGCTATAAATTTCCCCCTTAGCACTGCTTTTGCTGCATCCCATAGGTTTTGGTATGTTGTGTTCTCATTTTCATTCGTCTCTATATATTTAGCAATTTCTCTTGCTATTTCTTCTTTAACCCACTGATTGTTTAGGAGTGTGTTGTTTAACCTCCAGGTATTTGTGAATTTTCTAAGTCTCTGATGGTTATTGACTTCTAATTGTATTCCATTGTGGTCAGAGAATGTGCTTTGAATAATTTCAATCTTTTTAAATTTATTGAGGCTTGTTTTATGTCCCAGCATATGATCTATTCTGGAGAAAGTTCCATGAGCAATAGAAAAGTATGTGTATCCTGGTGATTTGGGATGTAATGTCCTGTATATGTCTGTTAAATCTAATTCATTTATCAGATTGTTTAGGTTTTCAATTTCCTTATTGGTCTTCTGTCTGGTTGATCTATCTATAGGAGAGAGTGATGTGTTGAAGTCTCCCACAATTATTGTGGAAACATCAATTGCTTCCTTTAGTTTTGCCAGTGTTTCTCTCATGTATTTTGTGGCACCTTGGTTGGGTGCATAGACATTTACGATTGTTATTTCTTCCTGCTGAATTGCCCCTTTTATTAGTACGTAGTGGCCTTCTTTGTCTCTCAAAACATCCCTGCATTTGAAGTCTATTTTATCTGAGATTAATATTGCTACACCTGCTTTCTTTTGGCTGTAGCTTGCATGAAATATTTTTTTCCATCCTTTCACTTTCAGTTTCTTTGTGTCCCTGTGTCTAAGATGAGTCTCTTGTATGCAACATATTGATGGTTCATTTTTTTTGATATATTCTGCGAATCTATATCTTTTAATTGGGGAGTTTAATCCATTTACATTCAACGTTATAACCGTGAAGGCATTTCTTGAATCAGCCATCTTATCCTTTGGTTTATGTTTGTCATATTTTTCCCCTCTCTCTATTAATATCCTTTATTGTACCCATATCGAATCTCTTTAGTACTGAACCTTTCTCCAAGTCTCTCTGTCCTTTCTTTGTTTCTCTGTCTGTAGGGCTCCCTTGAGTATCTCCAGTAGGGCAGGTCTCTTGTTAGCAAATTCTCTCAGCATTTGTTTGTCTGTGAAAAATTTAAGCTCTCCCTCAAATTTGAAGGAGAGCTTTGCTGGATAAAGTATTCTTGGCTGGAAATTTTTCTCACTCAGAATTTTAAATCTATCGTGCCACTGCCTTCTTGCCTCCATGGTGGCTGCTGAGTAGTCACTACTTAGTCTTATGCTGTTTCCTTTGTATGTGGTGAATTGCTTTTCTCTTGCTGCTTTCAGAACTTGCTCCTTCTCTTCTGTGTTTGATAGTGCGATCAGTATATGTCTCGTAGTGGGTTTATTTGGATTTATTCTATTTGGAGTTCGCTGAGCATTTATGATTTGTGTATTTATGTTGTTTAGAAGATTTGGGAAGTTTTCCCCAACAATTTCTTTGAATACTCTTCCTAGACCTTTACCCTTTTCTTCCCCTTCTGGGACACCAATGAGTCTTATATTTGGACGTTTCATATTATCTATCATATCCCTGAGGTGCATTTCGATTTTTTCAATTTTTTTCCCCATTCTTTCTTTTATGCTTTCATTTCCATTCTGTCATCTTCCAGGTCACTGATTCATTGTTCAGCTTCCTCTAGTCTTGTACTATGAGTGTCCAGAATCTTTTTAATTTGGTGAACATTTTGTTTAATTTCCATAAGATCATCCATTTTTTTATTTAGTCTTGCAGTGTCTTCTTTATGCTCTTCTAGGGTCTTCTTGATTTCCTTTATCTCCCGTACTATGGTCTCATTGTTCATCTTTAGTTCTTTGAGTAGCTGCTCTAGGTGCTGTGTCTCTTCTGATATTTTGATTTGGGTGCTTGGGCTTGGGTAATCCATATCGTCTGGTTTTTTCATATGCTTTATAATTTTCTGTTGTTTTTGGCCTCATGGCATTTGCTGAACTTGATAGGGTTCTTTTAGGATTTGTAGACCAATTGAATTCCTTATGTCTAATTTATCAGATGTACAGCTTCGTGGAGTACACTTTCTCTAACTAACCAGCAGGTGGCGTCCACGAGCCACCTGTTCTCCACAAGCCAGTTCTCCCCTGCTTAGCCTTTTTGGAGAGTGGGGGAGTGAGTCTTGTGGGGTCCAATTGGTGTACCAAGCTTGCGTGTGTAGTTGGTGTTGCCCGCCCTGTATATGGGGCGTGTTTCTGGGCAGTCAGGGAGGGGGGGGTGGCTCTAACAATCAAATCTCCCTGGTGATCCTAGAGTTTTAAAGCTGCTGCAATAGTCTAATCCTTCAGTTCAGTCCTGCCACAGTTTGTCTCTGCCACTGACCCACAAGTCGTTGGTATTGGCGTATGGCTCCTGAGACTTGCAAGTGGGCCCCTCTTCCAGGCCATGCACCCCGGGTCCTCTGTTGAGGGATGACTGTGCTATGTCACAGGTGAATGCCGTCCCCCCAGGGCAGTTCTGGGCTGCTGGGCTGTGTAGGGAGGCTCCCAGTCTGCTGAAATGATGGCTGAATGGGGCTTTGTTAATTCACACTGCTCTACCTTCCCAACTCTGGGACAATCAGCTGAGGTTGCAGGGAAGGCTAATGTCCACGCCCAGTTTTGTGGTGTGTGCCTGTTATTTGAAGCACTTCCGTCACACTGGGTTGTCTGGGGCAGTTCTGGGCTATGGGGCTGGCGATGGGCAGGAGTGTTTCCTGTCCACCAGGATGATGGCTGTGAGCGGACACCCCCCTTTTCTTGGGAAGTTGTGGTGTTTAGTGAATTTTCTCAGCTACTGGATTATTGCGTTTTGTCTCAGAGCTCTCCTAGTTGTGGTCTTGACTTGACCTGCCCAAATAGCAAGTCTTTGAAGCTTTCTGTATTGGGCTTCTCAGAGTAATTGTTTTAGAAAAAGAAAAAAGGATTAAAAAACAAACAAACAAACAAACAAACAAACAAACAAAAAAGGGCCCTCCTCAGAGATCTAATGGGTGATTGAAATGCTAAGAGACAAAGCAACCAGGGCCATTAAGGAAAGGTCCACAGGGCAGAGAGATCAGCTTTTCTTCGGGATTTGCATATGCTCCTCAGGGCCCTTCCCCTTGCTATGTTCACCAGAACTCCAAAAATCCTCCGCTTTTATTTTGGAGTTTTTCGTGTTGTTTTTTTTCTATGCCTGTCTCCTCTCTGCTGGGCTGGCTGCTCTCAGATTCTCTGGTGTCTGGTCTCAGTCTATCTATGGTTGGAGTTTGAATCAGTAGAATGAGTTTCCGATAAGGGCTGCCACTGCAGTTCTCCCTTCTCCTTCCCGGAGCTGACAGCCCCTCCTCCCCCGGGACTGAGCCTGGCAGGGAGGGGCGCGGGTCCCCTGGCCGCAAAAACTTACAGATTTCACTGATCTCAGCAGTTCCACGTTTTCATGAGTGTTGTATGAAGTATGCCCAAAGTCAGATTGCTCTGTGGTGTCCAGTCCACGCAGTTCCTGGCTTTCTACCTACTTTCCTGGTAGTAAAACATACAGCTCACTAGTCTGCCATCTTGCCCCGCCTCTGGTTATTACATTTTAAGTCGTTGGTTAAAAAGAAGGAGGAGTAGGAGGAGGATGAGGACAGTAAGTGATAAAGACCATGTGTAGACCACAGAGCTTAAAATCTTAATAATAGGTCTCTTCACTGAAAAGGTTCACAGGCCCCTGGACTACCAGGGATCAGCAGATGAACTCAGGGCAAACCCTGTTTATGTGCTAATTTTCCCCTAGGATAGATTTGTACTTTCTCATAGTTTCTGGCCTCCAAGAATGTCTCTTACTTTCCTCCCAGTTTAGATATGTATCTTAGAAGAGATTTTAAATATTTTATCCAGTATTTTAGTTGCTCTGTAGTTGGGGCTTTCTCTGGACATCTAGTCCCCTATAATGTATGAAAAAGAAGTTCTCCTTCACTTCCTGTCAAAGCAAGTTCATTGCCATAACAGGGTCTATAAGAAGGACAGGCTGTTGTTGCCTGTGAGCCAGTTTTGGAAAGCGCAATATAATGACATTTTATATTCAAAGGGTGAGTCAAAAAAAGGTAATAATACACATTGGGATTTTTTTTCCCTTAAGTTTGCTTTAAATATTTAATTGACTTTTAAAAAAGTCTTTGCAGTAATCATCACAAATGAACACATGTGGTAATTCATTTGTTTATTTACAACAAAAAATGTCCCATTTTAACCGCTTTCAAGTCACAATTGGGATTTTAAGGCAATCATTTTCCAAACATGGCTAAAATTGGCACTCAGTGGGGACTCTGTCACTGGGGACTATAGTGCATGTGTTTGCATGTGGCCCTGCGTGTGTACTGTCGTTGCCTCCATCTGATTCTGCATCCGAATTAGAATTGTCCCAGTTCAGGGAGTGTTTCCTGACTATAAAACAATATTCCTATAATAGATAGTCAATATAGTACATTCCAAGTTTCAGATTTTCTTGCTTTCCATTCTTGAGATTTTGAGCAGTCTGGAGATTCCTGCCCACTGGTGGAAGCAGCATGGTGCAGCCAAAGAGCTCCAGCACTGGGGTCAGGAAACCAAAGCTCTAGCCCCGACTCTGTTCCTGACTGATGTCCTCTCTTTCCTCTTCCTCTTCCTTCTCCATATCCTGGTTTTGAACAGAGGGAATAAGGAAGAGAGAAAGACATAGTGGTAAGAGGCAAATGGACCACTTTTAATTTTCCATAAAATGAAGGAGGGTCTGTGAGTTATGTGTGTTTAGGTAATGGCATTTATCCCCTATCCAGGAAATAGTCCTCTGAAATTAGACTCACTTGGTGTTTTGCTGGTGGACAAAGCATCAGGCCTGGGGCCCAGAGTGATGTAAACTTATTCTCATGTCTTACTCTATAGTGTGCTTAAATTCTGTAATTAACTTCTCTGCTCTCACATTTACTTGCAGATATTGATGCTGTTTCCAAAGCTCTGAATTATGTTTTTTTTTTCTTAGAGAATTTGAGACCTTTGGCTCCCATTAGATGTATAATATCAATGACAGCTGTGTTGTGTATACGGCTCCCTAGCAACCAAGTGCAGTTGCCCACCAGTGAAAGCTGGCTCTGCTTTCTCCCTTGACTATTTAGTAAATGATCCTTAGGAACAAAGAAGGTAGGAATGTTTGAGAGAGGCACAGAGGGAGCAATTAGGTTAGGGGTCATGGCCGTGATCAGACCTGATGGATGTTCCCACGTGGAGAGGGTAGGGAATGCCTTTCACAACAGAAAGGTTCGAGGGGATTGGGAAGCTTAATTTGCACCTGCCAGTGTGTCCGCGAATACTGACGTGCATGGGTTGGAGCCTGAGGGCTGCATCCTACAGCTGCCAGGCCCCTGCAAGGGGAAATCAATGAAGGGCGATCTGATCGCAGTGGGCAGGGGTCCCCTGGCCTCTGGTTGCACAGTGGAGAGGTCCCTTATTCTGTTCACTGTCAAGAACAAACAGTCATAGTGAGACCTGAAGGAGACTCTATACCAGTGAATGTGATGAAATAAGAAGACAAATAATTTCTATTCTTGGGTCACTACGGATGATGGAACTATTGTTCTAAAAAGTCTCATAAATGTGAAACCTTTCTCAGCCCACCTGAATGTCTAATCAGGTGGTGCTCTCGCTCCTCCGTGGACAGTAATTATCACAGAGCATAAATAATTCACACCCCCCCTCCCAAATCTGGCACAAAGCATCCCTCTGCCAAGGCAAGGAGCTGAGTAGCAATGCTAACATTAGAAGGAATTGTTAGACTTATAAGAGAACCAAACACATTTTTTGTACTTTTTGAATAGGGTTAGTGGTTTGGCTCATACTACCCCAAGCATAAATATTAACAGAGGAGTAGTAATCAAGTGGAAAAGCTGGCCAACTGGCTTATTACAAAGCTCTGGGGAGTTTTTAATTTTCCATTCTCAAAGGGACAGATATGCCACTTGACTTCTCAAAACCAAAGCCTGTAAAGTGGAGTTTCTGGGGTGGGGGAGGAGGCGGCCTCTACCTCCCAGGGCAAAGGGACAGGAAGTCACTGCAGCTGCTCCCTGAGCTTGGATGAGCAGACCCAGTGACCTCTTTCCTGGGACATTTCCACTCGAGGTGAAGCTGATTGACCTTTTCCTAATAAACTAGGAGCGGGGAAGAGAGGAGGCAAGAGTCCATGGGATATGCAAGATTGAGATGTGTAATACAAAATCTAGCAGGGTTTTTCCCCAGTTCTAATACCAGTATGTTTTGCACAACTGGTCTAGTCCAGTGCAGGGTTGAAAAATATGATCCTTGAAAAAGGAGGATTCCATCATTAACCAGGTTCCAGAAAAGCTGAGTTATACAAAGTTAAATAGGTGACTTTTAATCACTATTATGTATTGCATGAAGCATTGTCCCAACTTAGTTGACCTTGGGACTCTGTGCTATAGTTTCCAACATATCCCAGAAGGGGATCCACAGAACGCATTTCTCAATGTAGGGACCTCTGGTTTAGTGGAAAGATTTCCGAGGCTGGAGTCCTGATGGATGGCTTCTAAATCCTCGGTGATAGGTTAATACCCTCAGATGTCAGCTTCATTGCTGACAATAGGTTTCTGTGCAGATAAAGAGTGACATATTGGTAGCATAAACGTAGTTTAAAGTGCCTTATCCTGTGGCACAATCATTATCCTTACTAAATATTCCCTTAGAATATCTTTGTACCTACAAATTTAGTGTGAACTGGCCCGAGAGCCAGTGTTTTTAAATCCTCTGGAACTCAGGAGTAGACAGCACAGTTAGGAAATATGAATGACACAAACACAAGCGTCTGATTACATTTTATTAAAAAACAAAACCAAACAAAATTTTGCAATGAAATTTCTTGGAATTCACAATCCTGTCTTAAAATGTTTATAGTTACAATATATATATTTTTTACCAGTACATAATAACACGATTGCACTTATTTACATTATAATCTTGTATATAACAAAAATAGCCATGTTGTACGATTGAATGTTTCCAACTATCATCCTTAACATTTCATCACTAGCCCAGTATGAGACAATCTGCTTATGCTCTCCAAGCACATAGAGAATAAAACAAAGTAAAATAAAAGTCTGTGTCTCCTAATAGAAGACAAATCCCAAAGACCATTTTTCTTGATTTTCGTGTATTTGAAGAGAGATATAAAGTGCTTTGGAAGGAGTTGAATAGGTGCCTGAGGTGGGGAAGCAGGGAAGAGAAAAAGATTTATACAGAAAAAAAAAACAACAACAAATAAACAAACAAAACCACACTGCCTTAAATAACCATGTAAATACGCCTGTGACTTTGTATGTAAAATGACATTTGGGTAAAATGGCTACATAATCCAGGACTACAGTATTTTGTCACTTAAGAGCTAATGAAAGTCCAAATTAAAAACCACTCATGCAAAGGCCACAGGAGTGACTTTCATGATTTTGAGTCATATGACAAATAAATCAAGGAAGCTTAGTCTCACGATCTCAATCTGGAGACCGCAGGTAATGGCTATGAGGGGACCTTCAAACATATGATCAGCAGAAATGGCCAGAAAAGGGGAAGTTAGCCCAAATTCCCCCGTGACATTATTCATTTTACCATAAAAACATAAGATTTGTGTTTATAGGGAAAATAAATCCCTTGGATTTTCCTCTTGCTGTAGGGAGGTACAAAAGATCATTTAATGATGCCATGTAAATTATTTCTTTGCAGCAGATGGTTCTTCAATGGGAAATAATAATGTGCTATACAAAGGGGTTAAAATAGGTAGGAATTTTTTTTTAGATTTAAAAAGTGGCAGTTGCTGGTAATGGTCTGCAGTCTACAAATTCAGGTGTCACATACATACTGCTTGGGAGCCTTCCCTAGATACTAGAATAATTATCTCCCAGCTCATGAACATTTTAAAGAACAAAATCTTTTTTTTTTTTTCAGGAAATGGATGGAATGTAACTTTTCACAAGTACAAAATTATTTCAAGTTTTCTAAATATAAGGGACATCCCACTATAAAAATAACAGCCACCCTCCCTGGCCCCTACCCCTACATCTCTTTCTAATTATAAAATGGTACAACCATTTCAGATCAGTAATGTGAAAGCAGAAAGTAAATATATTATTATATACATATACAAAACAGGTCAGTATTTCACACCATTTACATTCATATGAAAGAAGTCTGTTTATTGATCTTCCTTTGCAATTTCACAAGAATAAAGTTGAGATAAATTACAAAAGAATCAGGTCCTTATAATTCTGCATAAACATTCTAATCAGATGCATCTTCTTTGAAAACAGAGCAGATGATACATGTCAACATTTTGCAGAAGAAAGGGCAACTGATAGTGAGAAAATCTTCTGTGGGGGATCCCCATTCAAATTTTCAGAATTCGTGACATACTTTTCCCTTTTGATAATCATGGACCAAATTCTCAAGTACTGGGGAAACTGTACATTGAAAGGCAAATAACTAGTTGGTGAGGAAATGGTGACCCAAGTCAAATTAATTCGCCGAAAGAATGATGGTGATTATTCCAGCAGAGGGCACCCTGCTCCCTTGCAATAAAATCCTACTGAACAGTAAATTCCCTTTATGCCAACGCAAATTCAGATTGAAAAGTCCATCTGTCGGTCCTTCTTCAACTGCTCTACTATTAGGACAGGCAACAGTTTAAAGAGTGGGATACACCATAATTAGCTAGTTCTTACACATCAAAATTATAAATGAAAATTCTTTGGCTGTTTAAAATCTGTACATTCTCAAAAAGAACAATATTCTGAGTTCAATAAAGCGCTAGATTTGTGGGAAAGTTTTGAGGGAGAGGGGGTCTGAGCACTACTTCTAAAGACGGTGTGGTGCCAACGCTACTGTACATTTTTGCTTTCTGGCTTTAGTAAGGTTCAATCACCCGCCTGTAAGGGAAACCTCCCTAAAGTTTCAGAGCTTCATTCAACCATGCCACTCATCTTCACTTTTACTTATGAGAACATAAGGATAAAATTAAACTGGTCAATGGGAAAAACATATGCTCATTTGGATGGTAAGCAGTCTTTGGTTTATATAGCACACATGGTCCCCACATTTTCCCTGCTTTCTAAACCCTTGGCTTCAGTAGGATGACAAGGCTGCAGGCAGTGCTGAGCAATGGCTTAGGGTAACTCAGAACAAGGCTCCTTTTCAATGGATTTCTCCCCTTGCTCTGTTCAGCTCTGTAGAACTCTGAAGAGATGTACATTCTTTCTTTAAGAAATCTTTATCCAGTGGCCATAGAGCAAATGGCTTTGGAGTAAGTGCAAGCTTCAATAGTACACAAGGACCAGAAGGTCTTTGATCACTGATGTTCCTGAAAAAGCCACTAGAATATGAAGCACTTGAGACAGATGTAGTTCAGAGGGCAGTGAAGAGAGACATGACTGACCTCAGCGTGCTCTTTGAAGAACAAGCAGGTTTTGCAATGAAATGGCTCGGTAATTCTGGATTCATATCTAGGATGTGGAATCACTTCGTCATTTCTGCAGATAATAATTTAGTGCCATCGAAAGACACAAAGCGGACGAGTGTGACTATTGATCTGTGGGTCTTTAAAATTTACTGTTACTATTACAGAGGGTGGGGGGTTGTGAATTAAGGAGAGAAGCAGAGAAAGGGAAGAGGTAAGTGGTGATGAGAAACTGATACCTGCTCCTCAGCATGAGTTTCTTTGTCAGGCAATCCCAACTTTTTTTTCTGTGCCATTCATGAGTGTTGAAATCCTCAAGAAAAACACGCACACCCAACACATAAAAGCAAGAAAAAGGGGGGGAGGGGTCAGTTCTAAATCTTGGGGATAAGCATTTATTGGAGGAGCACCCATGATCCGTTCATTGCAGAAGCTTTCCTGCCCTGTCCCTCCTGACGTGGCACCCTGCCACCCCGTTCTGACTTCCTGCAGGCTGCTGCTCCCACCCCCTCTCATTGCCATCATCAGATGTGTTCATTGCTTCCGGCCATGCCACAGCATCCATAAGGGGAATTCGGTGGAGCAGAGCATGCACAAGAAGCTGTGTATCACCCGCCATAGGAAGATGATCTCTCTGTGCCTCTTTCCCCGTTTTAGGGAAGAAGCAGCCTCTTGGATCACTTATGAAGAACAAGCTCTTGTGCTAAGATGTCAAGAAACAAGAGTAGACCTCTGAGCCAGTATAACCCACAAGGTATTACAAGGTGCCCTTACCCTGGGGCACGTGGTGAACTAGGGAGTTTACACTGCTGGGGTGACACATAATGAATCTAGTTAGCATTTGGCGATTGCTACCCTGCCTTCACTTGCCTCGGGGACTCCCCCCCCCCCCCCCCCCCCCGCAAGGAAGCTAAAATTAAGGAAAAAAAAAGGAGGAAGAGCTATAGGTGGTCTGAGATAAAATTAGTCATATGAGAAAGTGTGAAAATCAGGCTAACTCCATTTGGGAGGAACTTAATTTGCCTTTATAACAAAGTGATTTTCTCATCAGAAGTACAAATACAGATACTGCTACACAATTAAAGAATAACAACAACACAATCACAATAATAATCACAATAATTCTATACATCTGGAGCCACTAATGTTTTTTTGTCCTGAATGCTATTTGAGAGAAAAGAAAACAGAGAAATAAGGAGAAAAACAAACAAACAAAAAAAAAACAAAAAAGAAAGAAGGAAGATGGGCAAAGAATGAGTGTGTGCATGTGTGTAATGACAAAGACAGGCTGTTAGAGAAAAACAGAGATAGATCAAAACAGAGAAACAGGCAGAAAAAAGAAAGAAACCTAAGTGATAGAATTAAAAAAAAAACCCAACCCCCCAGAAAACTGCTACTAGAAATTGCCTCAGTGGCATCAGTATGGAAGAAGGCTCTATAGTGGGGATGACTCTGTATCTCAGATTTTCTGGAAGGATTTTGATTTAATGAGATTGCACTGTTTTCAGTAAAGGTGATGCATTCAATACATAATTAAATGTCATTTAATTTTATGCTCTGTAAGAACTCTCATATAAGCAAAATTTATTAATAGGAAAGAATCCTGTGTTAGGCTATCTATCCTCATTTTTCATTCTGAAAGTGTGGTTGTTGCAGGGATTTAGAGCAGTAACTGAACTGGCCACTGGACACTGCGATTTCTGATATGACCAAACCCAGGATGGTCAGGGATGTTTCCACCAGATTGTGGGAAATGCCAAGAAAATAAACTCTTTGGACAGAGATTTGCCTCCATGGTTGTAATCATTACCATGTGATGACAAAATAGGTAGGTGTGTTTGCCAAATTTAACTCTCTACCTTCTTCAAATCTTTTCCCTGCCTAGATGACCTTAGCTGACATTTCATTGGTGATCAAACCCTAGAGAACAAATCTAAGTATGCTGCATTCAATGTATTCAGAGGCTCTCTTCGTGACCAGGGCTCAGTCATTCCCAACCGGACCAGCCACACAAGAGGTAGCAATGCCTACACGTGAGCCTAACTTATTCTTGGTGAATGAAAATGCTCCTTTTCATCCCCCGCAGGCTTGGAGAGAGGGGGATGCTGACTTCTGATTTGAAAGTTGCCTGTTGGTCACAATTCACCTAGTAGAGGATGGATGTTCAACAGCCCCAAAGATTCGTTCTCAATAAGGCCACATGAAGTTGTGTATGTGGAGTCAGTATGAACCTGCCCACTCTTCCCTCCCATATCCACAAGTACAAGCTGCAGCTGTGGGGCTAGCGGGCACTGGGTCAGGGAAATCACCTTTTCCCAAATCAGCAGAACTAAGGGTGGAGGTAAAGTTGGATGACCCAAGTGTGCATTTCCCTCGGCTCCTAAGTGCTGTATATCACCAGGCTAAGGGTTCATCATAGACGTGTGGGACATCATTTTGTTTCAGCACCAAATCAACATGGTTTGTGTGACTTTCAAAAAACACAACTTGTCAGAGCAGTAACAATAAAGGATAATGGACATCAGTGGTGTGGTTGGAAAGCTCAAGCAGAAATTTCAGAAAGGCTGCCCAAATTTTTGTTCATTACAAAATAAACTGGTGAATGGGCCCCTCTTTAGGCAACTTGGTACATCCAGTACTCTCTGGAGGTCATTAAGATTTTAACCTTTTTCTTTTGTAAGTGCCAGGGAATCTTGTGAGAATCTGGAGATGCTCTAGACCTGTGCTGCTCAATCAGTAGTCATTTGCCATGTGTGACTATTGAGTGCTTGAAATGTGGCTATTCCTCATTGAGCCTGCCTGTGCTGTAAGTGCAAAACACACAATGGATTTAGAAGACTCACTATAAAGAAAGAATGTAAAATATTTTACATTAATTCCGTGTTAAAACAATATGAATTAAATAAAAGATACTATTAAAATGATTTTCACCTGTTTCTTTTTAAATGTGGCAGCCACTAGACTATTTTAATTTACCTTTGTGACTCGTATTATATTTCTATTGGGCAGAGCTGGTCTCGACTCTCACTAAAGAAAACTGTACATCTGTAAATATGCATGAAGTCTGCATATACTTTCAGACTGTTCAAAAACCCTTTGACACTCATCTGTGACCCATGGGGTCCTTCTTTTTGGGGAGAAGTGATGATGAAGACCATAGGGCAGGGCTATTTCCCTTTCTTTTGAACTCCTCCATGTCGCTGAACTTCCCTTTAACTACTAAAGTCACAGGGAAATCCTCCAGAAACAAACTTTTGTAAAGGGCAACCCTTCCAGGCTCAGTAGGTTTGCAGCAGGACCTCCTTGGGTCCAGATTTGCAAGCCAGAGATTGGCCTCTTCAGCCCCTTATTGTCTATGCAGCATCCTATAAGGGGGTGCTGTAGCCAGGGCTTGCATATGCAATTAATTTCCGATTTACCTGGCCACGGGCAGGAAGAGATGACACTGAACAAACAGGACTATACTTACTTTCCTTTTGCTTTTGGATTATCCTTCTAATTTCACTTAAGTTAATACCAACATTTATTTGGGGCAAAGCTGACTGAAGAGGGGGTAGGTGATGCAGGACTATGCTGACCGAGAGAAAGAAACATCTTAGAAGTTAAGAAATCCCCACAGACACTGTACACCCATAACTAGGATGTAAAGGTCTGCATTCATCCACAGACTGCAAACTCTGTAAGTAAAAGCAGTTTCAAAACAAGGCAAAAGAAAACAACTCCTACTTGGACCTAAAACTCCAATCACTTAGATATCCATTCTCAGCAGCACAGGAACGCCAAATCTCAAAGGCTGTTGTGTGTTTCGTGTCAAGGAATTCTGCCTCCCTAAGCTATGAATTCTGCTCTGTGTCATCACCATCTGTGAAAAATGGGACCCCTGGCAAAATCTTCATCAGTGGTGCTAAGGAGCATCTGGAATCATCTTGCCAAACTCCTTCACTTTATGGATGAGAAACTAAGGCTGAGCACATGCGTGGCTCAAGTGAGGCCTCCTGGCTCCTGCTTCCCAGCTCTCTTCATTCCTCCCTGCCTGCCTTCCACCATGTGCACATTGGATTCCATTACAGGAAGTGTTGGACTCTTAGAGAAATGTGACCTTTTGGAAGGCAGTAATCATTTTCCTCGCCTTGTGGCTTACCAATAAACCATCAAATATGAGATCTTTAAAAGTGGTGGAAAAGAGCAACCAGTGGTCTCCCTTGACATGTACTCCCCATGTTTCAGAAGGCAGCAAGGTTTTCCAGCACAACCAAACTCTGTTTTTGAATGAGTATTAGTGTAATGAGGTGGGAAATCACTGACCAAATATGTAAATTACAACTCAGTGAGAAACGCTTTCCTTCATGGTTAACCCAAGCAGCAGCATAGGGCATGGCCTTTGTCATCTTCTTGCAGATAATAAGGTGAGCCATCTGATTGTCCAGAGGGTGCATTCACTTTCTTAGTCAGGCAACTGGAAGTTCTCTCTGCACCCCGGATAGTCTGAATGTATTACAAAATTGCCCACTGAATAAAATAGCATGTCTCGGTCATAGTTAGAAAAAAAAGAACAAAAACATAAACAGTTTAAAAATACTGGTAGGTTCTAGTGTTTATCTGTTGCCTCTTTTCTTTTCCCTCTTACTGTGTCTCTCTCAGCCAGGATAAATTTGATTTAGCAAATTCCATCACTGTACTCTTTGGATCAAATGCTTATAAAATCGCACCTCATTCCTTACTTGATCTCCAGACAAACTCATGGAGCCCTAGAAAGCAATCTGCTAAGGATTCACCTAAATCCTGCCCTACAGTCTGGCAAGGTTTAACACAAAGTGTGTTGGAACTAAGATAAAACCTAGGCAGCCAATGCAGCTACCCTTGGGTCTGCCATTGGGCTTGAAGATGACTGGATCTTTTCTAAACCCTCTGCTTCCCGCAGAATCAACTGAAGAAGGTGACAAAAGATTCATTCAGCCCTACAGAAACCAATGCAATGGGCATTTTGCTTTCAGTGGGAAGACTATGTGGTACCTCATTTTAAAACTAGGGTTGCAGCCCCAGCTACAAGCCCTCCAGCTGCAACGGCTGGCATGAATGCCCTGCAGGGGACTTCTGAGTTCAGAATTTCAGTGAAAGACTCTAGGAACCAGATGAATTGAAGTGCCTCCCCTGAAGGGTCTCCTCTCATGTCACGTGGGCTCCTGTAATGCTCAGCAATGTGGGGTGACATAGCTTCAATAATGAGCACTGGCCTCAGCAGACTTAGACATTAGTGTTGGGGTCTCTGGCAGCTGGGATTTTTGAGACCCAAGTAAAAGAATTTAGATTCTTAATGAAAGCCAGCTTTAGGAAGTTTCAGGGTGCAGGAGCACTTCCCAAAGCCCTATGCACGCATCATGCTGAGAGAGGTCAAGGCCATAAATCTCAGAGATGGAATACAAACCGATCGTAGCAGGAACAGGCACTTCTAAACAGAACTTACGTAAAAGCTGGAGTGAATAAAAGAAAAAACAAAGAGGTTGATATAAACTATAAATAGTCTTTAAAAAGAAACTGCCAAAGAAATCCAATAACATTCCAGAAAGATAACAGTAAGATCTGGAAAAAGTTGAAATGAAACTAAGAAACCCTAAAAGTGTCCTTTTAGTCACTGTTTTAGGAGCTTCTGATACACTGTTTTCAAAGACATGGGAGGGGACATCAGCTTTCAACTTCCAAGCTGCCAACGCCATGGTCTGCTGTAGAGATGGAGAAACTGCATCTTGATTAACATGACTTTGGATATTGCTTTTCGTTACCATTCTTGAATGGAGTGCCCTGGAGTTGCCAAGGTGTTCTGGAGGTGTGTGCACCTAGTCCAAGTCTTGAGGCACTCCTCCCTTCCTTATCCTTGGGTCCTACCATCCCTTTTGGGTATATTTGCCATTTCAAGATTTCACCTCTTCACAGTCTTGGTCAGTGGAAAGTTCTACATCGGACAGTCCAACCTCCATTGCCATAATCAGCGAGATGTCTGAATCACTGCTTATGGCTGGTTCCTGTTCACCTGTGAGATAAAAGCAAACTTCATGGTAAACACTGAACCACATCTTTGGATGCTGGCTATTTCAATGGCCTCTAATAAGATTTATTTAAAGGCAAGAGAATGTATTAGAAGAATACATTACTTTGTAATATTTCTAGTTAGAGCCTCATTTCACCCCATACAAAAATAAATTCTAAATGGGACAAAGTTAAATGTAAAAATAATACTGCAAAACTAGAAAATATATCTTCTAAGTATGTATCTAAGTAGGGAATTATATATCTGTCTAAGTGAGAAAAGACATTCTACATAGAAAAGCAATTGTGCAAATCACAGAAGACTGACAAATGTGCATAAAATTAAACTAAAATACATGAAATAGAAAGGTATATAACAAACTGGGATATTTGCAATAATTTCAGCATCAAAGGATTATCTTAACATATCAAGCACTTTTAGATCAGCAAGAACAACTAACAGTACAATAGAAAAATGGGCAAAGGTTAATGGTACACAATTCACAGAAGAATGTAGTGTAAATTACCAATAAACACATGGTAAAAATGAGATAGTCCTCTTTGTTCATGAAACTTTCATTCTTTAAAAAGATAATACTATAGTTAAGGATACTTTGAGGTAGGTATTTTGATATATTGCATGTAGAACTCTAAAATTCTTACCCAGGATTTTGCTTCTAGAACATATTATACAGAAATAATCAGAGATGCAAAAATATTCATTTAAGCATTTATTTTTAGTGGCAAAACATCACAAGTAACTTGAAAGTCCAACAGTGGAGGAATGGCTGAATAAATTATGTTACTTCTAAAGGATAATCTTGTAACAGTCACTAAAGTGATGTTTTCAAAGAATTTGTGGTTACATGAGAAATGTTCACAGTACACTGTTAAGTGAAAACAGAAATATTCAAAGTTTATATGCGATGAGGTCTACAGAAAGAGTTAACTAAAAGTAAGGGCAAGAATTGTGCTTAATTGGTGGGATTTATATTCATTTTATTTTAATTTTTTTCATTTTTATTCCCAAATATTCTGCAATGAGCATATATCATTCATTCTTTCAAGACATTTTCATTGAGTCCCTACTCTGTGCTAAGTACTATGCTAGATGCTAGGGGTATAGGTGGGAATAAGACAGAAGATCTGTCCTCCAGGAACTTACTGTCTTGTAGGCAGGCAGACCATTAACTAGGCAATTACAACGCAATGGGATAAACACTTTGATGGAGGATGTGCCAGGTATTAAGGCAGTAGGTCAGAGAGCTACAAAGTTATATGCTGTGTCAGAGAAGCTTCTCATAGGGGGCAATGTCTAAATTGAGTCTGAAGTGGTACATTGTATTTTAGGCAGATGAATAGGAAGGAAGCAGCTTTTAAGCAAAAGCAATAATCGGTACAGATAGGTGGCTGGAAGTAATAGGGAGCCTGTGCAGGTGGACAACAGAGTGTGTTTCAATATGATTGACGTGTAGCGTCAAGATGTGGAGTATGGACAGAGGGAGGCTGGAGAGGCGAGCTGCATTCAGGCAGCGTTAAAACCAAAAGTTCTTGAATGCTCCATTGCTCTGAACAAGAATTATCACTGCAAGACAAATGGTGACTTTAAAAGATAGTGGAGTGGGAAGTTCTAGGGTTCCTGACAGAAGGTTTCCACCCCACTTCCTCTGTTTTCTTTTGTTTTTCCCCTTATTAGAGTAGTTGTTAGTATAGAAAAATCATGCAGAAAGTACAAAGTTTCCATATACCCACTCCCCAAACAGTTTTCCCCTCTGGAATCTGAGTGGTGTCCCCTGGAGCTGGGCAGGACGCAGCCTGCAGATTCAAGCACAAGGGCTCTGCTTCTCAGGTCCAGGATGTCAATGACCACGTATCCGATTTTCTCCAGTTGCACAAATCTTGTGCTCTCATCCCTTCTTCCATTCTCCCTGCCCATGTTGATGTATGCCTTAAAAAGTCCCTTTTCATGGGGTTTCAGGAGACTGGAACTTACTCTGGAAGCCCTGCTTGAGGCTATATTGTGGGACCTGTTTTCAGAACACAGTTGTCCATTCTTTCTTTATAAGAATATGAACATATGGCTGAATATGTTTTAACTAGCCGACAATGAAATAAATGATCAAAGGATTTATTTTAAAAAATAGAAAATGAAAAAAGATTGTGAGCATTCTGAAACATAATCTGGGAGTTAAAATAGGCAATAATCTATTCACAATTTTCTAATTCATGTATTTGAAGATCGTCCCTACTTGTTATTCAGTATTATTTTGCCTGATATTGTCCCAGACTAATTTGATCCAAAATCAATTATGTTACTATGTGGACATATATTCAAGAGTTGCTATTAGATTTTCCTGAAATTAAGAAATTAGTCAAAAGAATTGATTAAGAACATGAAGCAATCAACCAACTAGCTGAATATAGATATAGATATTTATAGACATTTATAGATATTTATAGATATAGATATAGATACACATATATATAGCTTCATAAAAATCCCTTTTCATAGGGTTTCAGGAGACTGGAAACAGTTCCATGTGTTCAATCCACTCTTTTCACTCAATGCTATGGTTAAGCAGCATTTTTGCAATGAGAATTATATATATATACTTAAATTTATATTTATGAGGACTGGGAACACACCTCACTGTAGGAGATCATATTCTAGTGTCAGCTGTTACTAACTGCAGGGGTTACTTTGTGTAAGGTGCTTTCCTCCTAGAGGGCTAAGGTTTAATTATCTATAAAAGAGGGTTTAGACTAGATAAATTAGAGTCCTTTCCAGTTATAACAGTCTATACCTGTATGTGTCCATGGCAATCCAGTGCTGTGCCTCATACATGGTGGGTTCTCAAAAAATAATTGTTTAATAGAATTACCACTGAGAAAGTTTTAAGTCTTTCTTTTTTCTCAACTGTTCAAGTTGACTTTTTTAAAAAAAATTCTGGACCAAAAAGAAGGCCTGCTTATTGTATATTCAATACAAATATGCATTAACAGGGGAATTCACTACTTGGAAGTGTAATGAACATAGAAATAGTCTTATTATTAGAGGAAGAAAAATGGAGATTAAACTCCCTATAGAGGAGGTTCACCAGTGGCTTATCAACCAATTCATCTCATAAGAAGCCAATATTTTCAGCTCACAAACTGGGAGTCAACCAAATTGCTGAGTATGGAGGCATTTTATACTTTCATATGGATCTAGTGGAAAAAAAAGACATTACAGATAATGAGCTACTTAGTTATAGTTATATGCAGATAGAGCTCACTGCTACCTAAAGCAGCTTCTCACCTTCACTCCTGGCTTCTCAGCCATCACCCACAGATCTCAGAGACACATTCTCACATTGGTCTCTTCGTCATAGGAACGTGTGAATTGAAAGGAATAGGCACTATCATAATTATGGGCTGCTGAATTTATGATGCTCTTTTGAAAATTAAAACTGCCCTGCACAACTCAAGGCAAAAGTGAGTTCAAGTCAATAAGAATAGAAAGATTTGCACAAAATGGTTCAACTTCTATGAGGTAACATTGTACCTAACTTATGATCTAAATGTTTTCTATTCAAAAACTTCTTTTAAAAGAGTTTACACAAATATGTTACGATACTGTGAACCACTAATTGTACACCTTGGATGGATTGTATGGTATGTGAATATATCTCAATAACATTACATTTAAAAAAGTATCTGAAGACATTTAAAGTTATTATTTGGTATGTCCTGTTTTTAATTGAATTTAGTTTGTTCCATATTTTTAAAAACAGAGTTTCATCCTTTAACCAAGGCAGATGTTTTACTTTAAGGCCACAATAATACAAGTGAAAATGTTACTAAAATTTTTAGAAGGATCTCTGTAGGTGGTGCTAATTGGGGATTGTAAAGTAGCTATTAACAACGTAAATATTCACTGGATTGTGCCTCCTTTCCTGCAAAAGCTAATGTAAGACTAATGAAAAAATAACATTGTCCTTATCTAATTCTCACAACAACCCTTTGATATAGGTATTTTTATTCCTATATTACAGAAGAAAAACACTCTTAGGAGCATTTGATAGTACGATACATATTGATACACTTTTCTTTTGGTTTTTGTGCTCTGAAAAGACACTGAAGGATTTTAAACAGGGAGGATATGATCCAATTAACATTCCAAAAGATCACCCTTGCTGTTAGGTGAAGAATGGATTGCAGGGGACAGAGAGAGGGTGGAGGGAATCCATTTAGAAAACCGCTGCAGGAAAAGAGAGGAAACATAATGGCTTGCTGTGGCAATGGAGATGAAGAAAAGAGGACAAACAGAAGAAATATTTTAGCAGAAGAATCTACAGAAAAGGAATGGATTGGAGAAGGGCAGCAAGAGAGGGGAAAGCATAGAATAACTCACGTTTCTTGAGTAATGCAGGTTCCATTTACTGAGCCAGAGAAACGCAAAATAGAACCGATGTTGGGGATAGACCAAGAGTTCAGTTTTGCATATGTTATGTTTGAGATGCCTGTATGACATCCAAGGGAAATGTGAAATTGGCAGCTAGATGTATAATTCTGGAATTTAGAGGACTCAGGTAGGCCATGGTTATTAATATATTTGGTAGGCTTCAGCATAGAGAAGGTATTTTAAACCATGGGAATGGATGAGGTTCCCTGGGAAGAGACTGTAGAATGAGAAGATAAACCCTGGGCAGACTCCGAGGAGCCAAAGACTCAAACTGGTGACTCCCTAATATGTTTGTTTGGTCCGCATTGTCTTTTTTTTAAAAATTAGTTAGCAATATTTAAAAGTCAGGATATTCTACATAAAAATTTATATTTGTAGTTTATCTTGAAAAAAGAAAGATCTGCCAATACATGGCTGTTTCTCAGATGGAAATCACTGGTGGCAGCTGAGCCAGGGCTGCCCCATCTAGCCAAGCACACATTCCTAGTAAGTCACCAAATAATCGGCTTCACTGGTTCATGTCACCTGCCTGGTCTGGGCACACATTTGAGTTTGAAACTGCAGATTTAGGGAAAGGGCAAAAGAAGAGTAGATGAGGATAAGTGCCTAAAGAGCCTGAAAAATGGACAGGGTGGTAAACGGAAAACTAGGAGAATATTGTGTCATTGATTAATTTACTTCTTTTCTTTTAAATATGCAGCTCTGCTTTTTTTTTTTTTTTTAACTTCTTCTATAGGCACTGACTCACAATTAAAAATCAATACCCAAGATAATGAGATACTATAAGTATTACTGATTTAGTTGGGATGGATTTAAAGATTGCTCCTAAGTCATCTCATTCTGTGTCTTGAGCAAATCTCTTCATTCTTTATCACAGTGTTGATGAATATCAGATTAGATAGTAAGCAGACAATATTCTATTCTAAACAGAGCTTTGCTCCCTATTTTGATAACCCATAACTACTGCTTTAATATATTTCCACATCTAAGTAAAATCCATCAGTAGTCTAAGTGCAGTTAACCAGAAAATTCTTAGTGGTGGGGTTTGTTTTATTAATTCCATTTAGCCAATAAATCATTAAGATACTGGGTTGATATCTTTCCTCTTTAATATATAAAATCTTACCTAGAGATTTGCAGATTTCCCCTTGTGAAATGGACATTGCAGCTGTAGATGCTGTGAGTTTGATATAATTGTCTATAACTGTGGGCCTGGATGACCATGAAAGTTCCTTCTAACTCTGTGAGTATGAAATTCTGAGATCTGCCCTGTCTGCTGTTGGGCAGATCTGGGCAGTCATCACTTCCCTGGTTCAGGCCGTTTCATTGTCAATGGTCTTAGTTTGCCAGGGCTGGTATGGCAGAACCACAGGCTGGTTGCTTAAACAACAGGAATTTATTGCTCTGCAGTTTTGGAGGCCAGAAGTCCAGCATCAAGATATTGGCAGGACGTGCTTTCTCCTGGAGTCTGCAGCATTCTGGAACTCCTCTGTCATGAGGCTGTCTCTTTCCTTGTGCCTACTGCTCTGGCTTCTGCTGACTTCTGGCTTCTCCTTCTGTATCCAATTTCCTTTGCTAACAAGGACTTCAGTCACATTGGATTAAGGCCAACCCTGATTCAATCTGGCCTCATTTAAATAGGATCTTCAAAGATCCTATTTTCAAATGGGTTCACAGCCACAGGAACACGGATAAAGATGTGAACATGTCTTTGTGGGGGTTCCCATTTTAGGATCCTCTTACACTCCTTCATAAATATGAGGCACTTGAAAAATGCTTATTGAATTGAAATTAAATTGAAGCTCCTTTCTGACCATGTAGGACCCAGCTTTTGCATTTTCATAGCTAATAAAAATATTAATGCTTATTGAGTACTTAGTATTATGCCAGGGACCATGCTAAGTGTTTTCAAAAATATTCTCTAATTTAATAGTCGCAATTAACCTATGACTTGGGAGGTATTATCATTTCTATTTTTAGGTGATAAAACTCAAACTTAGAAAGGTTAAAAACTTATCCAGATTTTGTGGCAGTAAGGGTTGGAATCAGAATTGGAACCCAAATCTGTCTGACTCTGGGGTCCATGAACTTGGCCATAATCTACACGTCAGAGCTGAGATTCCTGTTCAGAGGAGCAATCAACTTGCAGGGGTGTCCTGGTACCTAAAATTACATACATATTTTTATGGCTATATGAATATCTGCATTTTTCTGGTGTGAGGATTGATTTCACTAGATTCTCTAAGGACCCACAAAAGGCTAAGAACCATTCACTCAAGAGATTTTGCATCCTGGCTGATTTAGCTATATTGCTTTTTTTTTCTTTTAAGCATATTTTGGTTTACATTCCACTGGGTATGTGTTAATGACATGATAGTTTTCACATGAAGTCACTGCTGCCCCACTTTAATTGTTTCTTGATGACAATTACTCAGAGCTAAAGCAGAAAATCATCCTTCTCAGAATGAGGTTTGGTATTTACTCCACCGCCTGTCTTTTGAAAGAGGGCACAGAGCAGTGGCAGGCTGGAATAAGCCCTTCTCTGTTAGGAATTAACAAACATTGCCCTCAGAATAAGTGGTTTCTGTTTTGAGAGAAAACAAGACGGTGGTGAATATAATCTCCCAGGTGTTCTGATTCTCCAGCAGGGTTGATACTCATGTGCTGAGAGCTGCTCTGCTTCTATAGAAGCATACTCTCCCCCTCTACTTGAAAAAAGAAGGTTTCAAAGAAAAATGACATCCTTCCATCCACTGCTAAGGATGCTTATCTTCTTGAAAATAGGACATCATTTCCAATCCACCCTGTATTGTACAAGATCACCAAGGGGAGACTCTTTCAACCATGCTGGCTGAATTATAATCTTGTTGTCTTTTCATATCCTCTCAGAATGTTGAGGTTCCTTCAGGCTGGGGCACTGCCTATATATCCTCTGTCATATTCTTAGTGGGAAAGTCGGTTAGATTTCAAATGTAGAGTGTTTTGTTAAGCAAATGTGTCTTTTGCATCCTTTTGGAACTCAACAAGCATTTCTGGGGGGCTATGTTTCTGATTTGGTTTGAATTTTCCCTCTGATGAGTGGCCTCTGCTGTGTGAATGGCAGGCCCCTGGGCAAATGCTTTCCTCCAGCTGTGCAATAATATTGACAATAGTAGCTAGAATGTATTGACTCCTTCTTATGTGCCAGGCATTGTGCTAAGCAGTTACATGTTATGTACGTTATGCTTGCGATGGCACTATGAGGTAGGTGTATGATTAGCCCCATGGTCGCTTCACATTTTTTTTTTTTTTTTTTTTATGTCTAAGTTTGGTTTTATTCCCTCACTTCACATTTTACAGAGGAAGTTGGTGAAACCAACTTGCCAAAAATCAAGCAGATAGCAAGTGGCAGAAATGGAATCTCAACCCAAACCAGTGCTGTTGCTGTGCTATACTGGTATGGCAAAGCTGCTAGATTTCTACTTGGCCACTAAGTTATTCTTACAGACAACACTTTGGCACCTTGGGGAACCAAGCATTCCAGGCTTATGATGTAAATACATTTACTGGCTGAGGCACTTGCAGAATCATTCAAATATAACTGGCACTCTTGCCTCTTGAATTCTTGCTCCATAATTATATGTGTGATGATCTCAAATCAGAAACATTCTTTCTCATTTTTCAGATGGGGAGGTCTAAAGCACTGTTCTGATTTGGACTTGGTGGAGAAGTCCCTGGAATCTTTTATATTAAATTAGATCACATAAGTTAGGATTTCACTTTGCTGTATCTCTTCATCGTTGGTTTTCTTTCCCTGTAACACTTCACCCAGCAGGAGACAAAAATTTTCTCCAATTGCTCAAACTCCTTTCTGATTTCCTTGGCAGTCCCTTCACTGCATCATCCCTTACTAAGTGCCAACAGAAGAGCCAGAATTATTCTTGCATTAGTTTTGCAGGGAAGGAGGCAAAATCTACTGAGCATTTATGTTGTCAATGGCTGTTCTAGTTTCCTAGGCTGCTTAAGCAAATACCGTTAAATGGGTCATATTCAACAATGGGAACTTTTATGCTCACGGTTTTGAGGCTGAGAAAATGTCCAAATCAAGGCATCATCAAGGCGATGCTTTCTTTCCAAAGACTGGCTGCCAGCGATCCTTCACTCCTCTGTCACATGGCAAGGCACATGGCAGTGTCTGCTGCTCTCCCTTCTCTTTCAGGTTTCATTGATTTCAGCTTCTTGCTTCTGTGCTTTTCTCTCTCTGTATGAAATTCCTTCTCTTACAAAGGACTCCACTAAAAAGATTAAGACCCATCCTGATTGAGGTGGGCCACACCTTAATTGAAATATTCTCAACAGAAAGTCCTAATTACAAATGGTTTTACACACACAGGAATGGATTAGACTTAAGAACATGCTTTTCTGGGGGTACATTCAGCTTCAAACCACCACAATGGCTATTTCACAATCTCCATTAGAACCACCCACAGAGAACCATAAACATTATACAGTATCTTGTACTTAATACCAGGGAGCCCTCAATAAATGCAAATGGAGTTAGGATGAAAAAAAGAATGAAAGAACTGGAAAAGGTGAAGTTGCCAGATGGATTTAGGGAGATAGGCAGAGATCATGAAGATTTATCCACTTCCACAACTGTATAAAATTACCCACAAACCTCATTTAATCATTTATTCAACAGGTCTTTATGGATACCTATTTGGTACACAGCACTTTTGAGTACTGTAGAGGAATAAAGATGAACTAAACACAGCTCTGTCTTTAAGGTGCATTTGATCTAGTAAAAGAGATCAGACTTGTATCTAAATAAATTCAATGCAAGTGATTTATGTTAAAATAGAGGTATAAATAAAAGGCTAAGAAAACAAAAGGATGCGGGAAATTCCACCTCCAAGCAGATCCTTGAAGTAGGTTGTAAAGTAGCACATAAACCAGTGGTGAGGAACTTATTAGTACCGGTGAGCATGGAGAGGAGAATGCCATTCCTTTTGGGAGAAGCAGCATGACTGGAGGAGCCCTCAGAGCAACCTAAAGGTGTGTGGATGGTTTGATTTGGCTTTAGCTTAGCGTATGAGGAATGACATGCTGTATACTAGATGTAACCATAGGTATTCCACCCCTTTCCTGCCCTTCTATGTTATCCTCTTTTTCCTAGAAAGCCAGAAGGCTGGGAACTGCGTTTCCCAGACTCCCTTGCAATCTGGCTTCCTCTTCGGTCCTGCCAAGCAGAGACAGTTGCATGAGATTGCAAGGTAGGTGGAAAATGGGAAACCGTTCTGCTTCCAGTTCAGGCAGTTCACCCTGGGCTTCAGAAGTGTTCGAAGTGATTTCAACGGAATCAGAGGGAGGGGATCCTGGATTACTACTTGGAACAAGCAGAAGCAACAGCAGCAGCACTCCAGCAGCGTCAGAATGGTAGATGTGTTTTTGGAGGCTTTGGGTAACATTTTTTTGCTCCTCCAGTCTTCCAAAAGCTTTTTTTTTCCTTTTTTTAATAAACTGTTGAGATTTAATTTATGTACAATAAACTGCATCTATTTAAAGCATATGATTCATGAGCTTTGATAGACGTGATGAAGGTATGTACTCATGAAACCATCGCTAGTATCTTGATTGTTTATTTGGAAATGTTTAACATCTCTATCTCCCTCTAAAGTTTTCTCATGCTCCTCTGTCCCTGGCTCCTGATCTACTTTTTGTATTTCTTTTTTAGGGTTTTTCATACTCATTCTACTGACATTTTAGGCTGGATGATTCTTTGTTGTGGGGCTCTGTCCTGTGCATTGATTGCAATTTCTTTAGCAGCATCTCTGGAATGACACTGAATGACAGTAGCACCAAATGATGACATCCAAAAATGTCTCTAGACATTGACAAATGTCCCCTGGGGACCAAAATCACCCCCAGTAGAGAACCATGATTCTAGATTAAGATGCATTTTCTAGAAATTTATACAAATGCAATCAAATAGCATGTATTCTTGTGCGTCTAGCTTCTTTTACTCAGTATTGCTAGTTTGAGATTCATCCATTATGCTGCGTGTATCAGGAGATCATTTGTTTTTATTCCTGAATATATTCCATTGTATTGATATATCATATTTTGCTTATCCATTCACAAGGTGGTTAACATTTGGAATATTTCTAAGTTTTGGCTATTGTGAATAAAACTGCTATAAACATTTGTGTACAAGTAATTTGGAGGCCATACATTTTTATTTCTCTTGGGTAAATACCTTGAAGTGCATTGCTAGGTCATTTGGAAGGTGTATGTTTAACTTCATGAGAAACTGCCAAACTCTTTCCTAATATGACTATACTATTTTTCATTCCTACCAGCAATATATGAGGATTCTAGATCCTCTACATCCTTGCCAACACTTGGTATCACCAGTCTTTTAATTCCATCCATTCTAGTGGGTGTGCAGTGTTATCTCATGTGGTATTAATGTGCATTTCAATGATGATAATGACACTGAGATTTTCAAGTGCTTTTTGGCTATTTGCATATATCTTCTTTTGTAAAGTGTTCAAATCCTTTGCCCATTTATTTCAGTAAATGTTAGCTTTTATTTATTTGTTCACACCTTACCATTTTTGAGAATAGAGGAGTACGTGTGTGTGTGCACATGGCAGTAGGGATAAAGGAATGGATAAATAAAGCAGAACTCCACATTTCCCACAATGACATAGGGTAAGTTACCAACAGACTTTGGCCATTTTTTCTTGGGTTGTTTGCCTTCTTACTGATTTGTAATTATTCTATTTATATTCTAAATATAAGTTCTTTGCCATATATATGTATATATTGTTGAATATTTTCTCCAAGCTTGTGGCTTGATTGTCTTCTTAAAGATCTGTTTCAAAGAGCAAAAGTTTTAGTTTTGGTAAAAGTCCAATGTATCAAATTTTTTCTATAGTCTTGTGTTTTTGATGCCTATCTAAAACACTTTTGCCTTGCCTAAATTTGCAAACATTTCTCCTGTGTCTTCATCTAGAAGTTTTAGAGCTATAGTTTTCACATTGAGATTTATGATCCATTTCTAGTGAGTTTTATGGATGGCACAAGGTAAGGATGATGTTAATTTTTTCCCAACAGTTTTGTGATCAATTTTCTTGCATTAAATTTCTTTATTTTGAAGTACCTAGATTAATTTCTGTTTTCCTGACTTGGTCTCATTGGACACAGGCTCTGGGGTTAGAAGGATAGGTTGGACTCAGACTATAGAATGATTTGAATGCCAGGCTAAAAGTGTTGGGACTTTATTTAATTAATATGGATTACTGCATTCATTTCCTCACTGCTAAAACAAATACCATACAATGGTGTGCCAGTTTGGATGTATTATGTCCCCCAAAATGCCATTATCTTTGATGCAAGCTTGTGTGGGCAGACGTATTAGTGTTGATTAGATTGTAATTCTTTGATTGAGTGTTTCCATGGAGATGTGATCACTCAACTGTGGGCGAGATCTTTCATTGGATAATTTCCCTGGAGATGTGGCCCCGCCCATTCAGCATGGGCCTTGATTAGTTCACTGGAGCCCTATATAAGCTCAGACAGAAGGAGAAAGCTTGCTACAGCCAAGAGGGACACTTTGAAGAAAGCACAGGAACTAAGAGAGGAGCTTCAGCTTATAGAGACATTTTGGAGATGGCCTTTGAAAGCAGACTCTTGCTCCGGAGAAGCTAAGAGAGGACAAATATCCCAAGAGCAACTAAGAGTGACATTTTTGAGGAGCTGAATCCTAGAGAGAAACGTCCTGGGAGAAAGACATTTTGAAACCAGAACTTGGAGCAGATGCCAGCCATGTGCCTTCCCAGCTAACAGAGGTTTTCCGGACACCATTGGCCATCCTCCAATGAAGTTACCCAATTGTTGATGTGTTACCTTGGACACTTATGGCCTTAAGAATATAACTGTGTAACCAAATAACTCTCCCTTTATAAAAGTCAGTCCATTTCTGGTGTTGTGCATTCCGGCAGCATTAGCAAACCAGAACAAATCGGTTGGCTGAAACAATGGGGATTTATTGGCTCGAGGTTTTGAGGCTAGGAGAAGTGCAAAATCCAGGCATCAGAAAGGCGATGCTTTCTCTAAGAAGACTGTGGTGTTCTGGGGCTGCCAGCGATCCTTCATCCTTGCGTTTTCGGTCACATGGCAATACACAAGGCATTGTATTCTCCTTTCTCCTCCAGGTTCTGTTGACTTCCAGCTCTGCCCCTTGGCTTTTTCCCTCTCTCTGTCTGAATTTCACTCTGCTTATAAAGGACTCCAGTAATCTGGATTAAGGTCCATCCTGATTCAGTTGCACCACACCTTGACTGAAGGAACATCCTAAAGAGGTCTTATTTACAAGGTGTCCATACACATCAGAATGCAAAACAAGATGAGAACATGTCCAAACTGGGGTACACAATTCAATCCACCACAATTAGATTTGTGCTTAAGAAGTACTTGCTTTGATAAATTGTAGAAAAATAAATAATCTGAGTTTCCTTAGCAGTAAAATGATGATAATAATACATTTTTTCTTGCAGGCTGGAAGGAGATTTGGTAATATATAAGCAGAGTGCTTCACAGAATGTCTGGCATGTGCTATGTCAGGCAATACTTAGCTATTATTGTATTTATTATCTTTACTGAGAACCTACTTTAAACAATTTCCATCAAACCTCCTGGCTTCCTTCCTTGCCTAGTAATGTGCTGATGGACAACGGATGCCTTTCCTTTCCCTGGTCTCTACTGCACTGTTTCTGTAATTTTCTATTTCTTCAGCATTGTTGGATATAGGTCAGTGCATCAACATTTCACCCTGGCCATGTGACAGCCTTATCTCTCCTGCTTGTACAAGTGTCACCCTGTTACAAGATAGCCCAACCCAAGCGCCAGAGGAAACTAGAGTACAGGGCTCTGATGGAAACACAAGGTCTAATTTAAAGGTCAAGCTGCAGAAAGTAGCCTTTACTTTGCTTGGGGAGGGTTTTGGGGAAGTGGATGGTGGTGGGAGACAGAAGCAGGAACACATTCTCTTGCACACACATTTTCAAAGAGAAAGAAGCATTTTAAATGCTGAATTTGCTGCAATCTGCAGTCCTCTGGATGTGTATAACCAAATGACAGGGTAAATAGCTAAATGCTAAACTGGAGACTAGGCACTGGCATGAGTACACTGGCCTGTCTATGTGCAGGCATCATTTTATATCAACCCATTCTATTACACAAAGTAGTTAAACTTTTTAATACAGTGTAATTTCTGGCTACCAGTGCATCCCCAGAAAGCACATGGTAAAGACTGTTTAAAAAACTTCAAGAATACAGAGTCATTTGTTAGAAGAACTCATTTGCCTCCACCTTCTGCCCTCACCCCCACCCCCCAAAAAAAAACATTTTACATGCTTCATCCTTGGCTGGCTTGAGAACATTTCACAAGGTAGTGTGTTGGGGGATGAGGCAGAAGGGGAGGGCCCAGAGCGGTTGCATGCATAAATACTGAAAAACTAAGAGGCTACTCTTAGCTAAAGAAAAGAGGACTGATGTTCTGACCCAGGGCATGGGCTTATGTCTCAACAATAAATTACTGAAATTCACCCAGACGGATACGTTTTCATGCCTTCCTGGAAAACATAATGGATTCTGTGTACAGAATATACTAGCAAGACCAGTGGTCCAGTCATATTTTAGGTTATACAATCATAACCCAACCCAGTCTGCTGGTGCACGGAATCCAAATTCCAGCAATTTGTGTTTAGAATAGAAAACAGAATTTGTAACCAATATTTGTCTTTGCAATGAGAATTCTTTGCTCTGAGTTAAGGGTGAAAATAAAGGCGATACAAATGAGGTGACCTCTTCAGCAAAATTAGGGGACATGAAAGGGCAAAGAGAGGGGAGGGGGGCGCTGCATTCTGCCCCCAGGGGATGGCAAGCACTACTCTTTTTGTCCTCTTTGTCTTTTTCCTCTTTATTTCATAAGCAGGCTGATAAAGCTGGAAGAGCCTTAGAGATCACTTAACCAATTAATCACTCAGGCAATCAAATAAGATAATGGATATAAAGCATGTAGCCCAGTTTCTGGTTCAGAGACACATTTAATAACACATAGGCTTATAGTGACCATGATGTTAAAACTGGAGCTGCTGTTATGCTGCTGTTCATGGTTAAAAGAACCCATTCTACCCACTTTACAGATGAAGATAGAGACCAAGGAACTCAAAATCATGCCCTGGTCAAATGCTACAGTGTTTGTCATGTCAGTGCTGAGATTAGGTCTGCTAACTCCTTACCCAGCTCCCTCCAGCAGTCTATTTCCCCTTTTAGAGCACATTCTCAAACTTCTTTTTTTAAGAGCCACATGCTCTTTTGATAAACATAAAAACCTTATCCCATGAAGGTTTTGATATCTCCCCCTCCTTCTTGAGAATCATTACTCTCTTTTCTGAATCCCTACCAGTCAGGAAGATTTTGTTGAACTTTAGAGTCAGTATGTAAACTATGATTTACATTTTGTTGCTTTTCAGAGATAAAATTAAGTCATTACTTAATTTTCCATACATATTGTCCCCTACCCTCAATCACTGGTTTAAAAGGTGGAAACCACTAAATGCTTCATTTGGGTTTGGTACCTCTTTAAAAAACTCACGCAACTCTGAAGCTGATTTTTCATTTTTGGAGAAATTTTTAAATGCTACAAAAATACAGGGAATAATACAGAAAACTGAGCTACTGTACATCTGTCACCAACTGTTGATGCTTATTGACATTCAGGTCTCGGCTCCACGTCACCCCCCAGAGAATCTCTCCTTGACAATGTCACCTAATAGCCTCTTGGACTCTCTAACTCTTGTCTGGATTTATTTTATTAAATATTTATAGTCATATCTTGATAGAATGTTCTGTATTTCTTTTTTTTCCATCCTTTTCACTAGAATGTAATCTCCATGAAGTCAGGGACTGCCTGCAACACCCAGAATCCCCAGCACAGGGAGGGCTGGGTTTATAGCAGGCTCTGAATCAATACTCTTTGTATGAATGATGTTATATTCAAGTCTCTTGTCTTAATAAAAAGCATAAAAACAAACAAAACACCAAAACCACATTATTTCCTTTTGTTCCTCATTTCTAGTTCCATATCCCCAAGAAAGCCACTACTTTTATGATTTGATATGAATCCTTACAGAACATTTGTATTCAAACATATGTATGTATGTGGATGCGTGTTTGTGCAGATGCATGTACACGTGTTGTGTGTGCAGGCAAATAAATCCATGAACAAGTTACAGCACTATATCGTATAAGTACTAAAAGTTTTACAAATGTTAGCTTGCTAAATGTTACTGTGCAATGTATTTTTCCTCTGAATTTTGCTTTTCAGAATTCATTATATATTTCTTTCCTTTTAATTGTTATTAACCAACTAGTCTATCTAAGAATTTGCTGTATTTTATTTGTCTTTTACCCACTGGTAGACAATTCAATTATTTAGAATTTTTTTACTATTTTAACAATTTTCCTTGCTGAAAATGAGTAGGCTCTCTGTGTTAGCTTCCTTGTCCTTTCCTTGTTTTCAGGGCTAAGAATACAAGATTATTTGCTTCTTCTAGGCATTCTTAGGGGTTTAATGCAGCTGTCAGATGCCATCATTTGTTTTGACTTTCCAGAAAATAAATATCAGGTTAATAAAAGAAATGAAGAAGTATAAAGCACCATATTTAATCACTGGTCCCAATAAGATTAACTGTAATAATAGCTGGTCATCTGCCCCCATCCATCATTGTATTCCATGCTTAAGGCAGTGGGCAGTGAGGGAGGGAGTTGCCAGTGGGTAATGACACTGGTAGAAAAGGGGAGATTTGTTCCAGAACTGTTCTAATATACTTTTTCATAACTATTTTCAAAACTTTTTCATAACTATTTCATAACTATTTACAATTATTTTACCATCATCATCATCCATTATATTTGCTTTAGTTATAATGTCCTTTTGCATACTTGATCTCTATTTTATAGCAGGGAACTTGATTCTCAGAAAGTCAAAGTCACTCCCCCCAAATCTCCCCAAAAATCTGGTAATTAGCAGAACTAGACTTTGAACCCAGCTCTCTGGTTTCTGGGCTGGTGGATTTCCTGGTACTAGGTGAAGTCCCAGGCCCTGCAGATACTGCTGTGGGAAGGATCGGGGGGCTGAGTGTGGCAGGGGAGGTGCGGTGATGATAAAGAAGGTGACAGCAGTAGCCAGAGCAAGGAGACCTCGAACCTACCCATCCCTCTCCTTCTGCTAAGCATTTAGTAGAGCAATATACAGAGGCAGATGACTAATTAATAGTGTAATGAATCTTAGTCGAGGCCATTTGTTAGCCGCCCTCATTTCCTTCATTAATCAGATATTCACTTCCTTTGTTTATCTGATCTTATTTCCTGAAAAGCCAAAACAAAACCAAAAAAAAAAGGGGGGGGGGTGTTGTAGCTGAAACCGAGTCCCCCAAATGCCTCTTCTCAGGGTGAAACAACAGCAAGAGGAGGGGAAAGGGCAAGGACCTGTGCTTCACTAGATTCTGTGCTGGAAATTTATCACATATTAGCTTAAAAAACCAAATAGCTTAAAACGCATCTCTTTATTGCATTTGCATTGGACACAAATATTTGGTTTGAAGAAAGAGTTTTACTGCCAAAAACCTAAATGAAGGAAAGGGTGT
Organism: Choloepus didactylus; assembly: GCF_015220235.1. Classification (NCBI taxonomy): domain Eukaryota; kingdom Metazoa; phylum Chordata; class Mammalia; order Pilosa; family Megalonychidae; genus Choloepus; species Choloepus didactylus. The sequence continues at coordinate 153,976,125 of NC_051309.1, forward strand.
GGCCATTTGAGGCCTCCCACACAATGCAATCTGCATCCTGCTCTCTGGGTCTCTACTCTGTGGGCCATGGGCTCTGGGTGGGCTTCTTCCCTTGGCCCCACAGGTTCTTTATGCTGGGGAGGGAGTTCAGCCAGAACAGTGACCCCTAAAGTGCAAGGTCTGAGATGGTGCTGGCCACCCTGATTCCCCATGTCTCTGAAGAGCACTTATAATTCATAATATTCCTGACACTTGCCAAACAGCACCACCTTATTTCATTATTTAAATATTCCACTCATAGATGGTTTTACTTCTAATCTGAGCAGACTGTAAACTCTCAGAGGGCAGGAGCTTATTTTATGTGGCAAGTCCCAGGCCTCCATCCCCAATGCTATGCAAACAAGGGAAATGCAATGGTTATCACTTGAATGTATTGCATAAATAGGTGGGAAGATGTGAAAGACTAAGATCATTGGGGAGGGGGTCTCCTACTCTTCTGATTTCAATTCTTTGTAGAGTGCATCACAGTAAGGCATCAAGGCAAGCCCACAGAATAGGCTAGGAAAAACAAAATCTAGACTACAGAGTAAGCGAATCACATTTCACATATTTATGCAGACCAGGAATCTTATTCCTATGCTTTCCTAACATCTCCCCTCTAATAGGTATCTTCTAAGGCCATTTCCTGGTTTCTTGTTTCCTTCCAAGGGTTTTAGCACATGCTCAGTACCTCATGGAGAATAGGGCTGCCTGTGTGCAATCCTGTCCCTGCCCCTGCCCCAGGCATTGGTGGAGGTGTCCCTTGGTCAGCTGTACCTCCAGGGGCTTATGAAGATTAACAAATGAAGAAGTGAGGAGCACTGAAAAGGCATCGTTCATGGTTGGACTGTCATGACTGGGTGAACATAGCCATGATGAACACAGAATTAGGAAAATGACTTAAAGACCAGCAATTTCTAGTACTGAGAATGGAAAACCTAAGACAGAGACATTTTACCCTAATATTCTTTAACATGTATTCAAAAGGCTAAATCCCCCGAACAAGTCCATGGGGAGTTCCTGGAATTTAACATTGGGGTAAAGGTCTTAGCATTTCCTCTACCAACACAAGAGTGATCATCTTTTCTCTCTTTCTTTTAAACAAATGAGAGCTGTATAAATCCCTTATGTAGACAAAGCCCTCAGTAGATCTGGCACTAGAGACCTATTTTTAAAAGATAGCATTTGGAAAAGTAACTTCTTTGTGCACATCTGTTTTACATCTGTTAAAATCTAAATTCCTTCACAGGAGGGGCAATTTCATTCTAGCTCAAAATAGGCATTAATGAATATTATAGCAAATCAATGGCACTTTTAGCAAAATGACTTTAGTGCAAAAGACTTGCTGATTTCCTGGTTGAGGTCATCTACATATTTTCATTGTTTTATAATGTCTTCTTTCTTGAGTTATTCTTAACATATTCTATGACTTTTACACAACAGAAAGTCATTTTCAACATGTGGCCCATATAGATTCTGAATTTATTTTATTTTTTATTTTATTTTATTTTATTTTTATTTTATTTTATTTTTTTAGGATCCTGTTGCTATTATTCAGAATGATTACTGATGTATATAGTGAGACCCTTTTTTTAACCCCATAGTTGGTCTGAAATATTTATCCAAGACAGAGTTCCTGCCCCATCCCCCTTTGATCGCTGAATGCCACATTTAGCATTCTGCTAATGTTTCCCAGTGGTCCACAACCAAAGCACACTGCTGAAGTTTTAAAATCTGTAGCCACTAGCAGAACCCACCTGCCAAAAAGCAGATCCTGTATTGCTGAATTGACATTATTCTTTATTCAGACTTCAGTGTTCACTTTTTTTCTGCTTGCAAATACTTTATACTACATTGGCACAGAAGGATACCTGCCTGAGACTATTTCTAAAGTTTCCTGTAATGTGAGATTCTTTGTCAAAAATGGTAAATATGGCACAGAATGGTAAAAATCCATGAATCTCCAAATCACATCTCATTGTTCATCTGGTGCTGAGCTGACTGTCTCTATGGAAACCACGGGAATATCTTCAATTCGGGGAATTGACTTCCTCAACCCCGTGGATTTGCAAGCCTGGAAAAAAGAAGTGAGGGTCCCTGGTAACTTTACTTTTGCAGCTCCAGCTCAGTAGTCCACTCAAGACTAAGTCCCAGGTCCCGTTTGATTTTTTTCCCACTACCCCTAAGAGAAAACCTCCTCAAGGAGGTCAAGGGTCTCAGGCGGCTTGGGAGCCCGACTGGGGTCTCTGACATTGTGTTTGAACATTGTCTCTCAAAACTTTGAGTGTAATTCCAGCATCAGAGGGGAGTATAATTTTTTTCCATTTTAGGGCTGTATTTTTAGAGATAAGGGTTATCTAAGAGGAGGATGCATATTCAGGTACTGGAAGAACTGTGGAAGTAGAAGACGAGCATATCACAAGCAGAGACATATATCAATGTAAAGTCAAAGTCCCAATGCTATATCTCAGAGGACAAGCATATATTTGACTCTGAAAGCAATTAGCTATATACACTATGGAAGATAAATCATGATTCCGTATGTTCCATAAATGCAATTGCTCACCAAAATAGAAAAATAAGCATAAATAAAGAAATGAGGTCCTATAATTATTACATCCTTCAAAGTAGCAAGCTCCCAAAACATATTTTCTACCCTATATTTGGTGGAAGATAATGCTGTTGAGCAGTTACCAGAACATGAGTTCTATGCTGCAGATCCTAGCTGACATGAATCCAAAGGAGCTATAAAATGTAACCTCGTGGCCTTATCCTTTCTCTTTTAGCAGTTAATTTTATGGCAGGAAAGACTTCTTTCCTCACTAAAATGATATAATCTGAGAAAACCAATTGTAATTCTTTCAAAATTCCTCTTTTGCCCCACTGGGTCAAGGACTTATTTTAGTATCTCTAATTTTAAAAATATTTTCTCTACAAAAAGCACTTCCTGTTACCTGTAGATGATTCTGGATTTACTGCTTATGCTAAAAACGTAAATGAATGCCTGCTCCACAGTGTTGTGGGTCATATGTCAGTTTTAAAATGTTTCATGAGCAAAGGAGCAATTATTATAAGAATAGAAAGGCCTTCTGCCACGCATCACAATGTTGGTTGTCAGGATTAAACTTTCATCAAGATCACAAAGAAGGCCTGACAACAAAAGTCTACTTGTGCTTTGTATGGATATTCTTTGGGAACTTGGATAAGTGTCACAAGGATCCAGTGGTCATTTCTATTGCATGCAACGACAGACGGTGTGAGATCTAGGATAGACGGGGTGAGATCTAGGATAGACGGGGTGAGATCTACTGAGAAGTCTCCATGTGAGGACCAAGCACATAAAATTGCAATGAAGGACTTGCTTGTGAAATTCTCAAAGCTACATCAATAATAGTAATAATCATAATAATAGTAATCATAATAAAACACCCGACAAACCAGATGAAGTTAGTTTGATTGAATTGAGTATTCAAACTGCAGTGCCCCTGAACAAAATTAATATCCAGGTAGATCTAGATAAAATTTAAGTGAACTGTAAGGATAAGGAAACACTTAGGCTATGTGAGTCACCTCTGGTTCTGTTTTCCTTGTGCAAAGCATTCTGGTGCAGCAGTACAAGCTTTCAAACTCTGGTTTTAGGAAGAATCACTTGGGAAGCCCAATAAAAAGTTAAAATTCCCAGTCCCACCTCTGGAAATGTTTTGGACTGAGTAACAAAAGAGTTCTCATTCTAGCCTTTTACTGCTATGGTTCCTAGGCTGCTCCATGCTTCAGTTTCCTTATGTGTGAAACAGTAATAATAACTGTAGAGATTAAATACATAAGACTCTCTGCAAGGTCCTTGGCACATGGGATATGCTTAATCATGTGTAAGTTCTCTCTACCTTCTCCTCTGTACATTAACAAGAGCAAACATTTTTTGAATGCTTATTATGAACAAGGCAGTTTTCTAAGGAGTTTCACTATTTTTAATCTCATGTAGTAGGTATTCTTATTACTTCCATTTTACAGGTGAGGAGGCTGATGTACTGTGGGGTTGAACGATTCAAGGTTACAGAGGCAGCATGTAAAAAGGCTGAAACTTGCCTTAGCTTTTCTACTGAGAACTTCTATTATTTTCAGGGGATAAGTTAGGGAAAGAAAATTTCAATACTTTTCATCTCTGCTGTCTAATAAGGACCCACACTTCCCTTCCCAGTGCCTTTACCATTTGACCATTTTCCCAGTTGCCTCAGCAGATGAAAACAGCACTCAGGCTTCAAGTGGACACAGACAGGGCTATGGGGATGTCTATGCAAAGTATACTGTTCTATTGCAGACAAAGATGCTAGGGACACATCATACCTAAAACCAGGGGCTGCCTTACTTGTTGGAGCACTTTTGGTTTATCCAGACATGACAGAGCCTTGAGGTTCACTAAAGAAGCAGAATGATATATAACTTTGTTCTGTGAGCTGTTCTCTCTCTGATAAGCTAATTTGGAACTATGATCTCATTTCCAGGTGTAAGAAATTGAGTCATGACCCAAAATTTCAATCATCCCTGCTGAGATAAGGCTAACTACTATCACATAAAGCTGTTGGTCCTGAGTAATAAGTATGTATATATGCTGGCATGCATGATGTATAAAGGCACAGGTGTCTATGTTTGACTACGGTTTGAGGCCCCAAAACCTGCTGCACGTGACATGCATATATGAACATGTATGTATGTACACATTTTGTGTGTAGGTAGGCACACATACATGCTTGACATACATATGTGCACAGATGTATGCTTGTAAATACGTATGCATGTGTGTATTTGTGTATGCAAGTGTGTATGTATCCCCTTGCACAAATTTTACCTCAAGTTTGTAACAGGGAACACTTCTGTTAATTCATTGCGTTCCTGCTTAAAGTTTGATTTCCAAATCCAATTTTCTAATTAACTTCTTACTTAAATAGCAGTTGCAGTATTATTATGGTGAGTACTATGTTTCCTAAAAAAATTCATTCCACAGTTTTTGTTGCACAGCAGGAGTTTAAGCACAGCCAATACTTTCTTGTGCTGACAGCTCCGATTAAGGCATAAGTCTTTGTTTATATAAATGAATGATTTGTTTGACAAAAAAATTTAGATGGAACTTTAGCAGATTAAATCTACTAATTGTTCTCCCCTGCTGTGAACATTAGTTACCCAGGAGAACATACACTGTATGTTATCGCCTAATAGGCACACACACAATTTCAGTGCATGATTTTACCAACAGCTATTGTTTTTAATGAGCTCTGATAGGAAGATTCAAAACATTACTCTTGCTTAGACATTAGTGCATGTGAAGGAAGTAACACTGCCCTCAAATTGTCCCTAAATTAGCGGTTGAGCAGCTGTGGTGAACTGCAGAGGGCATGCCTGTCTCCAGGGGCTTGACTCAGGTCCAGCCAACTGTCGCCAGAAGGGAGTGAAGCCCAATATCACTGCATCATCTTCCATGTTTTCAAGAGAAGATGGAAATTCAAATTTGTATGCAAATTCCTGCCATCATTCAATGTCGGCTACTAACTGAACTCCATAAGAAGCATTCTGAGAGCCAGACACAACTCATCCGCGTGGCACCAGTTTGCTACCTCTGCCTGAAGTAATCCCTTGAAATTCCTAGAGATCTAATATCTAGTTATTTTGGATGATAAGTCAAGGCACTAGGAATTGGTGCAGGCATGCAGGTGTGTGTGTGTGTGTGTGTGTGTGTGTGTGTGCATGCGTGTGTGTAGAGGGAACCAGGCTTGACCCTCACCCGGGTATCCTGGTGTGTGAAGTCTCCACAGCCAGGAGGAAGGACGGTCTCCCAACCATCCTTGTGTTCTGAGACTTATCCACATAAAGTGCTGGTGTCCTAACTGGTAACCACAACTGGCAGGGGAGTATGATTAAATCACTTAAACACAATATATTTTCTTTTCCCCAGCAGTTTTCTTTGCAAATTTTTCCCCCAGAGGGAGTAGAACTGCAATGAAGATCAACACAGAGGAAGCCAATGAGTTAGGTACTTCTGTATTTTAAAAGGTCTCCTAGTGGATTTTCTACAAGGGATGTGGGGCCCATTTGCTGTACTCTTGGAGGTTTAAATGGGTGGGTGTTTTCAAGCTGTCCCCTAAGGTTTAACTTATAAACATGAGAAGAACACCAAGACTTAGCATATCTTAAAGTACTAGTTTATCCACAGATCAGTTTTCTGTAGGTCCGTAAGGAATCCTGGTAGTTCTATTGTCTGTTCAATATAACCAATACACAGACATGTGCAGAAAGGCTTAATTACAACTTTCTGGGATTTGACACTAATGGGTTGTTGACTGATTAATGGGCTGACTGATGATGATAACTGGAGAGGTTTCTCTGTAAATGGTGTTATAAGGGAAGCCATTATTTTATATGAGATCATGGTAATAGAGACTGCAGTTTATAACTTGGTAGCACTCAAATGATCAATTACTGAAAAATAAATAACTACAGGCAAGCATACAGTTCTTGCTTAGAAACTAAAGTAATTCTGGTAATTGAAGAAGACAAGGTAAAATCAGCAAGGTAAACCTCAGATAGATGGTTTTGGATACAAGCAAAAGATATCAGGCCTTGGAAATATTCTTTGGCTTCTACTCAAGAACAGTGTTTTTGCAGATATTTTTATAATATCAAGAAATTTCAATTGCACCAATAGATTTTTGAGATGTGGCTGCCCAGCGTATGTTCTCATGGGGAGACGGTGTGAGGGGTGGGGAGAGAAGTAACATGTAGGATTTCCTGAGTGTCGGATGCATCAGTTCATTTAGTCCTCACAGCAAACCAGTGAGGTCAGTTTTATTTTGACAATTTTAAAGATGAAGAAATTGAGATCCAGAGAGGTTAAGTGAGTTGGCCACTGCTAGGAAAGAAGTGGGCTGGGCTAGGATTTGAGCCCAGGTCTGTATGATTTCAAAGCCATGTGATTTTCCCAACCCTATATTATCTCTCAATAGGCTCATCTTCATTTTTAACGATTTAACATAAAACAATAAGAGTGGTGCAGATGGTACAAAAAAATGAAAAACTTTATTTAAGCCTATACTGATTTTGGGGAACTTGGTTTTATGACATTACCAGGATATTTAGAGAAATTTATGCACAATTGGTTGTTAGAACCTTTCTCTATAACATTTCCCTTTGGATGTTGCTGTTTCCATCACTTCGTCTCTCTCTGCTGCTTTTAATTCCCTGTCTTCTGCTGTGTAGTGCAATTACCAATAATGATAAATAATAAATTGCCAGTCCATTTCCACAAGGCATTAGTCTCCCTCCTTCCTTGTGATGGGGACCATTTTAGCACTGGGCTCCTCCTCACCCAGGGGTAGGGTCACAGTGTCATCCCTGATGGACTGGTCTTTAGAAAGACTCATCTGCTGGTCCTCAAGTGTCCGTAGAAGATCGATATCTCCCTCTGCCTCCCTCCCTCCCTCTCTCTCTCTATATATATATCTATACATATATATAGATATATATTTCTTTTCATTAGCTAACAGAATACAAATATATATATCACAATACAGTCTCTTCCACCTTCTAACTACTACTATTCTTGATTTTCCTTAAAAGTCACATAGTCGTTCATTCATTCATTCAACCTATGTTTACTGAATCTAACTGACTGCCATAAACTGTGTTGGGGTTTGGACACAAAGGCGGAAAGCCAAAATGTAAACCTTTTCATGATCTACACGTTTAGTGGGGTGACAGACAATTTCTCTGAGATAAGTGTTTGCAAGGGCGTGAGATACAAAATGCTGTGGAAACATAGAAGGAAGACAGATTAAGCTTGGAGTAGCAGAGAAGATACCCTGGAGGAGACAGCAGAGGAGATGCACTTGAAGGCTGCACAGGAACTGGCAGGTAGAGAAGAGCAGGAGGCAGCATGTGTGGAACCACAAATGGCTTAGAACTGCCTTAGTGTAAATTGCTGGGCAGGAGTGGTGAAAAGTTGTGGAGAGGCAGGCTGAGGCCAAATGCATAATGCTTTGTTTGGATTAGCCAAGCTGGGATTTTTTGAGCAAAACACTGACAAAATCAGATTTCTATGGATGATTACCCAGGAAGCAGGATGAGGATGCACTGGAGGCTGGTAAGAGACTGAAACGGCAGCTGTGGCAAAAAAAAAAAATCAGTCAGCAGATGATAAGGTCTTGAATGATAGCGGTGGCAGAGGGACATGGCACTTGGAAAGGGAGAAGGAACAGGGCTGGGTGGTGTTTGACTATGGAGGGTAGAATATAAGAAAAACTTCAAGTTATTGGCTTGAGCACTGGGAAGCAATTTATAAATTAACTTACACATGAGTATATTGCAAACGTAATACAAATCTAGCATGCAAAAAGCAAACACCTGTAAAAAAACGTACCATACACGTCTCCTGGAGCCAGTACGCCATGCAAGGTTGCAATTTTCACTGACGTTCAAAGCATATTTTGGGGGTAAGTTAATACAAAATGTATATTGAATTCAATTGTATTTCAGATGACTCTCTTTTCTTCCTTTTTTTAAAGTAATTTTTAAATCAAATTAATTTTTTGAAATTTTTGTTTCATACCAAGAACACAGTTGAACAATACAAATAGTATCATGAGGGTCACAACACAATAGAACAGCAATCATGTGCCACACTCCTTTCTCAGATTACTGCTCTCTTAGGTAGTCACTTTCAACTCTTTTAACTATTTCTTCTCATATTTACTTCCACTTTTCTGAATAAGCCACTCATATTGCTATGTCTATTTTTTCTTATCATCTTTAAAGATACTATCCATGGACTTCTGAATATGAAATATGAATATCTGTCTATCTTTCAACCTGTCTGCTCTCCTCTCTCCACATGACTTACTGTTCACACATCCTCCAATAGTTATTATCTCAAATTTTGGTTAACTCAATATTTAGAATTTACATTATGACCATGTCAATATTTTTCATAGTTAAGCCAAACAGAGTACTCTGATGACATAGTTTTTGTACTGCTTTTTTTCCTGGAATTGATAATTACCTCGTTTAAAATTTGTTTAGTATTTTTTTATAAGTCTGTATCACTAACTCAACCAAAAAATTGTAAAATTTCTCTCCAAACATTTCAGCACATTTGTAGGTGCATTTCTGTGTCTAAAGACACCCCTTCTGGGGTTGTATGTTCTCCGACTTCAATCTGGGGTGGTTGCTGTACAGCCACGTTCCTTGGATTTTCTTCATCATCATCTTGGGAATTCTCCCTCTCTCTCTTTTGAGGTGGCTGCCTATAATATTCCCTTTCTTGGTTTATTCCCTCATTTTGGGGAAACACATCTGGAGAAAGGGTGCACAAGAGGTAAATTTTCATTTTAAGATCTTGCTTGTCCGAGAAAGCCTTTGTGAACCTTCACATTTGGTTGATACTTTGGGTGGATATATAATTCTAGGTTGCAAATAATTTTCTTTCAGCATTTGAAAGCATTCCATTGTCTTTTAATATCTGATGTTCCTCTTGACATACTCGCTGCTATTCTGATTCCTGAGTCTTTACATGGGAACTATTTTTTTTTTTTTTTTTTTTTTTGCCTTCTTATCCCTGACATTCACAGTAATGTGCCTTGGTCTGGGTCTTTTTATTTATCAGGCAGTATACTTTCTATCCAGAAACTCAGTCCTTCAGTTCTAGGAAATTTTCTTGCATTATTATTACTTTTTGGACAATTTTCTCCTTCTGTTTGAATTTCTATTTTTCTGTTGCTTTTTGTTTTAGATCTCTGCTTTTTTTTCTAATTCTGGGAAATCTCCTCTACTTTATCTTTTAATCAGTTTCACTTCTGCTAAATTTTTTAATTTCCAAGAGCTCTTTATTATTTTCTGAATTTCATAGCATCTCTTTCTTCTTTCATGAATAAAATATTGTCTCATGTCTCTGTAAGGATATAAATTACAGTTTACATAAATCTGCATTCTGAATTGTCTTGGTTGCCATGGAGTTCCTTTTTTTCTCCTCTGTTTGCTGGGCTTTCTCTCTCCCTTTTTAAATTTAGTGGCTTCTGTCAGTCATCTAGCCATCCTTGCTCTCCATTCATATTTACAAATGAAGGCCTATGATTAAGTGTGTGTGGCTGGGTGGGGGGCTTGTCAGTTGGGGAAGGGACCTTAACATGGGCCTAGAGCATCTACCAGAAGGCTCAGGATGGGGGAGGAAACCTGAGGGGCCACAGTCTTTTGACCAGCCTTCTTTTGAGCATCTCTCTGTGTCACAGCCTTCAAGGGGATCTGATGCCCTTAGAACTGGAAGCTCTCCAGGGCTCTGAGTACAAAACTGCTAGCTCCTTACTGACTGGTTTTTCCCTTAGGAAGCACAAAGATTTCAGTTTTCTCTACTTTACCAAGTGAATTTCCACTCATTCATCATCCAGAATGTGTTGACATCCGTTTTGCTATAATCTTTTCTCCATTCCTTTTTTCCTTGTAGGTTTATGCCTTTTATAAGTCTTTTGGTGGGACTTTGGTAGGTAGAAGAGAAAATAAATCTGTGGGCTCAATCTACCATGTTTAACCAGAAATCCTGAGTAGACTCTAGATGGTTTCTTTACCAAGAACACCAGTCCTGATGTTCCCTGAGTGTTAAATCACCTCATATTAATATGTTTAATTCTATTTTTAACTCTTGGCTACTACAGCAAGTGTGCTTTTTGGCATTTCTTTATAGTAAAACAGTTTAACTGTGAGCTCCAGTATTGGAAAGGAAATTAGGCTAGGGCAGAAAATTTGATTTAGTCCCTCTGCTTCAGTTTTTCATTTTGAGATAGATATTACAGTCTACTCCTATTATGCAATAATGTTATGAAGACAGAATGAGATATTATGGGTGGATGATGCTTTTAGATCTTAGGAAGGAAGATCAATCAGTGAATTCAAGGTATTACTATCTGCTAGCAGAAAGCAAGCCTTGAATTCCTAAGAGATGATGTTGAGATTTCTTATTCCTGCTACTTTAATAGTGATTTTGACATTATTAAATTAAATATTCTTTAGAAACATTTCCTGGCTCATATTTTATAGTAATAAGGGGAGAGAGAGATTTACTTTTTGGCATTCATCTGTTAACCAGTTAAACTGAAACCTTAATAAAATGTCTGGAGTTTAAATATTTTGGTGACAAGTAGAAAAAAGTAAGTTTTAAAATATTTAGATGCACTGAAGCTATTCTTAGGTGGTTATCATGTAATTTCCTTTAAGATTACGTGACTGATACATGAACAGCCTTGTGTGAGAGGCATTTTATTCCTCAACTGGAACCAACAACCCTGTGTCAGTTTGGATGTATTATGTCCCCCCAAATACGGTGTACTTTAATGCAATCTTTTGGGGTCAGATTTATTTAGTGCTGATTAGGTTGGGATCATTGGATTAAGTTGTTTCCATGGAGATGTGACCCACCGAACTGTAAGTGATAACTCTGATTGGATTATTTCCATGGAGGTGTGGCCCCACACACAGCATGGGTCTTAAATCACTGGAGCCCTATAAATGCTCAGACAGAAAGAGCTCGCTGATGCAGCCAAGAGATACATTTTGAAGATGGCCACTGAAAGTAGACTTTTACTAGTCCAGAGTTTGCCTGGGAGAAGCAAGAGAACACCCCCAGACACCTAGAGAGAAACGTCCTGGGAGAAAGCCATTTTGAAACCAGAACTCTGGAGCAGACGCCAGCCATGTGCCTTCCCAGCTAACAGAGGTTTTCCTGATGTCATTGGTCATCTTTCAGTGAAGATACCCTATTGTTAATTCCTTACCTTGAACACTTTATGGCCTTAAGTCTGTAATTTTGTAACCAAATAAACCCCCTTTATAAAAGCCAATCCATTTCTGGCATTTTGTGAGATGGGAGCATTAGCAAACCGGAACAAACCCTGAACATGATACTTGTGCTTTAGTGCTCCCATTTGTCAAATGGAGATAATACCAATTCCAAAAGACTCCACTGTTTTTTTAATCTTAATTTTAATTTTTTAACTACTTGCATGAGAAGAGAAAATGAGAAAAAATATGTGGCATTTACTCTAAAGTTAAAAAGCATTATAAATATGCAAAAATTATATGTATAGATGTTGGGACTAAATACCAAACTTTATTCATATGCATACAAATACATAAACACAAGCTTTATACTCATACTACTCTTTGTTGTACGCTTTTTTTCTAAGTATCATTTGCCCACTTTCTAGCATCAATGTCAAAAGAGAAAAAGGAAAGTTGATCTCATATCATTTTATGTTAAATGACATGCCATCATAGCTAGTACTGCTATTACTAAAAGCTGTGTAGAAACCAAATGAATACTGCGTAAGAAAGAACCTTTTCCAAGAGAAGGGCTATAATATTCTGAGTACACAGTTCACTGTGTATCAGAACCCCAGAATGAGACCTGCCACTGCTGTGGTCCTATGTCAATTGTGCAACTGTCCCAGCTGCTACAACCCACTGGCTTCTCAACCATTTGCTTTGATAGGAAGATGGGTAGATGCTGGAGTTTCACAGTGATGCTCTATATTGTCACAGAATGTGGCAGTGGGGAGAGAATTGAGGGTAGTTTCTTGCTAATTTGGCTTACTGGTGCTGGAAGGAGAAGAGTGGCAAGAAAAGCTTGTAAGTGAAGATGCAAGCTCTTGTGTCTTTTCTGGTGAGACTTGCTAAGGGTGTCATGATAAGAATTAGATGGAGTTCTGGACCTGGAAAGGATCTTAGAAATCATCTGCTGGTGCAATTGCCTTTTCTGACAACTGAGAAAATGGAAGTGCAGAGAGAGTAAGTGACTTGCCCAAGACCACACAGCTAATTGGAGACCAAATCAGGACTAAAGCCCAAATACCCTGCCTCTGGCCAGTGGTGTTTCCATTACATACTCTGAGCTTACATAGCTCCAGTTAAGTTCTGGTAGCTACATTTTTCTGTCTTCTGAACCACTGGATTTCATTTCTGAAATATTTTAACTTACAGAACATTCACAATGAATTTTCAGAGACAATACTTACGTCATCCAAAAGGCATATTCAGCAGTTCCTGCTTTCTTAATCTCTGAATGATAGAAACATCCCAGTGATTTGCTTTGGAATTGAAATGCAACCAGAAATGTCATCTTATTTATACCTGATGCTGCTCAAACACTGAAAAAGTGCGGACCTGACAACTGTATTTTCTGCCATCAGCTGCCACCTCACTGCTGAGATTCACATTCAGTGTATAAATGTCTGGAAAAGTGCAGGTCTTAACAGTCCCTTCCCCAGCTCCCTCTTGTAACAATCGCAGAGCCACGACACTTACCAAAAGGGAAAAAACATTTTGGGGGCATTAACCAAATTGGAGATGGGGATATCCCTGAGTAGCTCAGAACATCCGAGACAATCTCCCAGCAATGAATGGATTTAATCTGCTGGCTGAGTTACTTCTCAGGAAGACAAGTTTCTTCCAGGTGTAGTGTGTGTCATACCCAGGCTGAGTACTCCAAGTGATAGCAGCTCTGAGGTCTAAACTGATCACTTCTCTTACAGGCTGTTTGTGAATCTGCAGATTCTCAGTTCTCCCCGTCAGGGGCACCAGATGCACAAAGACAGGAAAACCCTGGGAACTTGGCCCTAGTGGGCTTTCTTGGATTGGCAAATGTTTTTAATGGAGGAGGAATATTATCATGGACAACCAGGTGCATGGTGGACTGGATCACTGCTCTTTGAGTAGCTTGATCAAGGCATGTGCTTACCACAAAGATCTTTGATCTTCAGAACAGCTATCCCCCCATAGAAACTGTCACTGAGCCAAAGAACTGGAGGGCTCAGAAACAAGGGGTGATGTTGCTCCAGGGACCCAGCACATTAAGAAACATGGACATGATTATTTGGAGCAGCATTGCAATCTGCAAATGCTTCACTTAGTCTAGAATTAGTCTGCTGTGGCTTAACTATTTGTTGAAAGGGAGATGACAGTGGGGTCTAAAATTTTAAGTAATTGAATGAGTCTTTCGACTTCTACAATGGAATATGCTCAAAAATGAAAGCAATCATCTTTCCGGAACTGATGTGAATCTTAGGGGTATCAGGGGAGATCATTCTTCAGGACTGGTTCCATCCAGCATATTTATTCCCAGTCAAGGGCAGCTACTTTGCCATCTCAGGTTGTGATGGAAGTTGAAAAAGCAGACGTAACTGCTCACTCTTGTACTCCCCTCAAAAATGCTGGCATGTGTTATCTAAATGTGTTTATTTCTGGATGCACCAGTATGTTTTGCAGCCGCATAAAACCTGAAATTGCTGTTTTGAAAATGTAGTGAAGTATTTTTTGCACATTGGAAACAAAAATGGGATGCCCACACCAACCCTCCCTCTCTCTCTCAATTGTCTTGACTCACAGAAAGTCATAATCAGGTTTCCTGGAAAAATTCTGAATGCACATGCTTTTTCTTGTATTGAGGCTCAGGTTGTGGTCAGAGTAAGCCAAGGGGGATTTAAAACTTTTCACCCCATATTACCTAGCACCTAGATTCTACCACTAACATTTTTTCAAACTTTTTATTGTAACTCTATCCATCTATTCATCCCTATATTCATCAATTAATCCATCCCGGTTTTGGTGCATCTCAAAGTAAACTGCAGATATAAGTATGCTTCTTCTAAATAAATTTCTTTCTTTTTTTGCCCAAGGCCTCATTTTTAATTTTTAAAATTTTTACAATCATTTCCTCTTCCTCTCTCCTTCTTCATCCACCCTGGTAACCTCTAATCTGCTTTCCATCTCTGTGAATTTGCTATATTTAGTCATCTTTTATAAGTGATATCATATATTTTTTGTCCTTATGTGTCTTGCTTGTTTCACTGAGAATAATATTTTTAAGGTTCTTCCATGTTGCAATATGTCTCACAACTTCAATTTTTGTATAAAATTCCATTGTGTCTATGTACCACATTTTGGTTATCCATTTATTTATTAATGGGTATTTGTGTTGTTTCAAGCTTTTGGTTATTGTGAATAATGCTGCTACAAACACTATTGTACACATATCTGTTTGAGACCTTGTTTTCACTTTCTTTGGTTATATATCTAGAAGTGGGATTGCCAGGTCAAATGGTAATTTTATATTTAACTTTTTGAAGAACCAGCATATTGCTTTCCACAGTGGTTGCACCATTTTATATTCCCACCAACAGTGTTCTCAAGTTCCAATTTCTCCACAACCTCTCAAACACTTGTTATTTTCTGTTTTTAAAATAATAGCTACCTTTGTGGGTATGAAGCTGTTCTAGTTTGCTAATGTCGCCAGAATGCAAAACACCAGAGATGGATTGGCTTTTATAAAGGGGGGTTTATTTGGTTACACAGTTAGAGTGTTAAGGCCATAAAGTGTCCAGGGTAACACATCAGCAACTGGGTACTTCACTGGAGGATGGCCAATAGTGTCCAGAAAACCTCTGTTAGGTGGGAAGGCACGTGGCTGGCATCTGCTCCAAAGTTCTGGTTTCAAAATGGCTTTCTCCCAGGATGTTCCTCTCTAGGCTGCAGATCCTCAGAAATGTCACTCTTAGTTGCACTTGGGATATTTGTCCTCTCTCAGCTTCTCTGGAGCAAGAGTCTGCTTTCAACAGCCATCTTCAAACTGTCTCTCATCTGCAGCTCCTGTGCTTTCTTCAAAGTGTCCCTCTTGGCTGTAGCTCCTCTTCAAAACATCACTCACAGCTGCAGCTGCACTGAGTTCCTTCTGTTTGTCAGCCCATTTATATGGCTCCACTGATCAAGGCCCACCCTGAATGGGTGGAGCCACGCCTCCATGGAAGTATCTCATCAGAGTTATCACCTACAGTTGGGTGGGGCACATTTCCATGCAAACAAGCTAATGCAAAAGTTTTGACTTAATTCTCACTAATATGTCTGCCCCATAAGATTGCATCAAAGAATATGGCTTTTTCTGGGGGACATAATACATTCAAACCAGCACAGAAGCAGTATGTCTTTGTGGTTTTAATTTGCATTTCCCTAACTGCTAATGATGCTGGGCATCTTTTCATGTGTTTATTGCCCATTTGTATATCTTCTTTAGATAAATGTCTCTTCAAGTCCTTTGTCCATTTTTAATTGGGTTGTTTGTCTTTTTGTTGTTGAGTTGTAGGAGTTCTTTATATATTCTGGATGTTAAACTCTTATCCAGTATATGCTTTTAAACTATTTTCTCCATCTTCTTTGTTGTCTGTTCACTTTCTTGGTAATTTCCTTCAGTGCAAAAAACTTTCTAATTTTGATGAAATCAAATTTATCTATTGCTTCTTTTGTTGCTTGCACTTTTGGTGCCATAAGAATCCATTGCTGAATCCTAGGTCATGAAAATTTGCCCATACGTTATAAACTAAGAGCTTTATAATTTTAGGTCTTATATTTAGGTCCTTGATCCATTTTGAATGGATTTTTTTTTTTTTACAGTGGGGTAGGGTCTAACTTCATTCTTCTGCCAGTGGGTATCCAGTTTTCCTAACAACATTTGTTGAAGAGACTATTCTTTCCCAACTGCATGTACTTAGCACCCTTGCCAAAAACCAATTAGCCAGGGGGAGTCTAAGATGGCAGCATAGAAAGGAGTGGAAGCTAGTTAGTCCCCCTGGGACAGCTAATAAACAACCAGGAACAACTAGTAAATAATCCAGAATAACTGTGGGGGTAAAACATGACTGTCCACTCATCATACACCAACCTGAATTGGGAGGAATGCCTGAGATCGTAGCATAAAATCTGTAAGTAAAAACTGCGGACCTGAGCCAAGAGCCCCTTCCCCCATGGCAAACTACAAAGCCTGAAAGCCCTCACCCCCATGGCAAATTGCAAAGCCTCAGTGTGCTAGAGAGCAGCACCCTCTGACCAAGTGAATATAGCTCAGCTGAGCTCCAACCGGGGTTTTAATTAACAAGCATGGACTGCTCAATACAAGATATGAATCCCCAAAAAGCAGATAGAGGCTTTTGGTGACAACTGAACTTGGAGAGCCAGAGAACCTCTCTGGAGAGGTGGGCAGCCCAGAGGACCAGGTGCTCTCTCTGGCCGATGGGTGAAACCAAGGCTGGCCATGAACTGGCCTTGAAAGGGGGGTTTCTGTCCCTTTTTCAGCTCAGTGGAGAAAGCCTCAGCCATTTTCAGTTCCCAGTGCTCTGATGCAGACAAAGGTGGAGATAGCACAGGCAGAGAGTCTACTCAAATGCTGATGACCTCTCCCTAGGGGGGTATCTTCACTAAGAGGAAAGAGGTGGGGCCCAGCTCTACTACCCACCTTCCATTCAGAACAAGGCCCCAGAGCCTGGGGGAAAACAGCCACAGACCACACCTCCTTACACCAGTCTGGAGCTACAGGCTAACAAGTGCCACTTGCTGGTCAGAAAAGCACAGTGACTTGAGGCCTTACAGGGTGCATCAATCTTCTAAGACACACCCTCAGGGAGACGTGATACTATTGCCTCCTTCTGAGACCTGAGCCCATTCTGGTCTGGGAAAACCTGATTGGGATAACCAAGGAAACCAGATGCCTAGACAACAGAAAACTACTACCTACACTAAAAAACGAAGTTATGGCCCAGTCAAAGGAACAAACTTACACTTCAACTGAGATACAGGAACTGAAACAACTAATACTAAATCAATTCAAAAAGTTTAGGGAAGATATGGCAAAAGAGATGAAGTGTATAATGAAAACACTGGGTGAAAGTTCAAAAAAACAATTGGCAGAATCTATGGAAATGAAAGGCACAACACAAGAGATGAAAGACACAATGAAGACACACATCAGCAGATCTCAAGAGGCAGAAGAAAACACTCAGGAACTGGAGAACAAGACACCTGAAAGCCTACATATGAAACAACAGACAGAGAAAAGAATGGAAAAATATGAGCAACATCTCTGGGAATTAAATGACAACATGACATGAAGAAATGTATGTGTCATTGGTGTCCCAGAAGGAAAAGAGAAAGGAAAAGGGGCAGAAGCAGTAATAGAGGAAATAATCAATGAAAACTTCCCATCTCTGATGAAAGACATAAATCTATGGATCCAAGAAGCTCAGTGTACCCCAAACAGAATAGATCTGAATAGGCCTATGCCAAGACTCTTAATCAGGTTATCAAACATCAGAGATAAAGAGAGAATTCTGAAAGCAGCCAGAGAAAAGTGATCCATCACATGCAAAGAAAGCTTGATAAGACTATGTGCAGATTTCTCAATAGAAACCATGGAGGCAAGAAGGAAGTGGTGTGATATATTTAAGATACTGAAAGAGAAAAACCACCAACCAAGAATCCTATATTTGGCAAAGCTGTCCTTCAAATATGAAGGAGAGCTTAAAATATTCTCAGACAAACAGACAATGACAGAGTTTGTGAAAAAGATACCTGCTCTACAGGAAACACTAAAAGAAGCACTGCAGACAGAAAGGAAAAGACAGGAGTGAGAGGTTTGGAATACAATTTTGGGAGATAGTAGCACAGCACTGTAAGTACACTGAATAAAGATGACTGTGAGTATGGTTGAAAGAGAAAGGTTAGGAGCATGTGGGACACCAGAAGGAAAGAGAAAAGATAAAGACTGGGACTGTATAACTCAGAGAAACCTAGGGTGCTCAACGACTGTGAGAAAAGGTACAAATATGTTTTTACATGAGGTAGAACAGATGAATGTCAACATTGCAAGGTGTTAAAAATAGGGTGGGATTGGGGGGAAAATACAATCAATGCAAACTAGAGACCATAATTAACAGAAATATTGTATTACACTTCCTTTAATATAACAAAGGCAATATACCAAAGCTATATGCATATGGGGTGGGGAGCATAGGGGAAGGATATCGGACTCTTGGCATTGGTGATGTGGCTTGACTCTTTATTCTACTTTAGTTTAATGCTATCTTTCTTTTTGTTGCTTTCTAGCTGTCATGTTTTGTTTTGTTTCTCTTTCTTTTTTCTTTTTCTTTTGTCTCTCTGCCTTCTTTGACTCTTCCTCCTTCTTTGTGGAAGAAATGGAGCTATCCTTATATAGATGGTGGTGATGGTGGTGAGTACATAAATATGTGGCTGTACAGGGGAACCACCGACTGTTTACTTAGGACAGAATGTATGGTGTGTGAACAAAACTGTCTTAAAAAATAGGTTGATGAAGAAAACTTGGGGGCCAATATTGAGTGAAATAAGACAGACACTTAAGGAGAAATATTGCAGGGTCTCACTGATATGAACTAATTATAATATGTAAACTCATAGACATGAAATATAAGTTATCAGGATATAGAACAAGGCTAAAGAACGGGGAGCAGTTGCTCATTATGAGCAGAATGTTTGACTAGGGTGAACTTAAACATTTGGAAATGGACAGAGGTGATGGTAGCACATTGTGAGAATGGCTAACAGTGATGAATGGTGTGTGAATGTGGTATAAAGGGGAAGCTCAGAGTCACATATGTCACCAGAAGGAAAGTTGGAGGTTAAAAGATGGGAATGTATAAAACAGTGAATCTTGTGGTGGACAATGTCCGTGTTTAACTGTACAAATATTAGAAATCTCTCTCATGAACTATAACAAACGTATGACACTTTAACTAGAAGTTAATAATAGAGGGGCATATAGGAAAAAATATACCTATTGGAAATTATATACTGTAGTTAGTAGTATTTTAACATTCTTTCATCAACAGTAACAAATGTACTATACCAAAACTATGAATCAATAATGGAGGGGGGAGGTGGTTAGGCGTATGGAAGGATTTGAGTTTCCTTTTTTTGTCTTTATTTCTTTTCTGGAGTAATGAAAATGTTCTAAAAATTGAAAAAAAAATTAATTGTGGTGATGGACACACATCTGTATGATGGTACCATGGGCAACTGATTGTACACTTTGTA
Organism: Choloepus didactylus; assembly: GCF_015220235.1. Classification (NCBI taxonomy): domain Eukaryota; kingdom Metazoa; phylum Chordata; class Mammalia; order Pilosa; family Megalonychidae; genus Choloepus; species Choloepus didactylus. The sequence goes on from NC_051309.1 coordinate 153,996,066, forward strand.
TCTCTGGATAATTGTATGATATGTGAACAATCTCAATTAAAAAAAATTAAAAAAATCAATTAGCCATACATGTGTGGGTGTATTTCTGGACTTTCATTTCTGTTCCACCTATATATTTGTCTATCTTTGTGCTAGAACTATGCTGCTTTGATTATTGTTGCTTTGTAAAATGATTTGAAACTGGGAAGTGTGAGTCCTCCGACTCTGCACTTCTTTTTTAAGATTGTTTCAGCTATTTGAGGCCTGTTGTAGTTCTACATAAATCTGAGGATTGTTTTTTTCATTTCTGCAAAAAATGGCTCCTGGAATTTTAATAGGAATTGCACTGAATTTGTCTATCATTTCATGTAACATTGAAATAAACATTGTCAACACTTTCAATCTACAAACATAATTTTACTAAGTGGATTTTGTACCCTGCCACTTGAACTGAATCCATTTATTGGCTCTAATAGTCTTCTTGTGGATTCCTTTAAGTTACCTATATTTAAGATCATTTGTCTGGAAATAGAGATCGTTTTACTTCATTCTTTTCCCATTTGGATATCTTTTATGTCTTTTTCTTGCTTAACTGCTCTGGCAAGATCTTCTAGTACAATATGAAATAACAGTGGTGAAAGCAGCCATCCTTGTATCATTTTTGATATTAGGGGGAACACTTGAAAACTTCCACCATTGTGTTTGATGTTAGCTGTGGGTTTTCATAATGTCCTTCATCATGTAAGAAAGTTTCCCTTCTAGTCCCGATTTTCTGAGTGTTTTTATCAAGAAAGGGCGCTGAATTTCATCAAATGCCTTTTCTGCATCTACTGATATAATTATGTGGTTTCTTCCCTTCATTTTATTTATGTAGTGTATTATATTAATTGATTTTCATACGTTGAACCACCTTTGCATTCCTGGGATAAATGTCACTTGGTCATGGTGAATAATCTTTAAAAAAAATACTGTTGGATATGGTTTGCTGGTATTTTATTAAGGATCTTTGCATCTATATTCACAAGGGAAATTATAATTTTCTTTTCTGGTGCTATCTTTACCAGGCTTTGGTATCAGAGTTATGCTGGGTTCATGGAATGAATTAAGAAGCGCTTCCTCCTCTTGAATTCTTTGGAAGAATTTGAAGGATTGGTATTAATTTTTAAATGTTTGGAGAATTCACTTGCTAAGGCACCTGGTCCTGGACTTTTCTTTGGTGGAAAGTTTTTGATTTTTGATTCAATCTCTATACTTGTCAAAGATTTGTTATAACTTCTATTTCTTCGTCTGTCAATTTGGGTAATTGATGTATTCTAGGGATTTTTCCTTTTCTACTAGAATATCTAGTTGATGGTACACAATTATTTACAACATTCTCTTACAATCATTTCTATTTCTGTAAGGTCAGTATGGATATCTCTATTTTCCTTTCTGATTTTGGTTATTTGTGTACTTTCTCTTTTTTTTTGGTCAATCTAGCTAAAGGTTTGTCAATTTTATTGATTTTTTCAAAGAATCAATTTTTTTTTTTGTTAATTCTCTCAATTGTTTTTTCTATTCTCTTTCATTTATCTCTGCTCTGATCTTTATTATTTCCTTTCTTCTGCTAACTTTGGGCTTACTTTGCTTTTGTTTTTGAGTTCCTGGAGATGTAAAGTTGTGTTCTTAATTTGAGAACTTTCTTCTTCTTTTTAAATATAGACATTCATAGCTATAAATTTGCTTCTGAGCACTGTCCTCAATAAATCCCATTAGTTTTGGTATGTTGTGTCTTTATTTTCATTTGTCTCTAAATATTTTCTAATTTCCCTTTAATTTCTTCATTAACCCATCAGTTGTTTAAGAGTGTGGGGTTTAATTTCCTCATTTGTACTTTCCAGTTTTACTTCTGTTTTTGATTTGTAGCTTCATTCCATTGTGGTCAGGGAAGTTAATTTTTATGATTTTTTATGATTCAATATTTTAAAATCTACTTAGACTTCTGTGTGCTCACAGAGAGTGATCTGTGCACACATGAAAAGAATGTATATTCAGCTGTTGTTGGATGAAAAAACTTTTGACTATAGATGTTCTGAATGCTTTATACACTGTTCCCTAAATAATAAAAACCCAGATTTAAAAGAGTCAGTGCCACTTCTGGCCTAATTGTAAGAGAAATGTATCTTTAGGAGTGAAGAACCCCCAGAGAGCTTTATATGGAGTTTCCCAAGTCAGAGAAAGTGAATCATTCCAGAGACTAAACACAAGTCTCAGAATGAACTTTTTGGGAGTTCTTTTTCCCCGTAATTAGGATGGAATATGTGTCCCTGGAGAGCTACTGGGTGGCTGTAGTGGTGGCTGTTACAGCTGGCATAAAAGCTGCTGTTTCTGTGCCATACCTTCAACCATGCCTTGAAAATTATTTTTGTTTCGTGAGCTCATTTTGAAAAGTATGAGCACATTTTATTCCAAAAAGGATGACCTATCTCAAGGTTCTTTTAAAAGTTTAGTGGAGACAGCATCTAACAATGTGATCCTCAGGTGAGGGTTAGCAAGAGTTTCAGGGCTAATTCCTTTGCTCTGCCATGGGACTCTTCCTGCCTCGGTTTCTACTGAAGAGATGTTGTCACCAAAGAAGCATGGAGCAGATTCTCCCACCTCTACCCTCCCCTCTGCCTCTGTCCCCATTGCTGGGTGTACAGTCGATATGAAGGGAAACCTGCTCCATGGTTCTTGACCTATCACCCATTTTGAGAAAATAAAAGGGGGTGAGAAGGAGAGGAAGGTGGGGAGATTGGTGATGGATGGGGAAATGTTACCTCCCAACTCCAGTCCCAGTGAGGAGCTGCTGCAAGGACTATCCCTCAGGGGATTTTGAAATAGGTTCCCTGTAGGTGGGACTCAGAGAATTGGCTCAAGCCTAGGAAGAGCGGAAAGCTGACTGTGTACTCAGGTGTCCTTCCTGCCTGAAATATGGAGAGTGGAGGCCAGTGGGCTGCGTGGGGAGTCAGAGGCCTGAGAAAGCTGCTGCACTGGCCCAGGCCTGTGCTCTCAGAAACAGTCAGGCAAATGATGTGTGAGTGTCCCCAAGGTGGTGGCCACATGGGAGAGGAAGCTGAACTGTGGACATCTTGGGTCCATCCAAAAGGATCTGCTGGAGGGGTGAGGGGATGTCCATAGACAGAGGCTGAAAGTGGACTGCTGGATGCTGAGGAGCTGCAGAAAGCCTTGCAAGGAACTTCTAAAGACTCATCACCTATCTTGAGTCATGTGAATTTCAAGAGGAAAGGCCTAGCAGAAAACTTTTGAAGAATTCATGTAAGTGTCCTATGAAACACATTTAAACAACTGCCAGGATTTGAGAGCATGAAGCTAGATGACCAAGGGACCAGTCTGGATAAGAACCGTCCTTGACTCTTTCTCCCACTACCACTCCTACCCTTTTCACCTGGTGGGGATTAAAACGGACACTAGTGTGGGTATTGGGGATAGCAAAGCAAATTATACCCCTTTCCCTACCCTCAACCCTTTCCCTGTAGGGATTGATTCGGAAGCAGGTTGGAGCTAAGAGAAGGGTAAAGAAATACAGCTGGATCAACAATGAGTAATATCTTAGATTGGGCATTCTAATTTCTGAATTTTTATCTGTGTTTGGAACCTGTGCAGGTTTGGATATATTATGTCCCCCAGAAAAAGCCATTTTCTTTAATGCAATCTTGTGGGGGTTAGACGTATTAGTGTTGATTAGGTTGGGAACTTTTGATTGAGTTTCCATGGAGATGTGACTCACCCAACTGTAGGTGATCATTCTGATTGAATTATTTCCATGGAGGTGTACCACACCCATTCAGTGTGGGTCTTGATTAGTTGACTGGAATTCTTTAAAAAGAGCCACACAGGCCCAGATTCTTGCTGACGCTGACACTTGGAGACGCTTGGAGATGCAGACAGAAGAGATGAAGCCCGGAGTTTGCCCCAGGATATGCTAAGACAGGACCCCCAGGCACTTAGAGAGAAGTGTCCTGGAGAAAGAACCAAGAATGCACAGGAGCTGAGAGAGGAGCTGGAACACAACCCAGGATCAGCAGATGCCAGCCACGTGCCTTCCCAGTTAACAGAGGTTTTCCAAACACCACTGGCCTTTCTCCAGTGAAGGTACCCTCTTGTTGGTGCCTTAGTTTGGACACTTTTGTGGCCTTAGAACTGTAAATCTGTAACTTAATAAATCCCCCTTAAAAAAAAGCCAATCCATTTCTGGTATTTTGCAAAACAGCAGCATTAGCAAAACAGAACAGAACCTAAAGGGACTCTTGAACTGTGAGTTAGCTAAGAGTGAGCAGAAAATTCCTGGGCCTTCTGCAATTTTCCTCCAGGGACAAGGACAATTACATTCACTAAATGCCATTTAAAATGGCAGTGTAGCCAAAATAAAGATGCATTCTGAATAAGTTACATGCCATGTTTGTTCAACACACTGGATATACTACTTTTTCTCCATGGAACAGGATTGAGAACAAGTTGTCAAGGAAGTTTCGCAGAGGAAATTCATACCACATTTCATTTGAAGAGACCAAATTTTTTACTTCATACTAATTCATGTGTATTACTTCCTTCTGTAAAGTTTGCAGACCAGGCCACCTGTCCAAACACATTTTGTCAAGGGCTCCTCAGAATATATTGAGGCAGAATTTGAGATGTCTCTATCCTGCCCACCTCCACATCCTTTTCTAGCTACCAGCCCCTCACACTCCACCCCCCTTTACCTATGGGCTAACTCTTGGTTCCTTCTAGTTTGAGGTTGGAGTGGCAAGTAGATAATACTCTGTCTAAGGTAGTGCTAGAATACTTGTGCAGTGACTGAATAAGAGAAATATGGAAATGGATGGTGGTGTCAACAACCCACTTGAACAATAAAGGGAAGGTTTCATATCCTTCTGAGGAGATGCAGAGTAGCACTGAATATTTTGGGCAAAGGGGCAATAGAGTCCCTTTTTTGTGTCTTTCCCCAGCTCCTATCTGGGTGTCCAAACACATGGGGCTGTTTGTTCAGCTGTCTTTTCCTTTGGTCCAAAGGAACTTGTTTCCCTGAGGAAGCAAACCCAACAATCTATAGCCTGAGCTTGGGCAGTCAGAAGGCAAAGTATGTTTTGGTGTGATTGACCTTCAGATAAAGATCAGTGAGTGGCTTTTGGATCACTTGTGATCCAGGATTGCTGTGCAAGCCCGAGGTTATAAAAGAAGAAATGTCAGAAACATTAAAGATATACATACAAGAACATCTTTCTCTCAAATGTCAGACTTGCAATGGTTTGGAGATCCTTTGCTTTGTTAATGATTTTTTTTCTTTTTCCGAGAGCTGAAAATGATCCTTAAATGCCAGATCTTTCCATCTTCGTGCTAAAGGCAATCTGTTCTATACCTTTCCCCCTTTGGGTGCTCAAATGACTTCTACCATGCCTCTGATCTGCTGAACACCAGCACTATTTGCCAGGAGAGGAAGACTATGGAGAGAGGGATGACAGTGCAGTAGGACCTCAAGTAATGTTGGATCTCAGAGATTTAGAAAAATGGAGGAAAAGAACAAATAAATGAAATGAGAAGTGAGTGAGTACCGGTATTCATTGTCTCCCCCTGTCCGTCTTCTGAGCATAGAGGAGCTAAGCATGGGGCTTTGGAACCAGCAGCCCTGTTTGAGTTCTGGCTCCACCACTGCCTAGCTTATGACCTTGGGTCAGTTACTGTAATCTCTTTGTGCCTCAGTTTCTGTGTCATTAAAAATGGGGATAAAAGTAGCTCATAAAGGTTGTTTAACTCATAAGGGTTGTTGTGAGCTAATAATATACATACAGGACTTAAGAGGGTGCCTGGTACATAGTGCCACGCATTTGTTAGCCACTGTTATTTCTTTATTTTCTGGTAAATTCATGGGTCTGTGGTCCATACATAGAATTAGAGAGCTGATTACAATCATGTTGATGAAAATGAATTCTTTCACTCATTTAATCACACATTTGTCTTTGTTCATTTATTGATTCTCTATGTAAGTAAGGCATTAAACAACTTACACATTTGCATAGAGCAGAGCATTTTCCCCTCAAGGAATCTATGGCCTGGTGTAAACTATTAACATCTAATCAGAATGATTGCTTGGAAAATTCTGTTAAATCCCAATAAATAAGCTAGCCAGTAATAGATTTTGTAGGAAAAATATTTTGAGAGTGAAATCCAATTTCTGTATTAAGAAAGTGCTATCTCTAGCCACATCCACATAATCATAAGTCTTTTGACTCTAGATATGGTCTTGTTTCTCTTGCCTCTTCACTTTTTCAACAATTTCATCAGGATTATCTGGCTTTTTTTTTTTTTTTTTTTTTCTATTATGAACAGAAACTCCCTGTTTTGAGCTAAGATTGGGCACTTTCACCTCAATGCTTGCTATGAGCTAGATGTTCTGAGAGTCTTTCAGGCAAAAATAGTTTAGGGATTTTGAATTATTTGGACACAGATCATGATTTCTCCTTCATTTTTAGGGTGTATACTAATCCACAACCTTTGCTTTTTTACTTGTCATCTGGGCTTTACTGAGACCTTTGAGGTATGTAGCCACTTTCAAAATAAGATATTAATGGATGACACATTTTCTCTTGAAAATGAAATAACTGTTCTATTCCAAGGATAATGACCTGTTTTTTTTTTATCTAGTTCTTCTTATGGGCTCAAGAAAAGTTCATGCCTTAAATGTTTTTGAGCTGCTAGACAGATTTTCTCATGCCTTCCAATATGCTTAACTTGGGCCATTAATGGTGATATACCTCAAGGTAATCAAAGAAGCCCAATAAATGGGAAAAATTGGAAAAATCTGGTACTCTGGAAACAGAATTTATTGTTTGACTTAGATCAGCTACTTACTTCTCTGGGCTACAGTTTTCTTATGGTAAAAATTAGAAGACCTTTCAGGTTTTTCTGTCCCCAAAATACTGAGATTCTAGATCTGCACTGTCCGGTACAGTAGCTACTAACCACATGTGGATATTGAGCCTTTGAAATGTGGCTAGTCCAAATTGAGATGTGCTGTAAGTATAAAATACATACAAGATTTTGAAGATTTAGTCTAAAAATGGAATGTAAATTGTCTTATTAATAATTTTCTAATATTGATTTCATGCTGAAATAATATTTTGGATATATTGGGTTAAATAAAATATATTATTAAAATGAACTTCCTCCTTTTTTCTTTTCTTTTTCTTTTTTTTTTTTGTGTAGCACCTAGAAAATTTTGAATTATATATGATTTACATTATATTAATGTTGGACAGCACCACTCTAGACCTTCAAAACAAGGGGATCAAAATCTATCTTTAAGGGCCCTGAAAGGTATAATGGCCGATATTTCAATATTAAGGTTCTTACACCTTTAAAGGTCAAGTTTTCAATGTTAAAACTCTTATCCACCAAAAACTAATAACCTTTGCATGGGTTGATATTTTTCACAAGTTCCTCTTCAAGTCACCTTCTGTCTAGATGCTGTGAAAATTACAATACTCAGCAGCCACAGTATGGTCTCACTCTTTAATAGACGATTATAAAGAAATACATGAAAGTGTTAACAGTGATTATTTCCAGATAGTGGAGCACTGAGTGATTTTTGTTCTTTTTTATCCTTTTCTTGGTCTTTCAATATTTCAACAATGTGGACTATTTCTTTACCAGAAAAATGTATATTTTTAAATTTCATCATGTATGATTTTATAAAAATCACAAATATGTAAAAAGAAGGCCAGACTTAAAAAGAAACTTAAAAATACTATAATAGTGGTTATAGCTGGTTAGAGAGACTGTGAGTGATTTTCCTCAATCTGCTTTTCTATATTTCCAATTTTTCTGTACCAAATAGGTTACTTCTAACAAGGGGAAAAATTACACTTTATTTAAAAATCACAATAACCACCCACTCTTTCAACTTTAAACCTCAGTTAATTTGCATGCTGATGTTCTTAGAACTCCTGACAATTTTATCTCTACTATATTAGACTAAATAGGAGGTACTTTAGAGTTAAGCTTCAATCTTGAAGCTAATACCAATGTTTAAATATTTTTATAACTACCTTCAAACAGAACAGTAATTAGTTACCATCTGTGCAGGAGGTGGGGTAAAGAATATCCAAAGGATATTTTAACAGGCAGGACCAACTGTGTACAGGGGTTCATGTTGAACTCAAAATCACCCATCTAAAGAGGTGCCATTTATATATCTGTGTGCTGCAGAGACACAGGAGTGTACCCTCTCGCACACCATCCATCCAGACCAGCTCATCCAGCCACGCACACCCAGGAAGGCTCAAGTGCACAGTGGGTGGGGTTGTGTACTGACCTTCAAACTGAGCATCCCCTGTGGCTGCTTTTCCCACCTGCCCTCCACTTTCAGAGCCAGATCCACCACCCTACCTGCCATGGGTCGAGGAAAGGTGGCAGGAAGGGTAGTCAGTGCTGTGGGGTGTCTGCCCTGATGTCAGTGTGTGAGCAGGCAAGAGGGAGGGCACAAAGAGCCAAGTCTATTATCTGCCCTGCTGGCTCTGGAAAGAGCTGGACATTTAAAGACCTGACAGGTATCATCGTCAAGCCTGGCAAAATGCTCACTTGATTTAATTTTATTTTTTCTTGAGGAAAGTTGTCTCTTTCCCAATTTGCACAAGGCAACAGCCCTTTGAACATGACACGTAAGCACAGCAGGAACTTACTGTTAGTAGTAAAGATGACTTCTCCCTCCTGGAGAGTGGGATCTGTATCCTGGACAACCTGCAAGGCTCCCACGGTCCGGACTGCAGGATCCAATGTGATAGAACTTTCATTTACGGTTGTGTCGCTCGCGCCTGTGATCTGGTTGGTGGGTGGACCTCCCAGAGAGCCCTCGTAGTCGGTGGGTAAGTCGTCCATGCAGTCAGCATTGGGCTGGTGGAAGTGAAAAAGAATTCAGTCTCAGTGAATGCAATCAAAATGTCTAGAGCCTAAACATTTTGTTTGTCTCAATGGAAAATTAAGCTCTTTACTGTTTTCCTCCTGAACCACTTAAAAAATATCCCACATGCAGTTTCTATAAATTTAACATAAAACATCTTCCAAAATTTCCTTTCCAAAGGTTTGATTCCAGGAGTAGCAATGTCTATCTACACTTACACTAATTATTTAGGGGGTAACACGGTGTTTATTTATAATGATAGCACTTCCTTATATATAGTGTTTACTTCCCATATAGGAAGTAGCTGGCAGGCTGATAATTATCCCCAAAGACCCATGCATTGTTTACAAATATTCTAACAACACGGGCGGGGGGAGAGGATAGAATCTGACTCATAAATTATTCTTTAGAGATACGTAAATACACACAAACACATGCAAAAGCACAATGTTTACTTTTTTTTTTTAAAAAACACACAAGTCAAAAAGACTAATTGTAGAAAGATATCACTATTTTACTTTGCATGCAATTGATTATACATTAGTCAAACCCTTTACATCAAAATCTTAGAATCATTAAACTAGGATGAAGCCGTCTTTTTCAATCACCCACTCTTTGCAGAACTCTTTTTTCCCCCAATATCACTAGCTCCAGTCAAACAACATAGAAATGAGAAACTCTTTGCGAGGCAGACTATGGTGGCCAACTCTGTTAGACCACTTTTTTTGGGCAAAATCTTACTCTGCATTTTCACTCTGTGGTCTTAGTTCTGTTGTTTGAAGTGGTATTGAATATATTTGTATCTTTTTCATTATAACAGCTTTTAAATTTCAGTTCTTTTGCCTCTATACAAACCCATAAAAATTATTTTAAAAAGTTGGTGGTGGAAAGATATGTTTTTGAGGAATATTGAGAAGAGCTATTAATTAATTTATATTTTGCTCTGGTCTGAACTTCAACTTTGCCTTGAGGGATGCTAATTCCATGGTTTTACACTCCTAATGTATGCAGATCAGGATGGGCAGGCTTAGGTGAGGAGAATTCTGGGTTGACATTGATGGAATTAACAATACAATGACTATGTTGCACTCAGAGTTCATTAAAAGAGGAAATGTACAACTCGTGGATCCCTTGTGAACTCAAGGCAAGACATCCAAAGCTCTGGGCTCTTGTCCTAATTTTCCACTTTCAAGCTGTGTAACACCAGTCTCCTAAGCTCCACACCTGTATTTCCAACAGTCAACTGGAAATCTCCCTCATCCCACAAAATCCTCAAAGTCAGCGACTCTCAACAACAGTTCATTCCTTTCTTCTCTGTATTTTTTCCTCTTTTTGTCTTCTCTATCTCCATTGGAACTGGGCCGATTCATTGAAACCTCTTTACCAAAAGTCAATTAATTCACTGTATAACCAGTTACCACGTTTACTGAAGGTACTGATTGTGATCTTGGACCTGAGTGTGGATGCTTACGAACATTTCTCTCCCCTCTTCCAGTCTCTATGTCTTCCTCCATTCTCTGCCTTGGGTTTTTACCTTCTCTGCTCTCTCACTAGAGCACTCTTTTTTAAAAAACATAGGCATGAATAGTCTCTTCTAAGGAACAAATATCAAGCTCCTTAGCACGGCAAACATGCCATACAGCCAGGGTGCAGCCTTCCCTTCTGGCTTCACCTCCAGCCTGGGAAGCACAGCACAGACCATGCACTCCCCCAGCTCAATGCTTTTGCTTAGCTGCGCTTCAGCCCAGGATGACTTTTACCTTAATCACCCCCCTCTGCCACCCCAAATCCTCAGACGGACTCCTGGTGAACTCCCAGTCACCCTTCGATTCCCAGCTCAAATGGCACTTGTTCTAAACAGTGTTCCCTTTCCAGGGAATCACTTCTGCCCTGAAGCATTCTAGATGGCACTGGGCTCTGGCTGTTTGTTAATGTGTCTGCCTCATTTCGCTAGTCCACAAGCTTTCCAAAGTGAAGCCCCCACCTAGCCCCCAACCATTATTAGGTGCTTAGTAAATGTTGATTTGAAAATTTTATCTGAGTCACAATTTTCTGCTCTGAAAACTTGAGAATATTAGAATCTGCCTTAGATCAATTAAGGGAGAGTTTGAGAAAATACTTAGAAACCTTTAGAATTCTGTCAAAGTTAAGGTATGTTATGTAAAGATGCTTATAAGCAAAATCAGCTCTCTGGGGTGGGGGTGGGTGGGTTATAGGTGAGGTAAAGATTCACAGTGAGAACATCATGCTAGTTATTCTTTCAGCCATAAGCACTTGAATGCAATGCACATATGCAGTAACAACTGCCACATTTTTCAAAATGTTTATCTTGATTGGCAACATTGTTCCTTATTTTGGATGTAAGGTGTTTCTTTGTTCTTGGTTTGTGCACTAGTGAGAACAGTACTGTACCTTTAACAAAGGAGAAGGGGAGACAGAATTAGCTCAGTGAGACTGTTGACGGCATCAGAAGTGAATTATCTGGCTTAGATACAATATTTAATAGACCAACTTTACAGAAGCTCACAGTTTATATCCACTCTACAAAGTCCGTCAAATAGAACAATATTTTGAAAAGAAACCTAATTTATATAACTCCAAGAGAAGTCACAATCATAAAGTTTAGAAAAACAAGTCAAATATTATCTGCAGTGATCACTTTATAGGTATTCCAATTTAGGTTAGTGAGGGAAACTCCCTCAAATAAATCAACAGCTAAATAGTTAAGGACTTGTGAATACACCGGCTACACAGGATTTCCTACCCAATAGTCATCATCCTGTTCCTGTCATGGTAACAGTGAAGAAGAAGGTGTTTGCAGGGATGTGAAGAACCCAGGTTATATAGTACTTTATAGAAGCATTCACTGGCACTGCATTGTTGTCCTAGAAATACGGAGACCTGACTGGCTAGAAAGAAAATAGGATGAAGCACTGGAAGGTAGATAAAAGGATAAAAGCACTTCTGACAATAAACGACTTATTTTCCCCCTTTCAGTTCAGTATTTTCTTTCTCTTGGCAAAATATAATGGAAAAAGATACCCCCTGTAATGGCAATTTCATGATCCAAGATCTGTGCTCTCATTCTCCAGCTCATTTTAGAGAATCCACTTACAAAATGAAAATGTACCCAGCTCTTGGCTTTCAACTTATATTTAGTAGCACAGGCAGATGTCAGGATACTCAGTAAAAAATGAAAACAAAAATCAAAAAACAAAATTTACCACCTGTATTGAACAATTTAGTGGATCAGTATCACAACCAAGTTGTTTGTAAGTGGACACATTCAAAGGAGGTTCAGAGTGAATTTTATAAATATGATTCTATGCCTGGCAGCCTTCAAGAACCTGAAGGGCTACAATGCCACATATTTATTGAGCACTTAGCATACATACATAAGGGATTCAGAGATGAAGGACCAGCAGGAATCAAATATCAGAGAGAATGACAAGCTCTTTTCAATTTTCCTTAAATAAGAAGATATGGAGTGTAAGGAACTCTACATAAGAGAGTTTCTTCAAAGAGCATATAAAGGGTTTCAGCTAACTGAGATGGATGTAAGTTTGTCCAATGAGACTGCAAATTTTAAGAACACAACGCCATCTCTTTGTCATAATTTAGATATGGTGCTACCCAATGGCAGGAAGATGGAGTCAAACAACATCCAAAATTCCTCCCAGATCCAGACTTCAGTATCATCCTGTGGGGCAAAACTAGAAAAGGCTTGAGAAGGCAAGGAGGGTAAGCCATATGCCTCAGTGCTTTGTGAGCAGTAGCACATTACATGTGCCTTATTCTTCATGGAGGATGTTCTGTTCTGTGGGGCATGCTTGGATGGGTGTCATGTTCCTGTTCGGCTGGCCTTTAAAATTCCTTGGCAAAATCCAAAAGATGCTACCCATGGTTATTATTCTGGCAGTCAAGTGTGCTAAGTAAATCCCATCAAGACTTGATAGACATGAAACCATGGCCAGAATCCTAAGCTGCTACAAGTTAAAATGTTATTAGTTTGGGAAACAAGCTCAAAGGTCACCCAATGATTCTATTATAAAAACAATTAATAGCTCTATTCTCTCATCATTACAAACAGCATCTAGAAAAGTTATACCTCAATGGGAAAAGTGGAGTCAAATGCTATTTAAACTACCAGGCAGTTGTTTGGTTTCATTGTCCTGAGTGAGGAGTACTGGAATTGAGCCAGGAACTTTGAAAATATACTGAGCAATAGAAACTAGGTCAAATGATGTGAATATTTTTCTTAAATGTGAGCATTCCAAAGATTTTAGAGCCCAAACACACACACAGGCACACAAACACACACACACACACACACACATACATTTCCCTTTCCCTTGTAAGTTCCAGTTATAGCTGGAAATGTGAAAAGCGGAAAAACCTGAATAAACTTTTGTAAGTCACCAGTAACTGGTAGAGATGGGTTTTTAGTACTATTTTATGTTCAGTGTAATTGATTTTCACCTTTAATGCATTATACATTCACAACTCTGGTCTGAAAATTCAGCACGTTGCCTTTCAAAATCTAGCTCAAGTTGATTTGAGTTTGGTGGGTCAGTCATGCAAATCAGCAGGCAGCTGACACGAGGACAGCTGGTACAAGGGTCGAAAATTCAGTCAATGCATGTCCTCACAATGTTTCAGGTGTACCCTCTCCATCAGAGACACTCTGAGATTCCTAAGATAATTAGCACATTGACCTTAAAGAAAACCTTTGATATCTAGTCTGATTCTTCAGTAACATCTTGGGACTGTTAATATTCTCTTTATTATCTGTCATTAATAATGAGGAGTGACAATAGGGAGGTTGCTGCATAGTGGGGGGAGGAAGTGGGGAAGATTGGTATTTGTATTCTATTAGTCTAGTTTCTTTTAGACAGTGCCTTTTGTTTTGCTCACATTTCTCTTGTGCTGTCCTTGGATTTGGTGGCCTGGCTTGCTTTCTGCCCTCATCTGCTTAGGGAGGATAACACACAGCAGCTGGTGTCTCACCAACCACTAGTTTAGGGCTTCACTTGATCTGGTCCTGGGAAAGTCTTGCTCTGGAGTGTCAAGCCAGCTGGCAGATGCTCTCTGCACTGGAAAGGAGACTAAGTTTTATAAAACATGTAACTGAGGGAACCAGCTTGATGCTCCATTAGAATGGAGTGGCTCTGGCTCTGGTTTCCAGTTCACTCAAGGTTTCTACAGAGCTCTGAGTTTAACAGGCAAGCAGAGGTTCTGAGCCAGATTCCCAGCAGCTGTCCTCCCTCATCTTCTTGGGAAGAGCTGCTTCCTTTGAAAGCTTGGCTATCATGGGCTATATCAGGAGTGTAGCATGAAGATCGCCTTGATGACTGAACAGGGGGCAATGGCACAAGAGGTAATCAATGTGCAACTGGCCTGCGTGCCTCTTCGTGTTCTACCTTCACTCACACCCAGCCTTCCAGAAGAGAAGCCTATGAGCTGCATAAGCAGCATCCTTTCTCACAAACAAAACAGACACGGTGACAAGGTAGTGATGTTCTCAGATTGAGATAAAAGGGAGAGGAGAAATGTTTTCATACATGGGAGTTCTCTTGGGACCTCATCAGATGACCGCCACTGCTGTGTGATCGAGAGGACGCAGAAAATCCAGGTGTGATGTTTTCTCCCTGTGTTGGGGGTAATGTGGAGAGACAGACATGATGATGCTGTAGGCTGTGCTGTGCTTACCGGGATCCCTAGGGCTTTAAGAATGTTCATCTTGCACATGGGACAGGTGCGATGGTCTAGAAGCCAGGGGTCAACACAGGACTTGTGGAAAAGATGCCTGCAATGAGAACCATACATCTTAGCGTGGCGGAAACTGCAGAGATCACCTAGTCCACTACAAGCCCAGTGACCTGTCCAATCAGAACCAAGACTCGGACCTCGCCCTCCTAAGTCCTGGGTCAATGTGTTTTCTCTTATACCCTGGGGCGAGAGAGTCAAAATTTGTCTGGATCCCAGGAGTGTCATATCCAATTTGTTACTAAGTCTTCCAGGTGTCAGAAAACGTAGAGAATGTACAGACTGAGAGATTGTTTTGCTGCATGAATGGTTTTCAGTAGGAAGAATGTTTAATGGAAAGAATGTGAGTGAGAAACCTGCAGAGACACTGGTGGACGTCTTGATAGATGCTACTTTTAAATAAATCCCAAATTTCTTTTCCTATGGTCAGAAGGCAACTGCAAAGTAAAGGCTGATGTCCATTAACATTTGTGATGTGACACAAAAGGTCAGAAGAGCTTCTGGTAGGATGAACAACACAAATGACATATTGTCAAATCAGAAGTTGGACTGCACATTTCCTATCGAAGGCAGCACACCTGGAGCAACCCTTACTGTCTGTACAATTGATGCACTATCATCATGAGCCTTCATCTGACTGTAAGGATGAGGGGGAATATTTAATAGGTGAAGAAGGGCCTCAGAACTGAATTTTCTGTAAACTTGACTCCCAAGAGCCCACTCAGAGATATCAGGGGCTCTTCAAGTCAGAAGCTTTTCTTCTCACTCACAAGGCCCTGGAAGAAGTAGAAGCAGTCAGAATTTCCTGCCTGGGGCAAGAAGAGAGAGAATTGTCTTTCTTAAGTATGAGGGCTTCATAGGGCATTCCACTCTTTCACTCATGTCTCTCCTTCCCTCCTTCTCTCCCCCTCCCTCTCCCCAGTGGTGCACTTATTCTTTGAACACTTATTTTTTTTGTCTTTTGTTCTAACAGTTCTCAAAACTTCATTTCCTTTGTGTTAGAAGGCTTTGGGCTCAAATGCTTAAAAACAACCCCCCAATTAGAGATGAATTCAGGAAATGCCACATTTTAAATTGAAATTATGAAGAACCCATATGCCAAGGATGGGATTAGCTGTTTACGGAATATGATCAGATTTAGGATTAGAAAAAGGAGAGTAGCAATCAGGAGGTGTCATTATCTTTCCAGATCATTGTTTAGGATGTCCTGCAGATTTACTGCTTGGAAGGTATGTATCTCACTCATTCATTCACCCTTTGAATATGCATTCATTCAACATGTATATACCAGGAATTATAATCAGCACTCGGCATCTGCAGTAAACCACGATAGTGACTTGGTTCCTTTCCTTACGGAGTACAGTGGGAGAGGCAGACATCAACAAAATAATATTTAAATAAACAACTTAATGACAACAGTAGTAGAAGTACAGGGAGTTTGGAGGGTTTCTAAGTGGGTAATCATGTAAGGTTTCCCTGATGAAGTGACAAAGCTGAGGCTGGAGAGCTGAGTAGATATTATCCACTTGAAGGAGAGAAGGAAAAGAAGGGTGTTTTGGGCAGAATGAACGGCTTGTGCAAAAGCCTTGAGCTGAGAAGGCCAGGGCCCACGCAGCAGGGGGAGGGAGTGGCTATAAGGAGAAGGGGGCGTCTGGCACTGAAGCTGAATGAGACCACTGCCTCCCCCTACCAAAAAGTAACATCGACCTCCTTATGTTCAATTTTTACACTCAGGAAACAAGTCCCTGATCTGAACCTGCTCACCAAGTGAAGTTCTCTTGGGATAAAAGTCACATATTTTGGTTCCTTTGTTCCTGGAAAGCAGGCCTTCACGGTGTTTTCTGCACACAGGCTGGCGACAGAATCACAGCAGGACCAATCATGAGCTGTTTTAGCTTAAAAAGTCACATACTATCCTCAGGTTTCAGTTGCCTCATCTGTAAGATGGAGTATATCCTTCCTGAAGTCTCTATTCCACAGAAGCTGGTCACTATTCCCTGCACTCTAAATTCTCCATATGCACTGGTTATTCTTATATCTCCTCTGAGATGGTTAGTTTTATGTCTACTTGGCTAGGCTATGGTTCCCAGTTATTCAGTCAAACTAATGTAGGTGTTACTGTGAGGGCATTTTGGAGGGCAGTTAGCACCTACATTCAGTTACTTTAAGTAAAGGAGGTCACCCTTGGTAATGTGGTTGGGCATCATCAATCAGCTGAAGGCCTTAATAGCAAAACGGAGGTTTCCCTGAAGAAATTCTGCCTCAAGACAAGTCCTGCTCAAGTTTCCAGCCTGCTGGTCTTCCCTATGGATTTCGGATTTGTCAGCCCCACAATTGTGTAAGCCAATTTCCTGAAATAAATCTCTTTATATTTATACTTACCTATCCTACTGGTTCTGTTTCTCTGGAGAACCCTGACTGACACATCCTCCCTCTAGAGTATAAGCTCTATGAGAGCAAGATCCTTGTTTTTCTGGCCCACTGTTCTATCCCCAACATCTAGAATAGTTCCTGGCACATGGCTGATGCTCAAGAATCATTTGCTGCATGAATGGATATTTATCAAAGGAACTGGCACATAGAAAGCACTTGATATATGTTAGTTTTATTATTTCTAATTGAAAATAAGTTATTGATTATGAAAGTGTGAGGATTTTAAGCTTTGCTTTAGTTTAAGTGGGGAGGAGATTTTGACTATTTGGAAGATGACGACAGGCCGATTTGCAGAGACAAAACTTGGTCTCTCTACTCTGTCCCTTCCCATCATTCTCCACACTGCCTGCATATGGTCATCAAGTCCCATTCACTTTCTCTTCCTAAATCTTTTTCACATTCATTGCTTCTTTTCTTTTCTCAATCCTCCTCCCTCATTCACAATCCCATTATATTTTTCTCTGTATTATTGCAATAACAGCTAAACTGCTTTCCATGTCTCCAGTCTTTTCCTGTTCTTTTGATCCCACTCATTGTTGCCAGATTTATCTTCCTAAAATAAAGTTCTAGTTACGTCATCCCCTTGTTCCATTCTGTTCTGTGCTAGGAGCTGGGTACAAAGATGAGTAAGACAAGGTCCCTGCCCCCAAAGCCAAGGCAGTGCCACAATCCTCTGCTGCTTCCCTATTAACATCCATGTTTAGTGCTGTTAGCAGACCACAATACAGGATCCATCATTTTCTGATTGTTTGATCTTGGGCAAGTTACCTTAGTTCTCTAAGACTCCATTTCCTTATCTTTGAGATTTTATCTTATAGATATGGTGTTTGTATATGGGGTTTGTGAGTGAAAGAGTGTGTGCCCAAGTATGGGAGAGAGAGAATAAATAATGCACACAAGGCTTAAAACATTAAGTCCTGACACCCCTTAATTGTAAGCTATTATTAATCTTATGAATACTACTGTATTATTTTGTTTTTGGGTATTATATTATTACCATGATTTCTACTCTTTAGTGTAACCTTTTGAATGTGTCAAGCAAGTAACTACAAATTTGAAAAAAAATCAAAGGGAGAACTAAGGGCAAAAGAAAAAAAGGTGCTGAAATGACACTCTGGATGATCATACTTATTAACTAACATTCATTTATTTCTAGCACCATTTTTCTTGTGTTGACCATTAAAAACTATATCCCATCATTGGAATTGCAAAACAATTTTTTTCCCTCTGAAATGGAAAGAAAAATAAGTCACTAAACTAAATAAATAAGCAAAGGAACAGGGAATCTGAAGTTTAGTGAAATGCACAAACAGTTTAGTACACATTTCTAAGGAAAAGTTAATCTCAACTCATTTTATATGTACAAATCTCCATAGAACACTCTCCCATGTTTAACAAACACTGTGTGAGGAGTAAATACCAAGAACAATGGGACCAGATATTCTCTCTCTTAACAATCTTGACAAATTGGAAATACAACAAAGTGTTGACCGAAACTATTCTTTTGCATTCACCAAAAGTTAGCAAACGTTCCATAAAAGTTCTTCAAACACCTAACAAAATAGGATGCCAACAACTGCATACTGATGCTGAGATGATCGTGAACTAGAAAATAAGTTCTGATACTTTTTAAGAGTAATGGCAAAACAAGCTAAACTCTTCCACACCTACTCATGCTTGCTATCTCTTGTTTCATCTAAGTGTGTGACTTCCTCCCCAATTAAGGAACATTGTTTTCTCTACCTGTAGGAGGAAGGCAGTTGGTCTGGCCTTTCCAACACCTTCACTCTTGTACGTTTTGTTAAACCCTATCACCTTGCAACTGAGATTAGGATCCTGTGGTTTTCCCCTTTGGCACCAATGTAAGCTGCTTTATTCCTCTTGGTGAAAAGATTATTAAAGAATGTGAGTCACTCAGGTACCTAAGAATACCATATTCCCAGGCAACAGCAACCATTTCAAAAAGATCTCCAGTGATTTTACAGGTACCAGAAATGTTTCTTCAGTCTCTGAATCTAATTTGGAAAGTTGCCAATGAAGTAAGAGTGAGGTTCAACTAAGAAACACTACTAATGATATCTACCCATTTTTGTATGCTTACTATGTGCCAGGCATGTTAATACATTATAAATTCATAACAGCCTTATGAGGATGTCATGATTGTTCCCCTTTTATAGAGGAGAAAGCTGAAACACATTAAAGAAAATTAAATTACCCCAAAAACTAGTAAGTGGCAGAGCTAGGACCCAAGCCCAGTCTTACAGTGTTCTTTATCAAACTCTATACCCATCTCTCACCCATGAGCTCTTGGACAAGGGGGATAATTGGAGGTATTCCAATTTTCATTCTTTCCCAAATGTATTTTTGTGCTGCAGCTTCAAGAAGGCAACATTCCATGAGATGTCTGCAGTTTCTTAGTTACAGAGGTTAGAGGGTCAAGCAAAACCAAAGGGAAAAGTGATTTGCCTCAACTATAGTCACTTGGCTGCAGATCTCAAAAGCTGTCAAATATTGGCCTTATCAGTCCTGTACTTAGATATTAGTCTAATTGATTTATTTGTGAGGAGGATAACTCCAGACTCTAAATGATTTGCTGCACTCCCCCCCATTCTCTGCTGCCTAGTGTTCAGTTGACAGCCATACCAGCTTTCCACAGAATTTTCAAATTTGCATTGAAAGTAATATCCACTATTTTAGAAGGCTCTTCTCAGTCATGTCTGGTTTATTCTTCTTGCCTTAGCTTTCTAAACCACAAATATGACTGTATCATTCCCCAGGCTGAAAATGCTTAAGTGGCTCCCCACTGCCTAGAGCACAAAGTCAAAATGCCTGAACACATTGTACAAAGAAGGCCACCCAATCTGGCCTTTGTCACATCTTCTGACATGTTCCCACATTGTCTGATACTCTGGCCATAACTGTAATGCCCTTCTCCCCTTTCCTTTGCTTGGCAAACCACGGCTCATATTTCAAGTCATAGTTCAATGTCAGCAATGCCTTCTCTGAATACCCTGTTCCTCTCTCCAAGCTCTGCCAAGGAGAGCTGACGTTTTCTTTTCCTTTTCTCCCTTTTGTGACCCTTCCACATATGTTGTAGCAGTTGATTGTGTGCTCCAGTTTCGGAATTTGAAGATCACTCCCTAGCAAGTAATTTAAACTGCCCGTGGTCCAGTTTTCTCTGTAGAACTGGGATAACAGTCATACCACTTCAGAGGGGTGTTAGGACAATTAGAAGACACAAAACATTTAGGATAATATCTTGCATATAGGAAGCTAGAGTATTATGGTATTTTTGTTTTGGACAATCATTTGTTCAATTATGGGGGAAATCAAAATATTTTAATAACAGGTACAGAATGGGCACCAGCCAATCATAAAGGATGCTAGCTATAAACAATGAGCATGGACCTAAAGGCTGAATATTGATTTTGGTTTACTCATCTATGTTCCCAGTTAGTTTGGGACCTCCTGAAGGGTGGAGATGAAGTGCTCCTATCTACCTTTAAGGCCTAGTAGAGTACGTGGAATACACTCTCAGGCATGTTTGCGGAAAAAAATGGATTCTGAAAGTCCATTTTCCTCTAATCATTATTTAATTAATAGTAACTTAGTTTATATTCCTTGCAAGCAAGGACTTCTTCTGGGGGCCTGTGGTTCCCAAGGAGGATATTATGGGCATTGATGGGTCCTTGCTCTGCTGAGACTACCTAGTAGACATCAAACAGCCTTACAAGGCAGAGCCATTCCTTCTACACAAGTCTCATTTGGGGAAAATCAAAGCACAGTCAATACTTAGCATGACCAAAATGGTTGGTGGTAACGAAGCTTACAGAATGTCAGTTTAGCCCAGACAGTGTAATGGATGTTTCACAGGAGGAATGAGTTCCATTCCTACCCAGAGGACAAGAGAAATCTAAATTGCTGTCATTGATTTTCTTAAGTAGGATCCCATTTGTCTAGCTGCTCTAAAATCAGGTGTATTAAACAAGACAGAATCTTGACTGCCATGGCTTGAAAAATACCACCAAAGTCATTTGCTTTTTTCTGTATATTATCTTTGTCCAACCCAGATGCTGAACCAATCATCCAATAACCATAAACCCAGACATTTAATGCATCAGGGTATTTCTCTATATTTTCTACTGTGGTGTATTATGCAAACCAGTAGGCTTAATCTTCATCCCAGTTAATGAGAAAACAGTTTTGTTGACACAGTGGTACTCTAGTGAATTATGCTATGGCAGGTGACTAAAAGGAGATATTTCTGTGTTTTGTGAAAAAGACACCAAAATTGATACCAAAACTTCCAACCACTAGGGATGCTGAATTCTGGAAAAAAATCAGGAAAATACACATAGAATAATAAATTAATCAAAACATAGTGTTTATGCAGTACTATGTCATGCAAAGCAGTATGGAAAGCATTGGGGGTACAAAGATAAATCAGACATGTACCCTGTTGGTGTGGTATTTTTAATGTAGACAGGGTGATAGGAACATGTATGGTCCATATAGCGTAGAGTTTAAGAGCTCAGGCACAGGAGTAAACCAGATTTCATTTTTAGTCTTGGCCAACTGACCTGGGATAACCTTTGCAAGTCCCTGAGCCTTAGTGTCCTCATGCATAAAATGAAGACAGTAATACCTATTTGAAGCGTTCCTTAACAGTGTTCATCCAAAACGCTGTCTCTCCAGCTTTTAGGCCATGGGAGGATTATGGGCTCTCCTGGTGGTAGCAATTGCCATGTGACTAATTCTGGCTAATAAATTATGAGCAGAAATGACAGATTACACTTTGGGCCACGACATTTAATTGCTCTCCTGTCAGTGAACATTGTTTGAGATGGCGATTGCTCCATAAGCCTGACTCCCTTTGCTGGCCTATGACAGACACAAAGCAATGAGGAATCTTCATTGTATTAAGTCAAAGAGATTTGGGGTTCTTTTGTTAGTGCAGTTTAACCTAGTACATCCTGATTAGTAAAACACCTTATGAGGTTGTTACGAAGATCAAATACTTATTTGCAAAGTCCCTTTTAATTAGCAACTGTTCAGGGAATGACAGTGATATTAACTAATTTAAATGATGTTATACTACATTATGCAAATAACAAGTCACAAATAGAGTCACAAGAGTTAGGGAAGGGACCAGTTTCTTTGGGAGGAAATTAGGAAGCTTTATTATGTAGTGAGGCCTGGAGCTCAGCTTAAAGGATGGGAAGGAATTTGAAGTGTGGAGATTGAAGGAAATATACCCAAAGAGAAGGAATATACATGATAAAGTTATAGGGAAAATATGGTAATAGGTATGAGAAACTCATTTGGGTTGCAGTATAGGCTATTTTAAAAGTAAGAACAAAAATAATGTTGGAGAGGTATGATAAATAAAATCTAGTAGGCCCAACACGCAGGCACCCATGCTGAGCCCCCCGATCGCAAAACTAAAAACCTAAGATAGTTTCTATTTCCTATGAATGTACAGCCAGCCCAGAATACCAAATTTAAGTAGAGCTGATCAGTTGTAGTCAGCTAACTTCCTCATTCTTACAACAGTTAACTTACTCATTCCTAAGCAACCACCTGCTCCCCACTTTGTAAGACACCCCTTAAGTAAAATGGAAACGTAATGTCAGCCAATCACAACATTTCCTCACTTGCTTCCACATTCGTCCTATATGAGCTTCTTTATTCCACCCTTCAGTGAAGCTCCTTTCTATTTTCTGAATGGGATGCTGCTCTATTCATGAATCACTCAACAAAGCTTTAGACACTAAATTGCATGAAAAAGTTCTCTAACAGTTTTGGCAACCACCAAGGTACCCAGACGCGACTGCTAATGGCTCTGGAGACAATGAGAAAGACAGGTGAAGGTGCCATTGAAGCTGTTGAGTTCTCTGTCTCCCTCGTGGGTGAGTGCCTCTTGAATTTGAGCTCTACTCTCCACTCTGACCTTACTAGCTTTTAGTCCATAGGTTAGTGAGTCAATTGTAATTGCCAAGAAGGCTCAAATTCTGAGTCTGTGTCCCTAGAACTTGATTCAGTCTGCAGTTTCATTTTTCCTACTGCTGGTTTCTTTGCCCTGTGCACAAGGTAAAAAGCACTTTGTTCAGGTTAGCGGGAATCTGACGAGAAGGCTCAAATTTTGAGTCCAAGTCACTAGCCTCTGGTTCAGTCGACAGTTTCATTTTTTGCTTCTGCTGATTTCTTTGTCCTGTGCACAAGGTAAGAAGTGAAATGACAAAGATGAGATCCTCAAATTCTAAAAACTTTGACTCTCTACCTCCGGCACCTTAGCCAATCACATGTTCTGTGCCTATCTAATCAAACAGCAAAATCTCACAAAAGACAAACTAGAGTTGCAATGGCCATTATAGGGAATGTTCCAATTAGACAAATTTACTTGTCTCAGTGGTGCACTAGAGAAAAAGTTCTCTAGAATCAGGCCAAATGGAACGCCTGTTTCAAATCAGTACTCAGAGTATATAAGAAATGGCAAGACTCTAAAAATAGCTTATAGAAACTAGTAAGTTTTGTATTTCTATGAATTCTGTGTTTCTGTGTTTTTATGTGTGACCCATGGCTGAAAAATTTTAAATTAAAGATATAGCTCTCTATTTTTGTGTCTGTCTATATGTTTGACATATGATATTTTCTTACTTCTGGATGGTATTATCAAATTAACGTATGGAATGCCTTAAAAGAGCTCTATTTATATTGGCTTAAAGATAAATAAGCACTTATATAAATCAATACTCAAAGTCCTAGAAATTAAGGGAACCAAACTTCTAATATTTCCAATGAAAAGAGTATTCATAAAACTAAAACAAAATGTTTAAAAAAAATGCATGTTCACATAATTCAGATAAACCATTGTCAAACATGAACAGTTAAATATTGTTAGTTAAATAAGAACAGCTATGCCTTCTAAATTATCAGTCTTAAGCACAATACAATTACAATTTTATTCTACTTGGGCATATTTTTCCTAAATTTATACAGGTTTACTGATAAAATAAGCTAGCATTATATCTACTAGATCTTTCAAATAATGAGAAACATAAATTTGTATTTAAACAAATTAAACTATTTTAAGAATAATTGTTTTTCATAGATGTTTGAAGGCAGTTTCAAAGATCTTTTTGGGAACTTAAGGTATGCAGGTATGTAAAGTATAAAAAATGTGTTTTGTTTGTTAAGGAAAAACATCTATGTCCTAAAGTAAAATAGCTGGCTCTCCGAGAATGAGGAGAAATGTGTAGGACAAAACCTGAATGGATACAGAAAGTTGTAAAAGGTTTGTGGAAAAGGAATTTTATTTGTCATGGTCCAGGTTGGCTAAGATTTGATAGATTTAAAAAATTTTTAAAGAGTTTACTTATCAGATAGTATCCTCATGCAAAACTAGAATTTGGTTTTCTTTCTGTTAAAATGACAGTTTTCTTGGATTATTGGTCAGCTCTTAGTAAGAGGTTGTAAAAGGTTTCTCTTAACCATCTAAGTAAAAAAAAGGCAAGGCTTCTATGTCTTCTCAGAATAATATCCTTATTAATATATGTACTGACCTTATCATCCTTTATTGTTTTAGAAAACATGCCTTTTCACTTTTAAAAGAACTAATTCTTTTTTTTTTTTTAATCATATTAGCTCCTATTTACTGTTTCATTGTCACTTTGGTTAAATAGGTAACCAAATATTGTTTCACAGTGACCCATTTTCCTATTTAACAAAATGTTCAAACCTGAAAACTTTTTTGACATTTTGCCTTCCCCAAATCAAATCATAAGTGACGTCTTATTGATCTCAAACTGTCTTTGGGATTTTCCAGAGGGCCCTTGGAAAATGGCAAAGGATTTGTTCTTTCCCCTGGTAAAAAGAAAGGTGCTAAAAATAGATTTATTTGATATATTACAAGTTACATGTGAAGTGTTATCAAGTTAAACAGAATTTTCTAACCCTCTATGAGTTAAATTTGTATGGGTAAAATGCTTTTAATATAAACATTTCAGAAACAGCACAAAGTTCTTAGAGATTTGTCAATGTCCCCACTGCCTATAAGCTGTCCAAGTACTGATCTGCCTGATATTAGACAATATAATTTCAGTTATTCTTCAAAAATGTTACATGTCACAGAAACAACCAAATTTCCTTTTCAATCACATTATTTTTGTATTGAACTTTCATCAGAACTTTTACTTTTGTAAAAGAGTGATAAGTTAACCATGGGCATTTTGAGTCCTTTGTCATCTACAGACAATTTTTATTCATATGCTTCCTTGAGAACACTTGAAATCAGCTATAGGTAGGTGCTTCAAACTATCTATAATTCATAAAATATTCATCTTTTTTTCCTTGCCTGGACCCTACAGAATTTGAAAACTTTTTGAATCTTCTTATTTTTATGGAAAAATAAATATTTGCATAGATTCAGTCAGAACTTGTTCTCCTTGTTAACAAGACATAACTGGAGCTACTAATTATATAACCAAGGCTTTGACTTGAATGCCAGGTTGAGAATGATGCTCATTCAATCAGACACGACCAGATACTTTTAAGAGCTAAGTTTGACTTTATGGAACCAATGCTTACAAAACCCTCTTGGAAAAACCAGTCTGATACCTGAATCCAGGGTTCCCAGCCTTACAGGTCAATAAAGAAAGTTACATTCTGGACTGCAGGTAAAATCTGGTGTCTAGCTCTTGACTTGGCTTCCTAGTCTCGAGAGGCTTTTAAAAGTCCATTCATGTAATATGCTTCCATTCAATGTAACAAAGGCAACATACCAAAGCTAAATGTTTATCAGAGGGGAATATAAGGGAGGGGTATGGGATTCTTGGTAGTGGTGATGTTGTCTGACTTTATGATTATATTGTATTATATGGTATTATAATTTTTTAATTCTTTTTTATTATTCTTTAAAAAATTTTATTTTGAAGTAATGAATATGTTCAAGTGCTGATTGTGTGATGAATGCACAACTATATGATGATTCTGAGAACAACTGATTGCATACTATGGATGACTGCATTGTATGTGAATGTATCTTTATAAGATTGCAGGGAAAAATATAAACAGAGGGATACAAATGCTGGAGAAAACATGGAGCGAGGGATGTACCTATTTACTGTTGGTGGGGAAGTAGAATGGTGTAGCCTATCTGGAGGACAGTGTGGTGGTTCCACAAGAAGCTAAGCATATGGGTGCCATGAGGTCTTGCAACTTCATTATGGGGTATATACTTGGAAGATCTGATAGCAGGGACACAAATGGACATTTGCACACTGGTGTTTATGGTGGCAATATTCACAATTTGCGATGGATGGAGGAGCCTAAGGGCACATTGACTGATGAACAGAATGGTGAACTGTGGTGTATGCATACAATAGAATATTGAACAGCTGCAAGAAGGAAAGAAGCCGTGAGACACGCAACTAGGTGAATGGATCTTGAGGAGAGCCTTTTTAGTGAAGTATGCCATAAACAAAAAGGCAAACATTATAATGCCTCACTAATACGGACTAACTCTAATGTGTAAACTCTGAGAATTGAATCTTAAAGCACAGCTTATCAGGGGAAAGCTTATTGTAATCATCCCTAGATCATAAGTTCTTGCAGCAGTCACATCTATTCCTGAGTTGTAATGGTTATCTCTAAATTCTGAGATGCTAAGCTCTTTGTGGGTGATCTGCTCGGTCTCTGGAATTTTGGGTATCTGTGTGACACCTGAGACTCAGAACTAGAGTTCGGCAGCTATGAATGTCAGTATTACCTTGTATCATGTAGGAACTGTTAAAAAAGCTGAAAAAGAGTTCAGACTTCAATCAGAGATATCAAAGAAGCAGATATGGTTAGGACTAAGGCAAATCAGGCCAAAGGGTAAAGGATGATATTGAGTGTGTTTTAAAACTTCAACTTCTGTGTGAGAGCAAGGGAAGAGATGTTTATTTGGTGCATGATCTATATTTTCTGCAGCACACTAAATGATTTAATTTGTATGGTTAGTTTCTTCAAACACCATAATTACATGGAACTTTGAATGCGAAGTAAGATCTGGTAGGTTTGTATAGGTTAGTGTGAAATGCTGATACATCCCAAAGTAATTTGGGCAGAGAATAAAAATACATTTGCAGGGCCCCCCTGGGAACTGGGGAAAAATGCAGAAATGTTGGACTTCCCCACCTGGGTTATTGCTGATGTTCTCACAAACATGGAGACTGACAATTTAGTGGGATGAGATCTCAATCTTGGGGCTTGCCCTTAAGAAGTGTGTTATTGCAAAGGAGAGGCTAAGCCTACTTACAACTGTATCTAAGAGTTTCCCCCAGAGAACCTCTTTGTTGCTCAGATGTGGCCTAAGTCAACTCGGCAGGTAAACACACTGCCCTCCCCTCTACATGGGACCTGACTCCCAGGGGTGTAAATCTCCCTGGCAATGTAAGACATGACTTCCCAGAATGAGCCTGGACCTGGCATTGTGGGATTGAGAAAATCTTTGTAACCAACATGGGGAAGCAAAATGAAACAAAATAAAGTTTCAGTGGCTGAGAGATTTCAAATGGAGTTGAGAGGTCTCTCTGGAGGGCATTCTTGTGTGCCATACAGAGATCCCTTTTTAGTTTAGTGTATTGGAATAGCTAGAAGGAAATACCTGAAACTACCGAACTTCAACCCAGTAGCCTTGATTCTTGAAAACGACTGCATAACTATGTAGCTTACATTTTATGACTGTGTGTTTGTGAAAACCTCGTGACTCACACTCCCTTTACCAGTGTATGGACAGATGAGTAGAAAAATGGGGACACAAACTAATGAAAAATAGGCCTCTTTTGTTGGACTGTTATTTCCTTGGCTCAGAGTTAATATAACTTGAAATATGATCAGAAACATATCTTTAACAGAAGGGATGGGGTGATGAAATGTTTTTTGTTTTTATTTTATTTTATTTTTTTTTGGAGTAAGGAAACGGTTCAAAAATTGAATGCACAACTATATGATGGTATTGTGAATAACTGATTGTACACTGTGGATGATTGTATGGTATGTGAATATATCTCAATAAAACTGTACTTTAAAAAAAGTCCATTCAGAGATTCCTTATAAATAAAAACTACCAGCAGAGCAAACTTTAAAAAGGCTAAATGGTAAAATGCAATTCTTGCTGTACTTATGTAAATAATGAGGTCAAATCTAACAAAGCCAGCCTTAGTTTATTATTAAGAATAATATTTTTGAGGTTATCTTTGGTCAGAAAAGGGGTGACTATAGAGAAATTATTTTTCAATGGAAAACTATAGCACATTCCTATGGGTTATCAGGTTGTTGTGCAGCAATTGCTTCTGCAGTGGACTTAACAATTTCTCCTTCTGTTAAAGTTATGTTTCTGATCATATTTCAATTTATATTAGCTCCAAGCCAAGGAAATAGCAGCCCAACAAAAGAGGTAAATTGCAGATAACTGCATGGTTTTATTATCTACCTGCGAATTGGACTGGATCCTATGATCTTGCATATATTGTCCACCCTAAATGTCAGTCAGAAAGCTAACTTAGTATCTCTTGTATACTGGGCCTCAAACTGACAAAAGAGGGTTAATACCTCAATCCTTCGCCCTACCGTAATACAGGGCTCCACTCTTCATGGGCTTCACTTTTCGTGTGCATTATCATACCTTCCCTAGAACACGTGACCTGAAGCCAGCAGTTACAGATATAACTAAGGTTATGAAACAGAGCTTTGATACCACCCTAAGGGCACCTCAGGCCCTCCAGGCTGAAGTTGGCAGCTTAGCATCAGAGTTCTTCCCAAGCAGACAGGCTCTAGATTCCCTGACTGCCATGAACAACACTGCATTTATGTTATTAAGCCTGGCACAGTGACAAATAACCTGAATATTTTAAAGGATCAAGTTAAGGTGATTCATGATACCAGTTAGGCTCAAGCATTTCAATGGCTAGATGGCTGGCGAACATCAGGACAATGTGGATTTGGCCTCTTCTCATAGAAGTTCCCTTTGAAATTCATAGCAAATCTGAAGCTTCACACTGGACCCCTCATTTAACTTACACTTCCAGGCCAAACGTCAGTTGCCTGGGAGTGTCCCTCACGCCGGATAGGCCTCTTTTGTTGGACTGTTATTTCCTTGGCTCGGAGTTAATATAAATTGGAATATGATCAGAAACATATCTTTAACAGAAGGAGAAATTGTTGAGTCCACTGCAAAAGCTATTGCTGCACAACAAAAATCTTTAGATTCTTTATTAGAATTGTTTTAGATAATAGAGTTCTGTTTGACTCTTGCTGACTGAGCAGGGAGTAGTGTGGTGTGTGCTGTATCAATCCCACTGGCTATACCTGAATAAATAATTCTAGGGAAGTCAAAGCACAGTTACATGAAGTAGTGAAACAAGCTTGATGGCTCAAGCAAGTATGTTCTTCCTTAGGACTGTACTTTGGTCTCTTGATTTCAGTTGGTTGTGGTCCTGGGGCCCTTGACTCAAGCATTTGCAAACATTGGGCATTTTACCACTCATAGTAGTCATAGTAGTTCCCCTGGTATGCTCTAAACAACTAAAGTTTTAACTAAAGTCTCGTCAAATGGTGTCTAGAAGAACAGAAATATGAAGAGAATAGAAACAGTCAACCCCTCGACATCTGCAACCTTGGGATAGTCCCCTGTGCCCTCTAGAGCCAGCACATTGTAACTGAGTAGTGTTAACGCCTTCAATTTTGATCTCAGCCCTAGGCCTGGCAGAGGGCCAGATTAAAAGGGAGGAATTGATAAATAAAATCTAGTAGGCCCAACATGCGGGCACCCACGCTAAGCCCCACATCAGCAAAACCAAAAATCTAAGCTAGTTTCTATTTCCTATGATGTAAAGGCCTGGCTTGCTCCAAAAATCAAATTTAAATACAGTTGATCAGTTTACACCAGCTAACTTCCTCATTCTCATTCTAGCTAACTTCCTGCTCCCCACTTTGTAAGATCCCCCTTAAGCAAAATGGAAACTTAATGTCAGCCAATCAATCAATTTCTTCACTTGCTTCTGCATTCATCCTATATGCGCTTCTCCTTTCCATCCCCTCAGTGGAGCTCCCTTCTGCTTTCTGAATGGGATAGTATCCTACTCGTGACTCATTCAATAAAGCTGTAAGATCCTAAATTATATGAAAAGTTTTTCTCTTTACAGGTAGGATGGGCCTAAATCAACATCCTGAAAATAGTCCAGATGGATTGAATAGTAGGAAAATAATCATGAACTTGAGCCAGACATTCCTTTATTTTCCTCTATGCTGTCTCATCTTTTCATGTTTCCTATATAGAAAGTTCTTTCAGTGGTGACAATTCAGTGTTTTGGTGTTTGATGCTCATTGGGCCAGTTAAGCAGATACTTCTTCCTATCATAAACTCTGTCCAACTGGCCCAGTGCATCATTGTGGGAAGAATGCTGCTATTAGACTTGCTCTGAAATGGTTTGAACAATTATGAGAAACTGCTTTTCCCTGATTCTCCCTATTTAAGCTATGCAAACATCATTTAAAAAAAAAAAAGGAAAAAGAAGAAAGAAAAGGAAAAAATGAGCTGTAACACAGACCCAGTAGTAACCATATCCTGGCTGTTGTTTTTAACATAATGACTTTGTTTTGTCGAGCTAGTCTGCTAGCCGTTTCATATAACGGAGGAACAAGAAAGAAAATGCAATCAGTGAGGTGCTGCTCACCTCAGGAGCTCTGACCCTCTGGAAAGAGGCTGGTCTGTTTTCACGTCCCCAAGAAACAAGCTTTGAATCATTACAGAGAAAGTAAAATCTTTAAAACTGGGCTATGTTTGATTTGGTTTCCTTGGGGCTCTTGGACATTTGGCTTTGAGAGAGATGAGGATTTCTGAGGCAGATTTTTGGCTAAAATCATACTCCCAGAGCATTGACTCACAAGGCAGGGATGAGGGTGGGGCTAAGGTGTGAAAACAATAGCCACCTCATACAGTGGAAGGAACACTGGTTTAGAAATCAAAACGGCTGGCTTTGCTTTGGACTCTCTAACCAACCTCTCAGAGGCAAGGTTTCCTTTTAGCAAAATAAAATAGTGATAATTTACTTGCCCTATCTGTATTTGTAAAATACAAATACGACATTATATGTTAAGTGTTGTGTAAAGAGTACAGTGCTTTTCAAAGTTGCAGTATTACAGTAAACAACCATTTATTCCATCCTGTTTTAAAACAGCGTTATAGAAAAATCAATAAAACTAAAAGTCTAAGAACCTCTTGTTATTAAACTCAATTTCTTTTTTTGCTTCCTTGGAAGAAATTGATCCTTTGAGAATGCAAGGTATGAGGGAATTTCAGGATTCTCGTTTTATGGTGTGCCTGACTCCTTGGGGTTCTGATAGATGGAGACTCTACACTTAGAATCTGACACCAGTCTAATTATATTGTTTGACTGGGGTGGCAGAGTTGGTTGGCATTCTTCCCATATGTCAGTTGATTAATGTAACTGGGGCTCAGGACACTTGAAGTCAGAATGCCATATATTATAAGGTTACCACAGTTCAAGACTTCTTTCCTAAGGCAGCATTTGCTTTGTCAAAAATACAAACAAAATAAAACACAAATCAGACATCATTTACTAACATTGTCATTTCCTTTCCTGCTTCCTTCTTTCAATCCCTTAGATTCAGTGATGTCATCTAATGTTTGGCAGTTTCCACATGCTATGTTGAACCCATGAAAATCCAAAGTAATCAAGAAAAAATATCATAAAACAGCATCAGCAAAACTTTCAACTTAAATTTTATATAATTTTTATGATGGTACAAAGGGAACTATTTTTTTTTTTTTTAAGTCTGCAGCATAGTCTCTTTGGTGCTTAAAAAATTTCCCCCTTTTCAAAAAACTTAAGTATAATATACATACAGTAGATGCATAAATCTTAAGTACATAGTTCAATGAATTCTCAAATATGTATATATTTATGTACATTCTACTCAGATCAAGATATGAAATATTTCCATCACTCCAGGAATTTCTCCTATGTTTCTTTCTAGTCAGTACCCGCTCTCCTGCCACATAATCACCATTCTGACTTCTATTATTATAAATTAGTTTTGCCTATTATTGAATTTCATATAAATGGAATCTTAAAATACTTTCATACAAATACTTTGTATTTTTTCCTCTGGCTTCTTTTTCACAACATAACATCATTTTTCAGATTTACCTGTGCTGTGTAATAAAGCAATAATTTGTTTTTTTTTATTGCTGAGTATTATTCCATTGCATGGATGTACCCCAATTTGTTTGCAGATTTTTCTGTGTTAGACATTTGGGTTGTTTTCATTTTGGGGGCTATTATGAATAAATCTGCTATATCCATTCTTATACAAGTTTTTAAATGAATATATGCATTTATTTCTCTTGGGTATATATCATCCAAGAATAGAACTGTTGGGCCAGGGGTAGTATCTGTTTAGCATTAGTGGAGACTGCCAAATAAATTTCCAAAGTGGTTATGTCATTTTATACCCACACCACTCTGCATAGTTCTTAATTTGGAAGAGTATGCTAACTTATGTTCCTCAAAGAATGGACTTTAAAAAAAATAGTTTTAATAAAAATGACTATTTGGTGAGATGCCAAATACCAAAAATAAATTTCAGATAAATCTGGAAAAAGTAGTTAATTGATCAGTTATCTTATTTCTTGATGGGGAAGGATTTAAAGTAAGGAGAAAGAGATAATACAAAGCTGAAATTCATAAATTTTATTTTAAACTTTTTAATTCAGTTAATCAAACAAAATAAAAATACTTGAGGAAAAATGCTGCTTACCAAATTGTGAAGACAAGATGTTAAAAAGTCATAATACCATTTTATCAATTCTAGGCTATACACTTTTTTTCACATTTTAACATCTTTGAAATTAGGAATCATGTTACAATCAATGACAATTTGCAGTAGATATGATGACATGTAGAGCTTGTGTGAGTCAACACTAATATTCAGAAAAATCAAAGATGTGAATTAAAACTAAGCACTACCTTTATATTTGGCTAAATTTCAAAAAGGTTCCAGTTCATTCGTATATACTGCTAGTGAGGTGTAAATTGTTACCTTCTTTCAGGAAAGCAGCTGGACAGAACTTATCAAGACACTTTAAAATCACTTTTGACCAGTAAATTCACTTTTAGGAATGTATGCTAAGGGATAAATAGAGAAAATAATTACAAACAACTAATATCATTGTGATAGTTAATTTTAGGTGTCAGGCTAAGTTATTTTGCCCAGTTTTTTTTTTTTTTTTTTTTGTCAAACACTGACCTAGGTGTTGTTGTGGATGTATTTTGCAGATGAAATTAATATCTATAATCAGTTGACTTTAAAAAAAGAATATAACCCTCAATAATGTGGATGGGCCTCACCCAATCAGTTGGAGGCCTTAAGAGAAAGAACTTACGGTCCCAGAGAAGAACTTCTGTCACAAGACACTCTATTTCTCTCTGAGTTTCCAGTCTATTGGTCTCCCCTATGGATTTCAGATTCAATACTTCAACATCATTCTTACCAGAATTTCACTGCCCTATGGAGTTAGGTCTGCCGTATGGAATTTGGACTTGCTGGTCCCCCCAACTGCATGAGCCAATTTCTTTAAATAAATATCTAAACACACACACATACACACGTGCACACACACACACGCACACACACACACACATATCCTGCTGGCTCTGTTTCTCTGGAGAACCCTGACTAATGCAGTCATTATTTCATAATGATGAAAAAACTGGAAACAATTTAAATGCTGGACAATAGGGGGGCAGTTAAATAAATTCCAACAATGCAACCACTAAAATATTTTGAATTAATTTCTAAAGTTATAAGAAAAAGCTTACTTTTAATGTAAAATGAGAAAGCAGAATAGAAGCTGTGTAAGTGTCTGGCTCTACAATGTTAAAAGATGTGCGAAATTTACATATACGCCTTATAGAAGGTAAACATACCAAAACTAATAACAATTACTTCTGAGTGCTTAGATCATTATTTTTGTTTACTTCTCTATACTTTTCTCTACTGTCCATATTTTCTACAATTAGCAATGAAACCTTGATAGTTACAAAAAAATCACACCTATAAACCAATAGACAGCTGTATATAAAATGTGCAATAACTTAATTTGCATAACATGGACATGAAACAGTAAGTCAAATCTTATGAAAATCAGCCAGCATTCATCAGTCTTTTCAAGTAAATAATAATAATAAAAAAAGAATTTGGAAAAAATCTGTTCCTAATCAAGCATTTCTAAAAGACACAGCAGGGTAAAATTAGGACAGACTACTTCTGCCTGGGCTAGAAAGGACTCCTTTGTTTCCCACTTCATGAGTAATAGGAATCCTGATCACATTACAAAATTTTACAAATTTTTTTTAGTCATAAGGAGCTTGAATTTTCTGTCCACAAAGACATTCAGCTCATGTTTGACTCATTCTAAAATCAGACTGGTTTCTGGATTTACAAATATTAAGGGGCTAGTGTCTATTTTAAGAACTCTTGATTGTGATTTGCTGAGTTTTCAGATATTAAAATGATCTTCATGTTTACATTTGGCTCTAATTCTTCTAATGCCATGTTGTTTGCTCTGCTCTGGTCATGTCTGGCAGGGAGAGTGAATGGGAGCCTCCTCTACAGACCTTCACGAATGAATACCAGAGCCCAGTTCCGAGCCTGTCTGGTTGCCCAAGACATGAATCCCACCTCAGAGTTTCGGGAGAAGCAGGAGGCCACAAACAGCCCAGGTGGGTTTGGTTGGAATCAACTCGGTGAAGAAAAGAAAACTCCCTGGGACACAGTGAACAAATAGCCTTCCTAGGAGGCCCATTGGACACCAGCCACCATTTGTACAGTGTTTTTGTGTAGGCCCTGAGCTCTCACATACATTAGCTCATTGAATATTATTAATTCAATTTAAGGAGGCTGAGCCTTAGCAGCCAAGTCACTTTGGAAACCTTAGGATATGTGCTTATCCAGAAGACTTTACAAATGGATCTTTTTACTGTTTCCTATGTACTTTACACTACGTCTCTCAGAGCTGCTTCTTTGGTGGAAGAAAATGTCACTGGTGTTTTGGGACAGTAGTCCATGGAATGTAGTATTTGAGGAGTCAGTTAATATTGAGGTCATGTTAAAAAATACATGTCAGTCACATCAGCTGTGAAAGAAAAGTAGCTGGCTGGCTGGCTGGTTAGAGGGACAGAAATGATTTACTAGTGTCTTGTCAATTGCAGACACGTGGTATGTAATAGAGCTTCAGAGGACTCACATTAATTTGAAACCTGTAAACCAAGCTTAGGCTTTGATTTTTCAACAGCACTCCAAAAATGCCTTTTCCAAATCTCCAGGCCGGTACTATCTGATTCAAATACTGAAATGTTATCAGAACTTCCTTTGCAAGTTAAGGTACATATTGCCCCAATTTGTACATACAAGCTTCATTTGTCCTTTATTACTTTGTACTGTACTATAAAAGGAAGCTTTTATTTATTTATCTATTTTAATTTTTAGTCTGGTATATAATTGTGTTTAAATCTTCACTTCATCTCTTCCACCACTGTTGTTAGTCATGCTGTGATCTTGGTGAAAATGTAACCTTAAATTTCAAAGGAAAAAATTTGATATATCTTATATCCCAAATTACAAAAGGGAATTCTTGAACTGATAAAAATAACATTTATCCTCAATCCTAGAGAGAGAAGAAAAAGGGGAAGGGCAGCGTAGTATCAACAATTATCTATCCAAACTGGAACTTTGCGTAAATGACCCAGGTTTGGGGTGTTCGGTAGCTGGATCACTCCAGAAGAAGGTCTTTGTAGCAGATGAGCCAAAGCAAGGTCCTCAGTAATTTTTAAATGATGAAGAAAATGTTTCAGTGCTTGAAATTTGTTTCTTCTGTTATGGTTTTTTGAATGAAAAATCCTAGCTGCAGGATTCTTAAATATTGTTTAGAATCTGAATGGAGAGACATGAGCATGTTTTAAATGTGAACAAATACAAATGCATCCATCAGTCACCAACTTCAGAAACAAGCAGCCATATTCAACTACTCCAAATGAAGATTTATGGCAGTTTACCTCCTAAATCTCTTTTTAGTAGATCCATTTCTCTACATCCCAATGCAACTCTCCAAATTAGGCCTAATTAATTAATTAAATAATTAGAAAAATTATTTCTTGCTTGGACTTTGCAGTGGTCTCCTAACTGGTTTAGTCAGATCCCTCCAGGCCAGGCTATAATCTAAGCCCCTTAGCTGGGCATTCAGTGTCCTATAGGTTGGGACCTGCAGAATTCTCCAGCCTCATCTTTGACACGTGCTTTACACTCTCACAGTTCTAGTTTACTACTATTTATCTTTGCTTGTGATGTTCTTCTCAGCTTTGACCATCTGGAAAACTCTGTAAGTACAACTTCATGTAAAACAATTTGGCAATTTGAATTCATAACCTTAGAAACAAGAGAACAATTGGAAATGTGAATTGAGATCTATACACAAAGCTGTTTATCACAGCCTTATTTATAATAGCAAAAAAAAAAAAAAAAGAAGGCAGGAGGGAATAACTTAGATGTCCAAAAATAGTCAAAAAATAGCATAAAGAATATTATGCATCAATTAAAATGATGCTGACAAAGAGTTTTTGAAGACATGGAAAATATTCATTCTAGAAAGGACTTAAGATGACTTCCAGGATGCAAAAATGCAAAAAGATGCCATCAAAGCAAAAAAAAAAGAATGGAAAGTAACAAAGTAAGAATAGGGACATCAAATGGAGGCAGGGATTAGGCTAAGAAAAATAGAATACCTTTTGGCTATGGGTGGGCCACAAATTTGGCTCCCAGCTATCTATCAACCAACACAGGAAAAAAAAAATTCTGGACAGTACCTCAATTCTGCATCCACGTTATAAAAATATTCCACTTGCCTGGGAGAAGCAATTATTCCAACATGAATTGCTCTGGTGAATCCTCATGCAGAAGCTAGAATACAAGATCCTAACAACTGACACAATGGCAAGTTTCCTACGATGATTTCTTACAGTAATCCCCAATAAAAGCTGATGGCAATTGCACCAGACAACTCCATTCTACAGCAGGAAGCTACTATAAAACAGTAAATGTTTTTCGTTTTCTGTGACTCTACCTTGATACAGAAGTACACTTCAGAAAAATAAGAGTACTGAATTAAAGTTCAACTAATTTCCTCAAAGAATATGATATCTATATTTTTAGTCACAGTTCTCATACACTTGGTGAGTTTGAAGATGTGCTTCCTGATAAAGTACCTCGAATCCAACTACCCTAGCTTGACAATTTAAAATACACTTATCAGGATAGATTCTTAAGTGGCAGGAGTAGAAGAGGGACAGTTAGGAGAAGCCCATGGCAGAAAACCAGCAAAGTATTGGAGATAATGGTGTTACCAATGGTGACAGGAAAAAGATAGTACAGCTAATAATGAGAAGAATAACATCATGTTAGCATCAGTAATAACAGCAATAATAATAGTGATAGACATGTGGAATTATCTTTTTTGTCAGGTTTCGAATAGAGTATGTAAAAAACGATTCTCAGCCAACTTAGACAGAATTCTTAAATCAAAATTTAGATTCCTTCATTGGCATTCCCTTCTGTTAATGAGTCAAGCCTAAATTAAAAACAAAACAAAACTATACACAGAAAAACTCTAGGTTCATCTGACCTAACAGATAATCCTTCTCAGGGCAAAGGTGACACCTGTTTGAAGGTGCAGAGCCACCAAGCCCTGGCTCTGGATGGCCCATCAGCAGATCTGTGCTCAGGGAAGCTGAAGGCAGGGAGGGTGGCTGCTCTCCTTTAGACATTGTTTGGACTTGCTTCAGTGCACAGGCCCCTAAGGGCGCAAGTGCAACCCTTTCAGACCAGAGCTATTACAGGATAGGTGTTTTTTAGTTTCTTGCTCTATCCAACCACCTCCCCCTGCTCCACAATAAAAAGTCCCCTGTAAAAGCACAGGCAGTCTGGGATCCAGTATCTTCCAGGAAATATTATTTACAAAATGTAACTACATGAAGTAATTTGTTTTACGGGAATTTTATTTATGACCAAGTTTAAAGTGGGTGGGGGTCATCTGCCAAAGATAATAACTCGATGTTTAGAAGATTTGATTTGATCTGAGAATAAGCCAGCAGGACGAGCTTCTTCTACAGGACATGCTTCTTCTACAGGACACTATCCAGATGTTTCGTCTGTATGAGAAAAACTGCTTTTCTCTCGTTTATAGTAGGGCTGGGATGGAGGAATGCAAACAGCTCATTAATGGATCATCAAGAAATAAGCTAAAGGAGGCCAGGACACATTCCTGCTTTACCTCAGAGGAAAATTCTGACTGATCCATGAAAAGACCCTGACCCTGACCCTGACCCTTGAGGACTACAAAAGCACCACATTCCAGTCTTTGGTTGGGTTATTCAACTTATATCATAACCAGCTTCTGCCTTCAGAGTCAAGGGTGGGTTAAGATGAGCCACAAACAATCTAGTACTATTTCTAGCAAATTCTTGTAAGGCTAAGTGTAAAGAGCAGGACATAAAATGATGTTGGCAATAGTATTGCAAACTTGTAGAAAATATGCACAGGAAAAAAGGAAGGAAATATAGCAGTAGTTCTTTTGGTAAGGGAGTTAGGCATATATTTAAATATTCTATTCATTTTTCAAATTCCCTATATGAGAATGTAATGAACAAAACAAAAACACTGTTAGAAAATATGAAGACAACACTTTTTCTGTGGAGCCTTTCTCAACTCCCTTGAGCCTTGTGTTAGTTTTTCCTCCTGTACCTTCAAACCAGTCCTTTTGCTCTTATTGTTGCACGTATCAGCTGTATTGTGATTTCTTATTTAAATGATTGTCTCTCTTCACTAGACAGACTGGTCTCCTTTAGTTCAGGGACCATGACATTTATCTTTTCATCTCTGGTACTCAGCACAATTCCTGGCACACGATCGCTGCAAAATAAATGTTTGTTATTCCAAATGAAGCATTTAGTTACTGAAATGCTTATGGCAAAGCTCTGCTTGTTAACAGGCAGCTTTTAAATCTCTTTCCTAAATTGTATGTAGAGGAAAGATGAGGCTGCAAAATCAGACTGCAGTAAAAACTAGTGTCCTCTAAAAGTTGACTATGATACCATATGTGTAAGTTAGAGATATAAAAGAAACTGACAGGCATGTAGGGAAATAATGCATCCTTTGCTTTGCTTTTAAACAATGGAAAATAAGGAATTTTGTCCTGCCCAAGTTCACATTCTCTCTAGGACACTGTATGTCTGAAATTGGGTACTGAAAAAGACTGGAATGAATAACCCCTGAAGCACAGTAGGGACACGATAGGACAAAAGCCATGGAAGAATCAGATAATCCAACTTCTTGTCTGGGAAGAGATGAAAATACAACTTCAATAAAATATCTTTGTGTGTCTGGCAAAAAAATTGCAGTCATGAATATTAACCCTGTCCTAGTTTGCTAATGCTGCAGAATGCAAAACACCAGAGATGGACAGGCTTTTATAAAACGGGGGTTTATTTCACTACACAGTTACAGTCTTAAGGCCACAAAGCGTCCAAGGTAACACCCCAGCAATCGGGTACCTTCACCGGAGGATGGCCAATGGCGTCCGGAAAACCTCTGCTAGCTTGGAAGGCAGCTGGCATCTGCTCCAAAGCTCCGGCCTCAAAATGGCTTTCTCCCAGGACGTTCCTGTCTAGCAAGCTTGCTTCTCTTCAAAACATCACTCCCAGCTGCACTCTCTTTTCTCTCTTTGAGTCAGCTCATTTATATAGCTCCACCAATCAAGGCCCACCCCAAATGGGCGGGGCCACGCCTCCATGGGAACATCTCATCAGAATCATCTCCCACAGCTGGGTGGGGCACATTCCAAGCAAATCCAACCAGCACCAAAACTTTTGCCCCACACAAGACTACAAAGATAATGGCATTTGGGGGACACAATACACTCAAACCGGCACAAACCCTACTTACCAATACCAACCCTGAAATATAATGTGTATTTTGGCATAAGTATGCTGTAGCAAAAGCAAAATTCCTTGGAAAATACCCTAGTGGTGTATTAGGCCCAAATCCATATCACAAAAGTTAGCCCTCCACGGCCCTGAGAGGCTCTGTGAGCTGCTGTGGGCTCTCCCTCCCTCCCCAGCTGCAGGCCCAGGCTTACCACATAGGGATGAAGGAAGAGTGATGGGGAAGAGATGGCAGGTGCATGTGCACGACTTACCTTTAATAATCACCATGACTACAAATAAAGGGGGGAAGGCGTTTACTAACTCATCATAATTTGTGCAAGGATCTCTAAAAGAGAAAAACAATAATGTAGTGATTTTTAAAAAGTTCTAGGACAAGCGTATGCCTGGGTGATTTGGAAAGACATCTTATATGGCAACCATAGGAAAGAGATGCACTGGGAACGTCCAGTGTTACAAGGCCACAGAAGAGTTATGAGAGAAAGAAGACAAACTGGAACATTTTTTGAAACAGTTTTTACTCCAAGGAGATGCAAAGAATTCTGTGGATGAGTCAGCCCAGAAACAATGGGAAAGAGAGTCTATGAAATTCATAGGGGCAAAGAGGAAATTATCTAGCAAAAAACAAATGTCAGTGCATTTGTTTGATAACATCCATTAGTGCAAACTGTCTGGCAAAGACCAGCAACAGGCATAAAAATATCTTGATTTTAAAATGAGCATGGAAAAAAAATCTATGAGCTATTCAAAGAGTAGATATGTGTGGCTAGCATAAGATCAAACAGTCATTAACTATATAGCCTGTGCTTTGTAATACTTCGTGTATTTGTTATTTAAAGCAGGATCCACAATATGGAACAAAAAGTAGGATGGACAGTAAGGATCTTAGAGCTAAAAGAATCAAGAAATATATTGAGAACTAAAATAATCATGTAAAAAAGGAAGAGCCTGAAGCCAAACTGAACTGGCCTAGGGAAACAGCTAGCATAAATATATGTTCCTAAAGACTTTTATTCTTGTGATAAATATTAAAAGGCTACTATTTTGGAATAATACATCATGAAAATCTAAATACTGCTAAAGCAATGCAATTTTTCTTAATTAAAACATGGAATCTGCCAAATGTTCCAAAAAAGGGCATGGTAAATCAAACTGTGGTGCATCTATGGCTTAAATATTTTGTGGTCTCTTGCAATAATATGTAGTAATGTGGAAAATACTCATGATAGAACTTAAATGAACAAATTGTTTTATACTGTTGTGCACTTTATAACTTTTAAAACAGATTTTCTTAATTACATTTGAAAAGTTCCTTGGATCCTCAGGAAAAAAAAAATGCTATTTAACTTTAATTTGCTTTGGCTGTTTTTAAGTAGTAGTAGCCTCACAGGGCTCTGAACAATCTGCAAGTAGAAAAGTAAAGGAAACCACTGTTACTGCTAATAACTATGAGGCTTAAAAAAAAACTCTTAATAAAATACTGCAGAGCTGCAGGACGCTAGCCTGGAGGCCCTCTAGTTCACATACTGCCATTGCTTGGCAGTTTTTCTAGAAGCCACTGAGTATACACTGAGTGTAAAATCCAGGAAGAGAATTTATGCATAGAATTCTCATATGAAGGAAACTGCCAAGTTTCATGTGTCCTGATTTACAATTTTTTCCTAAAGGTCAAGCATCTATAAACTTAGAGAATTGAGTCACACTGGAAGACTTTGGGTTCCCTTTCCTAAGGCCCATTTTCCTAATGTTCAATTTGCCAAAGACCATTTAACTAAGATCCATTCCCTTTGCGTCTATTTCAGTATCCTGTCCTTCTTTGCTACCTCTTTGTTATTTTGGGATTATTTATCCAAATCTCTAGAGGCACATTTTATTTATCCTGTATTTCTAAAAAAAATAGTTCCTTACATTGTCTTGTTTAATGAATGAATGGATTGCTGTAAATGGTTTTTCTACTTTATTTACTTTTAAACACTCTAAGAATTTTTAAAGCCAATCTGTCTTGTTGAAGATCCTTTCTTCAAAGCATAATTTAAGGTTTATTTTTAGGATACAGATGCAGAAAACACTTAAAAGGATTTTCAGTGATAGGAGTACTGCTTTTATGTAACTTTAAAATATGTAATTTTATCAAAATGTTTAAATTTATTTAATTTAACAATTAAAAAAATTCATACACCTTAACAGTGAGTTTCAATTAGGGACAGGGGTTGGGGATATAAGATGATCACCTGGGAGTTTTCCAACTACTGGCATTCTCCCCTAAATTCTAGAAGTTTGGAGGTGATTGACACATTCTTTTCTTGATAGTAAAATGCAAGTAAAGGGAAATGCAATTTGTCTTTGGCTTCCTACACATTCTTAACCATATTCTGATTGCTTAGCCCTTCATGACCATTCATAAAATATCTTTAAGAGTTCATTATTTTAATTAAAGTTGCACTTGTAAAAGCAAGAAATGATTCTGAATGTCATAGATTCATTGTTCAACAAAGCTCTTACTTGGAGCCACATCATTGGGGATCAGCTAAATATTTCTGATTTCATGGGACAAAGTACATTCAAAGACAAAGTGAGAGTTTTGGTTGTTTGCTGTTTAAATATGGAAACGTTCAGGCAAACTGACCTTGCAGGGTTAGGCCCAGCCTGTCTGAACCCGTGAGGCCGACGGGGCCCTCTGCACACAGAACCCAGTCTGAGCCAGGCAACCTGGTGACTCACCGGCAGGGCAGGATCCGGACAACATCGTTAGGCTTGTACCCTTCAATACAAACGGCGCAGTTGTCAAAATCAGGCTCTGTTTCCTGCAATAGAGAAAGCACCCGTGAGCCTACTTTCTTAGCTTAAACTCGTGGGTAAATACCCACACAACAGACTCATGGTGAGGTTGTCTGCAGCAAGGCTTTCAGCCGTCCTGAAGCCAGTTTACTTAATCAATAATTTACTGTACATTGGCTTAGTCTCCTTTCCTTCCAACCTCCGCTTTTTTGTTTCTAGGTTCCACTGCAAGTGCTTTTGCGAGGAAAACAATTTTCTAGTGCACTTTTTACTAATAGTGCAATTTCTTATTATTAGAGGATATGTATGAAAATCTCGAGGATGAGAAATAGTATTTTATGGAGAAGGGTCTGAATGATACTTGATCTATTCATTCCTCTGGAATCTAGCATATAGAACTCTAAAATAATGGTTTCAAATTTTTTCAAGTATATAAACCTCTTTTACTGCCCTAAAATATATTACTTACATAATAGAACTTGTACTTTTAAAATTCTCTGGTAGGGTGGGGAGTAACAAACAAAATATACTTTAAATACAGTAATGCTTTTAAATGAATTTTATCCTATTAAGTCCCAGAGCATTTTCATATAGTTGAAAAATAGTAGCACATAACTTGTAAAACAATTTAATTATTCAGACAAGAGACAACACTTGTTGTACACATAGAGTTGCGAGTGTCTTATAGTGTCCACACAAAGCCCGTGTGCTGAAATCCCTTGCTCTCAAAATGCTGGGAATACGTGAGACCTTCACAGGCCTGCCGTCCTGAGCTGCACTGCTTTGTCCCTCCTTAAGATTTGCCTCTGCTTTTGGCCTTAAGCCATCTCTCAACAGGGAGGGAGGCTGTTGCGCTGACTTTAGAGTTCTAGACACTAGATTTCAGGGGGAGCAGATATGCCCTCTGCATTTACTGTAGAGTTAGTGGAGGGCATAGTTTAGCACATAACATCACCTTCTTTCTGAAGATTCACGGAAAAGCTTTCTCAAAGTCATACCAGGAACAACCATGTGTTTTTCTCTTCTGTGACACTGGAATACGGTGATTAAATATTATTTGAATAATGAATATTATTTCCTCCTTTGCATTGGCTACTAGAAAGAAAGAACCTAAATTTGGGACCCATTTGTATTCTACATTACATGGAATGCATTTGTGTCCTAATTTCATCCTGGCTTCATCTATTTTTCCTACACTTGCTTTTCAGTTCCTCATATTTTCTATCCAACTATTTTGTTGGTCCTATGGTATGCATTTTACAAATTGCTTTAAACTATAATAAAGAAGGGAATGGTAACAGACACTTATAGGATGACCATTAGCATGTATTCCCCTTTCCCATCCTTACTCTTCTTTCACCCTGGTTACCAGAAAAGTTGGGAGCTTCTTTGAATAGCTCCTCATCAAAAGAAAAGAGGGTTGTTACCTTGTCACCCTTCTTGATAGTCCTGACCTGGAGCTTACTGATGGCTTTCTTTGCCGCATCTCCCAGTCGGCGCTGCAAAACCA
Source organism: Choloepus didactylus (assembly GCF_015220235.1). Classification (NCBI taxonomy): domain Eukaryota; kingdom Metazoa; phylum Chordata; class Mammalia; order Pilosa; family Megalonychidae; genus Choloepus; species Choloepus didactylus. The sequence continues at coordinate 154,040,524 of NC_051309.1, forward strand.
AAAGCTGCATGTTAGCAATAAAAGTGTGTAATTCTAGACTTCATATCTTACGTCATTTAATAAACCAGGGTGGCTATCTCTGAACTCATGCAGAAGTGGCATGAATATAAACGATAATGGCTGAAAGAGATGGGGCAGTGGTGTTCGTGCAAAGAGGCTCTAACTAATTGAGGTTTATAAGAGAGCTTTGCCAGAGAGAAGTTCGTTGTGCCTTATGTTGAGCAATTGGTATACGACACAGAAAGATCCTGCCCTTCAGTGATTCCAGGCACAGATTAGATCTACACGGATTAGAAACACACATACACACACACACACATACACACACAGGGAGTTTAGTAATTAGCCAGTTTGTGACTTGGAGATAGTCAATTTGGAGCAGAGGGAATAAACTTCATCTCCTCTTTTTCACAATCAGGGTTCATTGCTTACATATTCCTTTCAATTTGCTTCTATAGACCCAACCTAGGATTAAATTTGGTCTGTACTATCTCTATCACATCACATTCTCACATGACAATTATACCTCCTTTGTGTATGTGTATGAGTGAGTGTGCTCAGAAAATTAAAGTGTACATGTTCAATTTAACAAATAATTAGAAAGCAAACACCTGTGTAACCATCACTACCCATGATAAGAAATAATATCTCATGCCTCCATTTTTAAATAGAGAAAATTACTATCTTCATGAGCCTTGAAATATTGCAATGAGAAGGCAACAAGAAAGCATGGGAGACGGGGAGTGCAGGGAGATAACTGAGTTTTAATCTGTAAAGGGAAAAATGGTTTGCTTGTAGTTTTCTACCTGTTATATCTCCTTCTTAGGAAACATACTTCTGGTCTGTAATAGAAGTGTATTTGCAGCAGTGAAACATATTTGAAGACTAAATTTAACAAAGCTAACATTTAAACACCAAATAATAATTTGCTTTCACTAATTTTGTTCCTTTTGGAAATAATACTCAAGCATCTTTCCTTTCTTTAAAATAGTAAACATATACTAGCGAATAGTTAACATATCCTCCTTATTGTTCTAAAGCTTTGTATGCAATATCACCTTCACTTTGACAATGACCTTATTATGAAAAGGATGCTATTTTATGGAATGATCTGAGACTTACAGAGCATGAATAGATTGTTCACTATCATAGAGTTAATGAAATGTTGATCAGAATCTGAAAAAAATTGTCCGTCTTTAAAACCAAAGTTAAACTATGACCTTCATCTTTATCCACCAACCTACCACCCAATCAACAAACCAGCCAGCCAATCAACTAACCAACCAGCTAGCCAATCAATCAAAATGATTAAGTACCTATCACGAGGCACTTTCCTAGGCACACAGCATTTAAAAGTAAATACCAAATAGAAAAGGAGATGTTCTACTTTTTAGTTCTTTTCTCTTTTCAGATTTTGTCCATAGTTTCTAAAATAATACCGGTATTTTTAACAGAGGAGTAAACTTTGGCTGTTTCCTCAAAGGAAACATACACTTGAGATTTATGCAGAAGTCGGTGAGAAGCTGGCAAATTAAGGCAGCAGGGAAAATAATAAGAGCCGATAATGATAAATACAAAGGGGGAACATGGGAGCAGGAGGGAAAGAAAAGAATTGAAGGTGAAATTAAACACGACAGAACACTCACTCGTCTCTTCTTTTAGTTATTGTCTGATCACCCCTTGGGTTTCAAGCCATTTCTTCAAGTTGCCCTTCCTAGAGCTCTCCCAGGAGAGTGGTCCCTTTGGTGTTCACCCTCCCAGCACTTTGTATCTCTGCTTCACAGCACTGTCATGACAACTGCAATTTGACATTTATGTTTACGATTGTTGAATCAATCCCTGTTACATTTCCCTCGAGTAAGCTCTCTGAGGACAGGACTGTGTTTATTTTCACTTCTCATTGTGCAATCAGCACCAAGAATAAAGCTGGCTGCAATAACTGGCATTCAGTCATTCAACAGACACCTTTCGATCACCTGTTCTCTGCCAGGCACAGCTCTAGGTTCTGGAAAAATGGTGGTGAAAATGTATATACAAATCCCTGTCTTCTGTGAGTTTACAATCTACATGGAAACTCCATAAACAGTTAATGAATGAATAAAATTTTAAGGCAACAGATTTGCTATTTTAATCATGGAAAACAAGCTGAGAAATTTAGCCAGTTAGGAAAATTTGGAGACAAATTTTAAGTACCACATGTGGTAAGGTAAACAGAATTGTGGTTTGGCCTGGGTCAAACTAGCCAGGCTGAACTAACGGCTGTTTTCTGCAGGAGCCTGGAGCAAGGATTGAAGGGCACTGAGAAAGCAAGTGAAGCCAGAAACCTGCCTCATATTATAAAGTAAACAAATGTTGATTGTTTTTAAGTCAAGAGCTCAGATATTTTTTGTAATTGTGGTTAATTGGTAATATATACTATTTGGCCCCAATTTAATCTCTTAAATTGTTTTTCTTTACTTTTTCTTTTCTTTTTTTTTTTTACTTTTCAAAGGCTGAATAGAGTAATTAAGAGGCAAAAATTATTTTCAAACAATAATCACAGATTATACTCAAAGGAAGAACAACTTTTTTAAAAGGAGGTGAACTAGAAGTAATATTTTCAAAATTTAATCACACTGAAAACAATTCTCTAGCAAACAAAACATACCCTTCCTAAATGTGAGCATATAAGGTTAGTCCAAAGACTACTTTAAACTTTGGCCATGTATTGGACTTGATTTTTGGCAGCGATATCTGAATAAAAATAGTGTGGGTTTTAAAAACATCCCCTTTCTCTCCTAGCAGAAAAGAAAACAAAAAAAACAACAACAAAAAAAAAACAAAATAAAGCTCTCCCCATGCCTTTTAAAAAAAGGAAATGCATGCCACCTTTATAAAAAACAATAAAAGGGAATGCCCATTCAGGAACTGTAAAGCAAGCTGATGTTAAGGTATCTGATTTTAGGGCTAACAGCAGAGTTAATGGTTAGGGAATTGGCAAGACAAATCCCATTGCTGGCATTCTGACAGCTGGTAGCAGGGGAGGTTAGAGTTCAGCAGAAGATAAAGTCATTTGGGAGATGGGCTTCCCAAATGAGCAAAACAAACAGATCCGAGGAAGGAAAACTCTTTGGGACACTAGAGTGAAAGAGAAAACAATAAAGTCCTCATCAACATCAAGTGTAGGAGGCCTTTGTCCCAGGAAGTCCCGAAATGTCAGATAATTCACAAAAATAGGAAGATAAGTTTTCTTTAATAATTCTGAAACACGGGTTAAACACATCCCTTTGAGTCAAGCCTGCCTGATTCAATATATTATTGATAAAGAATACAGTACTTCTTTTGAAGAGGATAGCATTTGGCAGTGGCAGATGAAGGATATTAAATAGTCTTCCCTCCCGAGAATGCCAGAAACTCAGCTTCTGATGTAAATAATGATTTGGGAACCATATAGTATTAGATTGTCTACAGAAGTGCTGGGTTAACAAAATAAGGGAAAAAGGCGCCACAAAAATGATTAAAATATTATGTGTACTTGCATGTAGTCAAATTTTATCAGCATACGTGTGTCTGTACTTCTTTTTCAGGAACATGAAAATCACAGATAGAGATAATGACTTCTGAATAAAAAAAAGTTGTCAGCCCCATTTTCAACAATTTTCAAACTAGTATTATTGGATTTCCACAATGCACAATAAAGAGATAGTGGGTAAAAACATAAACATTCTCAATGAAATAGTCCAAATAAAGCAGTTGGTCCATTCTGTCTCTGGGTTTTAGCAGCATCCAGTATAAAGGGGAGGGAAAACTACAGGCTCTGTTCAAACTGCATCTTGTCCATAGCCTGCATAGAGCATCTACATATTGGCAAAGAGAATTCTTTCCTTTGTGGTTTTCAGAAATGCAGAATAAAGTGATACCAATGGGAAGAGTCAGGGACCACTGCAGTTTTGCGTGGACTTTTGTTTCGATTAGGGATTCATTCCCCTTCTCCAGAGTGGTCATATGGATTTTTTCTAACCCAACAAGACCCAAATCATGCTTTTTACAAGATGTCAGGGACATCTTGGTTAAAGGTAATTTGATTTATTGATCAATTAGATATAAACAGCTATAAGAAAATATAGATACCAAGATAATTGGTTTCCTGCCAACAGTTAAGATAAATTGCTTTATGGAAAATAAATATGAACCATTTCATACAAGTATAAAGTCCCAAGTAAATGCCAACAAGGATGTAAAACAATGACAGACCCCAGTGGTATTCTAAATATGTAAGAAACTTCAGAAAAATAGGACACATTCCCTCTCCCCTCCTCTATGTTATAAACAGAAATGCAGTAGTGGTGACAAAAACTAGGAACTAAAGGATGCTGAAACAGCATGAAAACTGAGTTTATGTTTTCCCTATTTCATTTGACTGGATGACTCTGTGCCATATTTGTCCCTTTTTTCTAATAGCTGTCTTTATTTTTTATGAACATCATCATCCTCACATCACCAAGCAGAAGAGTAACTAAGTGTCCTTGTGCTCTGGGTGAGAGGAGGACACTGTAAAAGAAAACAGAGTTGGTTCCAGTTGTCTGGAGCTGCACAAGGCCATGGGTGACTCAGACATTTCCCTCACTCGTTCTAATACATGATAATGCTCCTTCCAGCCCTGATGGATATGAGAGAAATCATCCTAGAGCCACTACAACCAATTTCTATAATGCAGATGGTCACTCCACAAATCTAGAAATGGATAAAAGAATTAGGCTTACTACACTGATGGCCATGATAACCTCATAGAGGGATGGATTAAAGCTCCTCATGTGCACACAACACGAGGCAGAAACACTGAGGTCATTTTTGTGGGAGAAGCAGAGGAGAAGGCAATGGCTTGGAAGTTAAAAGATCCAGCATCCAATCCTACTCCTGCCACTGTGTGACTTTGGCCAAGTCACTTAAATGTTCCGGGCTTAGTTTCCCTTATTGTTAAAATAAAGTCTGTAAAGTAACACTATTTCCAGCTTGAACAGTTCATGATCTTCATCCATGCAGAACAGAACTAGGAGACTAAGCTCCTTTGAGACCTGAATTATCTAAAAGAGCAAATCAATGGCTAATTACCTCACTGAACAATTCACAGGCACAACATGTACTTTGCCTTTCTGTTCCCCTGAGGGCTTTGCACTTTTTTCCAGAGCAATATCAGAGACAATTTTGGTTCTTTGTTCTTCAGGAGACAGAGGAATCTCTACCCGCAGACTCCTTTGATAGCTGAAGCTTGACACACTCCTTTCCCTTCCCTTTCTCTTTCCCTATCAGGTTTTCAATTCCATTACTTTTCTTTACCTTCAGCACCAATATGTGCAAAAGAATTCAAAGGAACATCTGCCATGTGCACACAAATAATAGGAAAACATGTTCTCAGAGAGAGAGAGAGGTAACTCTTGGTTTTCCAAAGAAAATGTTGTTGAATATCATTACCAGGCCTCACATAAAACAAAACAAAACAAAACAAAACTCTAGTTTCCTTGGATTAGCCTCAAAGGCAATATTATTTACGAAAAACAAAACAAAACAAAACAAAACAAAACCCTACTTAGTTTATCTCATCTGACATTTGTAATGGTCACCCTCTATTGGAGTCTGGTGGTTTTCATGACACAGACTCAGACTTTTGTCTCAGGTGGAATGTCCTAGGAGACAGTGAGACAACATCCTAGAGCCCTGCCAGAGGACAGGTGTTACCTGCTACTGCATGCAAGAATGCTGCTTTCTGGGTTTGCTTTGTCATTCTATAGAGTTTTTTTAATCATATTTTTTTTATTGTAGAATATAACATACATATATAGAAGTGATAACTTTCCAAGTGCAATTTAACAAGTAATTAGAGAGAAAATTTCAAAGAATATTATGGGTTACAGTTCCACAGTTTCAGTTATTTATTTATTGTGAAATATAACATATATACAAAAAATAATATCTTTCAACAAATGGAGCTGGAAGAACTGGAAAATCATAATCAAAAGAATGAAAGAGGACCCCTACCTCACACACTATACAAAAATTAACTCAAAGTGGATCAAAGACCTCAATATAAGAGACAGTGCAATAAAACTCTTAGAAGATAATATAGAGAAACATCTTCATGACCTAGTAATAGGAGTTAGCTCCTTAGACTTTACACCCAAAGCACAAGCAACAAAAGAAAAAAATAGGTAAATGGGAACTTCTCAAAATCAAAAGCTTCTGTGTCTCTAAAAACTTTGTCAAAAGGTAAAGAGGCAGCCACCACAATGAGAGAAAATATTTGGACACCATACATCTGATAAGAGACTGATATGCTACATATATAAAGAAATCTTACAACTCAGTAACAATATTACAAACAGCCCAATTATAAAAGGGGCAAAAGGTATTTTTCCAAAAAGAAAATACAAATGGGTAAAAAACACATGAAAAAATTTTCATCTTCACTAGCTATTAGGGAAATGCAAACCAAAACCACAATGAGATACCATCTCAAACCAGTAAGAATGGCTACCATTAAACAAACAGGAAACAATAAATGCTGGAGAGGATGTGGAAAAATTGGAGCGCTTATTCATTGCTGGTGGGAATGTATAATGGTACAGCCATTGTGGAAGATAGTTTGGTGGTTTATCAGAAAACTAGATAGTGAATTACCCTACCATCCAACAATTCTACTTCTCGGTATATACCCTACAGAGTTTTTATAAGCAGGGTAAGAATTAGTGAAGGGTAGGTGAGCGGCACATCTGGGAAGTAAGAGCCATTTTCCTCCTTAAGCTCCCAGAAATGAAAAATCTGTCCACAGTGCGCACTGGTGTCCGGGATCAGGGAGTCTGCAAATACCCGTCCCCATAACTCAGAGGTCAAGAGGTCATTAGATGGTAAGGCTTGAAAAGAGATGGGTAGAATGAAGATACATCTTCAGAATCCTCTTTGAAGCACTTTGAAGTGGGAAATCTTAAACTGGATACTAAGAAGGACTTAACAAGTGCCCCTTATGTCCAAAGCTAAAAAGGGTCAAGGTTCAAAAAGCAGAATGGTCAGGTGGGAACTGGCAGCCTTGCCCTTGGGTTAAGTTTCTTCAGTATCTCGGTGCTCCTGAGGTAGCTTGGTCTGGCAGAAACCACTTTGTCTGGTTGTGTGCCTTTGAAAACAAATCACGTTTACCTCCCAAATTCATTATACCGAACGTCCCTTCAAGTTCTAAAACTACGATGCTGGGATCAGGCAGTCAATATTTTCAAATACTTCGATAGAATTATGGCAGGTGCCTCCTGCCTCCCATTTCCTATGACTGTGGTTTCCCACCTGCAGCCCTTCTGGGTATGTAGGTTCTTTCAGCTGATCTAAGAGGTGACCAGGTTATGCAAGTCTGGAAGTCCACACTGGTGACATCCATGGCCTATTTTCTTAGATCACTCTATCAGAAGCATCAGGACTTCTGACAAGAGAAAGAGAGATTTGTCATGGTATTGAAAAGTTATCATGACATGTGTTACATGGCCAGCAACACATTTTCTCATAATCTTTATGGGGACTTTCTCTTAAAAGAAAGCCACAGAGGCAGAGCAAGATGGTGAAGTGGTGAGGTGTGGAATTTTCTTACTCCCTCAGGGCAGCTGGTAAATAGCCAAGAACTGTACAGAACAGCAGTTTCAGGTATTTCTGTGACTGGAGGCGCATCGTACACTAGTCTGGAATGGGTGGGATGGCTGAGATCATAGTGAAGAATTGTAAGTTTCTCTGGCCAGGGGGCTGGCACCTCTACCCCACAGGCATACCCGACTTTCTTGGAGCTGTTCCCCGAGGGAAAAAGGAACAATATGTGCTGGGAGCAAGGAGGCAGACTCAACAAGCCCCCAAGTGCAGAATTTATTAACAAATTTGGACTGCTGAATTCAAGTTCCAAGCACAGATAAAGCAAGAGTGGGCACAAAAGGAACTGGGAGTATTCAGCATGGCAGAGAGGAGGTGGGGCTGACAACAACAACAACAAAAAACAGAGACTTTTGTTTAGAATACTGGGAAAGGGCTGGGCTCCAAGAAAAATGGGCACATAGAAACGGGTACCAACTCTGGCACTCATTTGCAAACCTGAGAGCTGGGGTCCAGCTCTGAAAAGGGTTTTAATTTTTTTTTCTTTTCTTTCTCTTTGACTCTTTATTTTTTTACTTTTTAATAGCTCATTAGAGCTGCTGGAAACCTCAGGCTTCAGCACTGCCCTGGGCAAGGGCAGAATTAAAGCTGTCTGAGAAAAACAAGTCAGGTAAAGTGTGTATTTTTAAATAGTCTATCCTGGGACTGATAAAACTTGGGGGACAGGGGAAAAGGACTTGAAAAGGCATTTGAAAAAAAAACAAAACAAACAAAAAAACTATCCTATGTTTACATTAGAGAAAACCTCAGATATTTGCAAATGGTAGCTGGACCCATGCAAGGATGGAGCTATGATAGGTCTGTGAGACAAAGCATATATCTAGTGGAGGAGATAATCCCCTAAAGGATATAACTTCCCCCCAAAAAGGGGAGGCAGGGCCCAGCTGAATTGACAGCCCTCAGTCACTTCCCTGAGCTCTGTGGACAGAGAACTTGAAACAATCAGTCACTAGGACTCAGCACATACAGGTGATCTAACAGATAGACCAAAGTCTGCAAAGGAGGCTGGACTGGAAGAAGAGACAATACAAAACAAAATAAAAACATTACGAGTGAAGAAGAGGACTGCAAAGCAGTTGACACTGAAGAGAGGAGTGGTGGAACCACAGGGAATGTGAGGCTTTGTCTTGGGCAAACCAGCCTCCCTGTTTCCGTTTCTCACAGTGCCTGTGTGCACTGGAAGGCAAGGTGCAAGGCAAGGCAGATTAATATCAGATAGTGATAAGAACTGGGAGGAAACCAAACAAATCCATAAAATAATATGCAGAGGGAGGGAGACTGGGGAGGAAGCATGGCCACTTTAGAGCAAGCCAAGCTCAGTCTTCACCTTCTCCTAGAATATCTGTTCTCCAGGTGAGCTCACCCTGTCCCGATGATATCCACATACTGATGACCCCAGCATTTCTATCTCCAGCTGTGTCTTTTCTCTTGAGCTCCAGACTTGCATATCAAAATACCTACTTGACAGCTCTGCTGGAATATGTAATAGGCTTTTAATGTTTAACAGTTCCAAATCCAAACTCCTGATTCCCCAACCCTAACCCATCTCTGTAACTGCATCCTTGATTCCTCTCTTTCCCTCACATATATGGTGACCATATGATTTATCATCCCAAATGGAATAATTTGGGAGCAAAATGAGGATCTACTAACAATTAGGCTGGCACACTGGTATAAACCAGGACACATACTTTATTTTCTACACCTTATCTACAGGATCTTAAAATATTGCCCTAATCTGACTCCATCTTACCTTTTTCACCTTGCTCACTTCATTCCATTACTATTGTTAATTAAAAAAACAGTACTACATGGAAGGTTATTCTCCAACAAAGCCAGATTATTTTTCTGTAGAAAATGATATTTATATGCCCTTCTTTTCTCATAACTCGGGAGAAAAGTGGGAACAAAGATCCCATTTTGTATTCAAACTGTGCCACCTCAGCTAAAAAGCCCATATCTGGATGTAACTGTATGTGAGTTATATCAGAATTACACCATTTACATTATTTTTTGGAAATAAACTATTTTCCAAAAATTGCTTCATCCATTAAAGATGATCCAGCTAATAATCCTCTAATTAATACGTCACACATTTTCTTGTTTGACCCTCACAGCAAGCTTATGAATGAGACTGACACATTATTACTTCCACTTTACATGTGAGGAAACCAAGGCATAGAAAGGTTAAGTAACTCACCCAAGGTCCCACCACCAGGAACTGCCAGAGCAAAGATTTGAATCCAGACCCATCTAACTCCAAAACTGGTGACAGTAACTACCACCTGCCACTAGATTTATCTTGGTATAATCACTTTAGGAAACATGACCCACCAGCCAAACCCCCTTCTCCACTTTTTAGTTGTAGCCTTATTCTCCACGTCATGGTCTGAAGAGCCTCGCTGTGAGGCTACTAATGCAAAGAACACCTAGGAGATCTTACTCCATGGGAAACTGCATCAAAATGATGGTCTCCAGGTAGAGTGTGACATGAAAGGGGTAACGAGCATGTAAGATGCTGGAGACTTTTTCTTTCATTGCAGTCTGCACAAGGCCAAGGAGTGGCTGAGGGAGGTGCTTATCTGCTAACTCAAGTTCAGTCTCCCTTTCACATACGTGAACAGTTGGATACTTAACCAATGTGAAATTAACAGCTTTGATCTTCCATTTCAGGCTGTGAGCCTACATCTAACCTGAGAATCACTCTTTTGAACTGCCAATAATACTGGAATAAAAATAAATGATTTAAGTTAAACTAAAACTTATAGATACAGCTTGCACGGCTGTACCTTTCTATTGAATGGAGTGGAGCGCTGCCCATCAAAACAGAAATATTTTTCTAAGGGAAATTACACATTCCTATTCTATCAGAGGGCTAAAGAACAGTATCCATTTTGGTCAGAAAACAGTGCTAACTTTTAACATGATCTTATTTTACTGGGTGACTCTAAGGGTAACAACCTACAATTCAAGGGGAAGGTTAATAAAATGGGAGCAGAGTAAAAATTTAAATCTCTTGAATCATGTCCATACCATCAATTTCCAATTTGTTTTTCTCAAACATCACAGAATATGCATATGTCTAGATAGTTGTGTAAGACATATCTACCTGCACCAAGTGAAATGGTGACTGAAATTATTACTCAATTAATTCAAGCTTAAAATTTAATCCTCACCTCAATTACCTAATGACTGCTTGAATTGTCTATTGGCTCAAAAATACAGGCAGCCATTTCTACTTACCATTGTCTTATTAACTGGGTGGGTGGCTTTAAAATAACTAATTTTTACAGTACAATTTCTTCATATGTAACCCCATAGGAAAGACTGGACCTGAACATATTAGCTCTACATCCATTTTCAGTGCTTTGTGTCTAAAAAGTATTACATTTCCACTTAAGTTCCACAATATCAGTGAAAGTGGCAATTAGATTGTAATAATGGATACCATTTATTGAGAGCTTAGTAGGTGATTAGCAATATGCTCAGTGGCTTTAAGAAATAGCACACATTAACTCCTCCAATCCTTACTATAACCATAACAGGAAGGTACATTCCTATTTAATGTAGAAAATTTAAATATAAAGAAGTTAAATAACTTGCCCACTTTTAGTAAGTGGTGGAACCTATGTAGCTGCTAAAAATCATGTTTTCAAAGATTATTTAATGACAGGAGGAAATGCTCAGTAGAACACAAAACTTATATGTGTTTGCATCTCACACATACATAGATGCACATTTAATGAAAATTTAATGGCTCTATATTTAAGAGGTTACAAAACCGAAAGGGAATGTACTCAGTTGTTAACAATTCTGTGGGGTAATGCATAGGTGATTTCACTTTTCTGTTAGTATTTTTCAATGATTTCCAAAATTTCTTAGAAATGAACATACACTTTGAGAATGAGAAAAAAAAGCAATAGCAATGTATTTAAAAAATTGTTCCAGAAGGTATAAAATATTTAAACAGACCAAATGTGAGAAAATAAATAGAAAAAGTCAATGAGCCATTGACCTAAAACAAACAACCCTTGTTGGTCTACAAAAAATTTCCATGAATACTTTAGAATCAGGTAACTTCAGTGCTATTTACAATGCAAACTGTCCAATAGGACTTTCTGTAATATTAGATATGTCTTATTTATACTGCCAATATAGTAGCTACTAGCCACTTGAAATGTGGCTAGAGCCACTCAGGAACAGAATTTTAAATTTTATTTAATTTTTAATTAATTCAAGTTTACATAGCCACACACGGGTAGTGATTACCACATTGGATAGTGCAGCTTTAGACTACAGCAAATCAAGCAAAGTTTCCAAATTTTTCTTATAGAGCTAGTATAATCATTGCCTAAACATGAAAAAAACATGAACTATAGACAAATGTCATATATGAACATCAAGACAAAAAGTTCTAAATAAAATATTGATGATTACAATTCAGCACACTTTAAGGGAATGTTATTGTACACACTGGAAATTCTGGAAAGTTCAATATTGGAAAATCCACTAATATAATCCACTGGTATTAATAGATCAAAAGAGAAACTACCATAGCTGTTGAAAAGGTGTTAGTTAACATTAAACATCCACTCTTGATTAAAAACTTTTAATAAAATAGCACAAAATGGACACATCATTGACATGATAAACTATATATCTCAACCTAGAATACAGCATGGGGAAATAATAAAATGGGGAAATAATAAAAACAATCCCATTGAATTCAGAATGAAAAGAAATATGTTCACTATAACCACTCTTACTTAAGATTTTTCTGGAGGCATTACAAGCTCAAGAAATTAGGCAACAAAAAAAAGACAGGTTTAAAAATTTGAAAGAATTACCACTAACTATGGGTATTATCAATATAATCCTGATAAGCTAATATAAACAATCACAAGTACTACTCTATAATGGTTAAGAGCATGACTCTGGAGCACTGTTGCTAGTTCAAATGCTGCCTCCATTAGTAACTAGCTGTGTGGCCTTGGGCAAGTTACTTAACCTCTCTGTGTTCAATTTTCTTCATAAAATGGGGACAATGTAATGATCTATTATAGGGTTAGTAAGGGGATCGAGTATGTAAAAATATATATAGCACTTGGAACATGCCTGCATATAATAAGCACTACAAATTATTATTATTATTATTGTTATGGTAATAATAACAAGGCACTCAGGTACAAAATCAATATATAAAACCAAAAGCCTTCTTATATGAAAAAGGGGATTTCACTTATCACAGCAACACAATGATTAAATTCCTAGGAATAAACATAAGAAGAATGTACAAGATTTAATATGAATATTTTAAAATGTTACTAGGGAATTGTAAAACAACACTACACCAATGCAAGGTATTAATAATGGGAAGGGGGTGGGAACTCTATTTTCTGCATGATATTTCTGTAAATCTAAAACTTATCTAATAAAAAATATATTAAAATTACTACTAGGCTACAATAACATGCATTGACTAAAGAAAAAATTATATGTTATACTTGGATAGGGAGATTCAGCATTGTAAGGTTATAAATTCCTCCCACATTATTCTAGGAATTTAATACTTTCATAAGTAAAATAAGTAAGGATTATAAACTACATAAATTGGTTCAAGATTCACATAAAGAGACAAAAATCCTGTAAACCTAGAGCAATAAAGGAAGATGAGCATACCAATATGAAATATTTCAACACTAGAGTACTTAAAATAATATGTTACTGGCATATGAATAAACAAATAGATTAATGGTGTACTTTAGAGAGACAGAAATAGAACTAGACACATATAGGAATTTAACACATGCTAAATGGGACACCGTATATCAGATGAATTATTCAACAAATACTATCAGTTACACAAACTGGTAAGTCATCTGAAGAAAAATAATGCCTACTTCATTCTTTACACTGAAATGAATTCTCTATAGGTTAAAAATTTAACCATGAACATTAAATTTAAAAAGTAATGGATGAAAACTTGAATGTTTTTCTGTAGTCTTGGCCTGGAGGAGATCTTATACAAAACTCAGAGCTATATAAAAGGATTGATAGATTTAGTTATGTGAAAATCAAAAATTTCTGCATGGCAAAAAAAATCATAATAAAATAATAGATACTAACAAACGGGGGAAAAATTGAATCCTATATCACAAAAAAGGTGTTAAGTTTTTCCTTGACCTAAAAGAATATATACACAACAATAAGAAAATGACCAACTCATTTGAGAAGTGGTCAAATAATATAAGAAGATACTTCATAGAAGAAAAAAACTGACATTTTCTGTTATAGTTGAATAGATAAATGAGATACCAGTTTTAATCAAGCAAATGGCAAACTCCCAAAAGCTGTAACATCCTTTTGGTGAGGATATGGGAACAGCAATTTTCATATATCATTGATTAAAGTGTAAACTGGTTCAACCTTTTTTTGGTAGACAATTTGGCAGTATCTATCACAGTGTAAAATATACATTCCATTGACCCAGCAATGAAACCTCCAGGATTTACCTTACAGATGCACTCACAAATGTGCTAAGTGCCATGTGTACATGTTTTGTTTTGTTTTTTTAATTTTTTTTTGTAAGAGAAAATATATCCATCAATAGGAGGCTGGTTAAATATAACATGACACATCGAGACAATGAAATGCTATATAGTCATTAGATATGAGATACTTGGTTTATATGCCGATATGGGTTAATCTCTAAGACAATCTCCAAGATTAAGTGAGAAAGAAGGGCACAGAATTAAGTGTTTAAATTTTATATAAGTGTACATATATATGTGTTTTAAAAATATATATGTAACTATATGTGTTTGTAAGAGCAAAAATATCCCTGGAAGAGGGGACATATGGAGAGACAACAGGCATCTGGGGACAGTGATGGGAAGGCAATTACTTTTCCTTATATACTAATTTGTGCCTTTTGCAATACATACCATGTGTTTATATCATCTCTTCAAAAATCAAATGCTTTTTCAGATAGTATTTAATTTTTATTTCCTTTCTTCTTCTATTCATAAAGAGGAAATCCTGGCTCTTTCCAAATCACATTGACACTCAGCATAAACTCAACTCACTTCCCCTTTTAATGTATAACTATGTAAACAAATAATTGTCCAAACAAATGAGCAATAGGGATGTGGGATGAGACACTTTCATATCACACAAAAATACTATTAAAAGATCAAAACAGGTATATTTGGAAAACCTCTGAAAAACTATACAACATACGTTAACAGTGTCTATCTGGAAAGGAGGTATTATAAGCAATTTTGTTTTTCTCTTGGTATTTTCTGGAATTTCCAGAGTTTATAAAACAATATGTAGTACTTTTGCAATACAGTTTAAACTTTTTTTTTAAAGTACATTACTCACCTGGTTCCTGTCCCTGGCATTTGCATATCGAAATCTCTGGATATAGTAAAAGACCAGCCATGCGAGGGAAATGATCATCAGGACAATGAAGGAGATGGAGACAAACACCACTGAAGTGCGGCTCACGTATTTCTGCAAGTTCCGGGTTCCGATGGTGATGTACATCGTCACGGTGATGTTTCTTTCCAGCAGGCTTACTATCTCCTTCCCTTTTGGCTCAGGAATCATTATTGCCACTATGTCTTCTATACCTGGTGTGAGAGGGACAAGGCAGGGGCAATGAGGATAAGGGACGAGAGGGTAAAACCACAGCAAAATGTCTGGACTAAACATGCAACTCAACAATGACACTACTTTTGATAATTCTGTGCTAGAGGAGCAAGGCCTAACAGCAGGAAAATGAGTCAAATGCTCTCTGTCTTCAGCTACCTAGGGATGCTGTTCTTCTGAATGTGAGAAAAAAATCCAAATTTAATTCATAATTTTGGCACCAGCTAGGTTATGATCATGCCCTGTCCAACTACTTTTCAGCTCTCTACAGTGCCTGCCCTGGGTTCAGAGTCTGGCAAAGGAAGATCTTTCTGAACTAGCCCATTTACAGTTACATGCTGCATTCCGCAGACCCCATGGGAAGAGTTAAAGGCACTTCACAACCCCATGGCCAAAAGGTAAATGCCAAGATTAATTCCTCCTGCCAAGAGCTCCCTCCCTCAACCCAACACAGACAGTATGAATACTCAATTACAGATCTCTCTTTTATCATTCCCTAGGCAATTTTCTCCTACAGTGAGTACCCAAGCAACTCTAAAAGGATTTCTTAAGAAGCTGTATTTTGCCAACATGAAATAACAGTCTCAGAATGACTTTCTGCTTATCTTACCTAATTCATTGGAAACAGCTTGTATTATCCTCATATCAAACAAAAGGAAGATGGCAGCAGTTTTATGGATCTATCCAGGATCATTTTTACCTCCACTCTCAAATATTCCCACCATTTTGATCCTGTTCCTGGACAGTCTGAAGCAAAGGTGGAAATTTTCTTAGGGCTGAGTTACCTGGATCACTGTCCCTGTCTTTCATGCGACCTTGGGGCACAGCCTCTCGGTGAGGATTCCTGGGGCAGTATCCTCAGCCAGTGAGGCCACAGAGACTCTACAAAAGGGGCCTTTAGTAAGGATATGCCACCAGCTCCAAATGAACCAACCCAACGTGTCATTGCGAATGACATACGGAATAGAACATCAATTTCAAAATTTGAGCTCCATCACTGGAATAGGTTCTCAGGGATCAGCCCGGTTCAAACCCATGCCCGCAAGGCTGTGCATGCAGAAAGATACAAGATGATTAGGGTCCACAGGCCCACTTCCACAGGGAAATATGCCGACACCTGAGATGACTATAAATTAAAGGGGGCAAATCTGAATGTTGTAGATTCAGGATAAAATTAAACACCTCTCTTGCTGCTTCAAGCTGATCTTATTTACATTCTGAGGCCAGTCAGCTAGAAGGAAGTACCAGACTACATATGCTCTGGGTTTTGCAAGTCTTATAGAAGTTACTTAGGGATTTCACTTGACCTTGACTTCTATGCAGGTTTTCAATCCAAATTTCCTTGTTGTTTCACTTATGCTGGGTAAATACTTTAAAATTTAACTGTATATGAAGGTGTCTATATGTGCTACATCAATTATATATTTAAAATTCCTTAAAACTTGCATTGGTCCAATTGTAAAATCATAAAGCCATTTTGTGTTTTGCCTTGGCTGTTATATCTGGGAATTACCAAATCTGATGGCTTGAATTTCAATTTTGCGGGATTTACTGACAATTCTGATGGCCCTTCACTTTTCATGTTTACTCTGGCTAATGGCTGCTTGTGTTCTGAGGTTTTGTGAGGGATTAAGGCTGCTGTCAGGTTTTGTTCTCCACAGAAACATGATCTTCTTTGTATTCTGGACTAATCTGGTCTGGTGGGACTCATCTCCCCGCTGTAGCTATTTTGTAAATATTTAACTAATGGTAGAATCATAATTTTTCATTAATTTATTCCCTTATTTATATTTTTATACATATCTATTCAAGGTTCTAGAATTAGATTTTTTGAGGGAGGGATTTGGGGTTATTTGTGAGACTTTGTATGCTCAGACATGCATAGTTTTTACATTTATTAGTGGTCAAATTTATTAATATATTCCTTTAAGGCTTCCAATTTTGGTAATTTGCTTAGAGCTCTTGGCCACCCAAGATTATAGAAATACTCACCCATCACTGCTTCTAGAAACTTCACATGCTTTTTTTTTTTTGACATTTAAACCTTGGAAAGCATGAATGTGTTTTAATAACATCACATTATTTATTGAGCTCTTATATTATGAGGGGCAGAGAGGAGAGAGATTAGGATACAATTTTATTTTTTTCCCTAAATCAAGGATTTATTTGGGTCTACGTTTGTAGTATTTTTTCTGTGAGGTTGTACTGGCTGTATTTTCCTGAACCCGTATGAGGCTGTTTTAGTTGTGAAGTTTTTAATGTATTCATTTATCTGGTAGTCTAAATCTTCCCTCTCTATTTTACCTCCACCCCCACCCACAATTATCTTATTATCTACTTATACTTACGAGACCATACAGATTTCCTTCAAAGCCCAGTTCTGAGTTTTAAAAATATGTAAGCAAACAAAACAAGGTAAACAAATTTTAGATATACACGAAGTTTTAAATTACACATCATCCATTTTCAGTGACCTGAGAAAACATTTTTCTTTTCCTGTAGGGTAAAGTATAATTAACTATTTTAAAACATTTATTTTAAACCTAAGTGCATATGTACTAGTGTTGTTCATATGTTCTTGTGCCTTCATAAACTATGAGCTCCACTTGGAAAGTCAGAGTGCAAACAGCACTGGGGCAGTTCTATTAATCTGGACTTCCACCTTGTTTGTTTTCAATATTCATAATGAATTTCTAGGGCTGATAATACTAAAAATAGATGGGATTCGGAGATATTTATCTTGTGTGCTTCAGTCCCTGTACTGTACATGGGAAAAAGCATGCTGGTAATACTCTTATGAATATTACTATCCCAATAGCAATATTCATGAGAATTTAGGTACTTAGAGTATCTAACAATGGTACAAAGTAAAGTGGATTTGGATGAATTATCAGATCAGTCTGCTCAATGCATAAAATCTAGGGCAAAAAAGCTATCACAGGATATAATTTGGTCAAATGAAACATGTCCACCAACGTGAGTTATCAGACAATTCTGATGGCTGCTTCATTTGGGAATGGGCAGCTACAGTATCAGGGAGAAGCTGGCAGATCCCCAGAGATACTGTGGTGTAACTGCACCTGTGGGTATGATGTGGGAGTGAGGAGGAAAGTAAGAGAAGGGGAGAGATGGAAGATGCGGACTGGGGTGACAGAGAGAGAGAGGAACTGAGGGAGGGAATGAGGGCTGGGGGTGGGGTAGGGGACACTGAAAGCCTAGCAACTAGCAGAATAATCTTAGAATTAAATGTTGCCCTAAGTGTCTGATCTAAGATACCCTGGAGGCTCCAGGGCTCAGGGAAGAGATGTTAACAAAGAGCTTATTTTCTATGGTAAAATCTATAAAGAGGATCTAATATTTGGGCAATTCTATCTTGATCATGATACCTAATCACAAATGCCAAGGGCCTCTTTTTGCAAAATTATTTCAGCCTACTATCTATTTTCCTACCAAGGCACTTTATACTTCTGAGTGCTGAATGATCACAGTTATGTAATTATTGTGTATTCAGGAAAAGAGTTATTCAGCCTATGAGAGAATGTATGACTAGGACACATATGACCTGGCTGTCAGACAAAAGAGCAGGAGCATCCTGTATTTTTAGTGCTTCCTTTCCCCATGATAGTGCTCAATTACCATAATCTAAAGTGGCATATGCAGATAAGTAAGGAACCAAAAGTTCAGAAAGCCAAAGAATGTTGATAACCAGGAAATCCTTCACTTGTAAATTCAAAAGCAGGTTATGTATATGTTGCACTAATAGAGTGTCTAGAACACCTGCAGAATGCTAGGTGTTTTACAGAGCCCCCAGCCCTATTCCCCATGCATCTTGAAGTTTTCTAGCAACCTCTCTTGGGTACACATGATCAAAAATCTTTTTTTCCAATCCTTTCTCTACCCTAGTCTTTACTTTAGGCACACTGATGGAACTCCAGAATTCAGACAATAATAAGAAAAGCCTGCAGTATTCCATTTGTGGATATTTTCTATTTATACATTTATCTACTTTTAAAATTACATAGTCAGCTCCTGAATATCATCTATTCTCAAGTGAGATAATGGGTGTGAAATGATTTTAAAAACTGCAAAGTTCCATATAAATGTAAAGTGTTATTACTTTCTGCATCAACTAAAATATATATTTAATTAACACAGATGTAAAAATCCTAAGTAAAGCACTCACAAATAGAAGCCCACAATCTAGTAAGAAAATCTTCATGATTGAGTGGGAATTATTCTAGAAATGTGAGGATGCTTGAACATTAGAAAAATACATTAATGCTTTTTAGTGCATTAACAAACTAAAGGAATATAACACACGAATATATTGTTTGGCCTGCTGTTCTCCAATATCTGGTCTCTCCTTCCACAGTTTAGGGTTTTAGTTGGGCATAGGATGTCCAGTGAAAGGCATCAGTTCCCACCCTCCCTTGCAACTAGATGTGGCTCTGAGATTAATTTTTGGCCAATGACATGTGAGCAGAAATGATGTTTGTTATTCCAGGGTCTTATCCATAAAAGGAATGAGTGTGTGCTACCTGAATCCCATCTTCTTTCTCTCTGACTTCAGGTAAAGATGTGGAGTAGCCAGTTTCCTAAAGAAGGAAGCCATCATCTGTTGAGGATGGCATCCATTTCTGAATCTTATTAAGAGTAGTAAATGAGAATTTTCTTAATGTGAAAAAGAGTATCTTCCAGAAATTTTACATTAAATAGAAAAAAAAAACAAGTTTTCTAATTAAAATCAAGAATAAGACAAGGATGTGCCAACATTTATAGCAGAAGCCATACCCAGTAGAAAGAGACAAAGAAATTAGGGTGGTACATTTTGGAAAGGAAGAGTGCAAACTCATTATTTGGGGCCATGACCATCTAAAAAGGCCAAGTTAATAAGATTAGAAGATCATTCAGTAAAATACAAGATTCAAGATCAACACAAAAACAAAGTGGCCAGAGTACATTGGGCAGAAAATAAAAAGAATTTGCAAAGTTGAAATATTAAACTCCCTCATCTGGGGAATTCCTGATATTCCTGTAAGCATTAGGGAATCCCAATTTAATAAGTCAAGTCTTCGATCTTGGGGCTTGACCTTATCAAGCTTATTCTTGCAAGGTAGAAGCTAAGCCTACTTATACTTATGCCTATGAGTCACCCCCAGAGAACCTCTTTTGTTGCTCAGATGTGGCCTCTTTCTCTTAGCCAACTCTGGAAATAAACTCACTACCCTCCCCTCTATGTGGAACATGACTGCCAGGGGTGTACATTTCCCTGGCAATGAGGGACAAGACTCCCAGGGATGAGCCTGGCCCTGGCATTGTGGGACTGAGTGTGGAGAGCCGTCTCCCGGGACGGGCATAGCGCATGCGCTGTAAACCTGCTCCAAAGTCCCCCCGCCCATCGAGTGGTGCCAAGATGGCGCCCACATCCTGCTTCCGGCTTCTGATGTATGTAACCACCCGCTGTATTCACCAATCATGCTTGTGTGCGTGGCGTTAGCCCATTGGATACACGCAAGGTTTATAAGAAAGTTCCCGGGCAAAGCTCGGGGAGACAGCCCACAAGGAGCCGTACCTGACGGCCGCATCGAGGTTGTTCTCCCCCGAGGTGTCTCGCCCCGGGTGGAACCTGTAAAGATGATGATTGCCTAGTCTCATTAAAAGTTTATTTGCTTTACCACCGCGAGTCCTGAGTGATCACAAGTGCTCCGGGTAAGACGTTGTCCGCACCCTCTCTCCCCTTATCTCTCTGGTCCCCATCGCCGGCCGACCGAGGACTCGAGGCGGGGCGGAGAAGCGCCGGACAAGTGGTGGCCCGTACGGGGAACTCATTCGCGTTCCCCTCGCCCCGACGGAGACGTGCTCCCGGGATCCGTGGTTTGACCTCCGCGACTGATCACCGCGAGAAGGCTCTGTTTGTGTTTTTCCCCAGGAACCAGGACGTCAACCAGTGTGGGTTCCGGAAAGACTGGTGGGAACCGTGGCATCACCTGGGGAGGCCGGGGAGCAGCTGTCAGAAACGCCAACGAATATACGGCCTGGGCCATTGGACCAAGCCTCCGGCCTTCAGGGACTTGAGAACATTAGGGAATTGAAGCCTGTTAGTTTCGACCTTTCCGCACTGGGCGAGACTGTAAAAAATCTGTGGGACCAAGTCACCTCTTGGTTCTCTTGGCCCAATTTGACTAATTGGATTCTCTTGATGGTGGGACTATTGGTGGGATTAGTCATTGTTAAATCTTTGCTAGAACGCCTGTTTCAAGCGCGGCAGTACCGTGTTACCACTATGATGGCTATGTCCTCCACCTTTGATACCCCCAACAGCGACCATTCTGATGGCCATACCCCATCCTGGCCGCCTCGGGCGGGGCACTCGGGAGCGAGGTTTGTAGCTAAGCGCGCAGCTGTGTCCCGGGTATAACGGGCGACGCCAGCAGTCATAATTTTTGTCTCAGGTAGGTCCCTAAGGCAGAGTCATAGTTGTGGCCAGACTTGACTCTAGCCAATGCATAGGGACGCCTAGTGACGCCTCCGACTCTGGTTAATGCTATCCCTGCCCCCGCCTTTGTCCCCCAGTTGCAAGGCAAAGCACTGCAGGGAGAGTCATGTTGTTTCCAGCTCACGGACTCTCCTGTCTCCATATGAGGTGAGCATTCTGGTCGGTGCTAGAGGCTCCGCCGCTAAATGGCTGAGACCTAGTCCAGACTCCCCAAAGCACCGGAACAAATTGTGAGCCATCTGGGTTCACGGGAGCACACTCATCACTGGGGACACTGGGTCGATATAAATAATAAAGGGGGAGATGTGGAGAGCCGTCTCCCGGGACGGGCATAGCGCATGCGCTGTAAACCTGCTCCAAAGTCCCCCCGCCCATCGAGTGGTGCCAAGATGGCGCCCACATCCTGCTTCCGGCTTCTGATGTATGTAACCACCCGCTGTATTCACCAATCATGCTTGTGTGCGTGGCGTTAGCCCATTGGATACACGCAAGGTTTATAAGAAAGTTCCCGGGCAAAGCTCGGGGAGACAGCCCACAAGGAGCCGTACCTGACGGCCGCATCGAGGTTGTTCTCCCCCGAGGTGTCTCGCCCCGGGTGGAACCTGTAAAGATGATGATTGCCTAGTCTCATTAAAAGTTTATTTGCTTTACCACCGCGAGTCCTGAGTGATCACAAGTGCTCCGGGTAAGACGTTGTCCGCACCCTCTCTCCCCTTATCTCTCTGGTCCCCATCGCCGGCCGACCGAGGACTCGAGGCGGGGCGGAGAAGCGCCGGACAACTGAGAGTGCCATCTTGACCAAAAGGGGGAAAAGAATTGAAACAAAATAAAGTTTCAGTGGCTGAGAGATTTCCACTAGAGTCAAGAGGTCAATCTGGAGGTTATTCTTAGGCGTTATATAGACATCCTTTTGTAGTTTTTAGTGTATTGGAATAGCTAGAAGGAAATGCCTGAAACTGATGAACTGTAATCCACTAGCCTTGATTCTTGATGATAATTGTGAAACTATATGGCTTTTATCAGGTGACTGTGTGATAATGAAAACCTGGTGACTGACACTACCTTTAACCAATGTTTGGGCAGATGAGTAATAAAATAATGACAAAATATATATATATAAATAATAGGGGGGATGGGATGGTTTGGGTGTTCTTTTTTATCAGTTTAATTTTTTAATTTTTAAAATATTTTTAATATAGTTTTTCTTTATTTTACAGTAATGAAAAGGCTCAAAAATTGTGGCAACGAATGCACAACTATATGATGATACTGTGTGCCATTGGCTGTATACTTTGGACGGATTATATGGTGTGTGAGTATATCTCAATAAAATTGCATTTAAATAAATGAAGAGGTTCCTGTATGCCCATAATTGCCTAATTAGAAAATGTACTAGAAAAAAATTATCTATGTGCAGTAGCAACAGAAGTCATAAAATATGTAAGAATAAACCTCCTAATAAACATTGTTTAAGTCTATGTTGATTCTTAATCACCGAATACATTTGTATTAAAATATACTGCAAATTGTTAGCTGGATATACATATGTCATTGATCAAATTTATTAATGGTATTATGTCTTCCATATCTTTGCTTATTTTTGTCTACTTGGTCAATCAGCTGAAAGAGGTGTGTTAAAATATCTAACTACGACTGCTGATCAATCTGTCTTTCTCTGAAGTTCTGTCAGTTGCAGCTTGAAGTATTTAAGTTTGTATAGTTAACGGCATATGTTTTCATGATGCTGTATCACTTACATTATTGTTGCTGCTGAAATCTGCTATCATCATGATTCTTGTTCTTTGGAATTAATCTGTTCTTTCTCTTTGTAACCTTTTGGAGTTGTCTTTTAGAACAACAGCCTTTGATGTTCTTAAATGTTGCTATGCCTATTTAGGAGTTTTTAATCATTTAGTTTTGTACTACATGGACTCTTTCAATCTGAGGTATTTCATTTTTCTTTAACTCTGAAATACTTGTCTTCATAATCTATTCAAATATGGTGGCACTTACCATATCCTCCATATTTCTAGACTGTTTTTACCTAATTTTAAAAAACTTTTAATTTGAAACAATTATAAACTCATAGAATCTGGCAAAAGTGGTACAGAGAGATCCCATGGACCTATCTCCAAGCTTCACCCAATGGTGTCAACTTACATAATTATAATGCATTATCAAAACCAGGAAGTTGATTGGCAAAATACAGTTAACTAGATTGCAGAATGTGCTTAGATTTCACCTGTTTTTGCATGCACTGATTTTTTTTACATCTTTGTAAATAATTCTATGACAATCTGTCACATGTACAGAGTCATATTACTGCCATGATGATTAAGATATTGAAATATTCTATCACCACAAAAAAACCTCTCTCATGCTGCTCCTTTATAGTCACACCCTTTTTCCTTCCTTAACCTCGGAAACCACTTTTCTTTTCTCCAACTCTATAATTACGTCATTTCTAAAATGTTATATAAATGGAATCATATAGCATATAACCCTTTGAGGATGGCTTTTTCGCTCAGAATAATACCCTTAATATCCAGCCAAGTGTTGCACATATCAGTGTTTTTTTCCTTTTAATTGCTGAGCATATTCCATGGTATGGATATACCATAATTTGTTTAACCATTCACCCATTGATAGGCATATATGTTATTTCTAGTTTCAGGTTGCTATAAATATTAGCGTACTCATTTTTGCATGAATATAAGTTCTCATTTCTTTGGGTGAAATGTCCAGGAGTGCACTTGCTGGGTCATGTGGTAGTTGCATGTTTATGTTTTTAAGAAACTGCCAAGCTGTTTTCCAGAGTGGCCATACCACTTGTGCCGGTTTGAATGTATTATGTCCCCCAGAAAAAGCCATATTCTTTGATGCAATCTTGTGGGGCAGACATAATAGTGGGGATTAAGTTGGAATGTTTGGATTCGGAGATACGCCCCACCCAACTGTAGATGATAACTGATGGGATATTTCCACGGAGGTGTGGCCCCGCCCATTCGGGGTGGGCCTTGATCAGTGGAGCCATATAAATGTGCTGACTCAAAGAGACTGAACAGAGTGCAGCTGTGAGTGATGTTTTGAAGAAGAGCAAGCTTGCTAGAGAGGAATGTCCTGGGAGGAAGCCATTTTGAAAGCAGAACTTTGGAGCAGACTCCAGCCACGTGCCTTCCCAGCTAACAGAGGTTTTCCGGACGCCATTGGCCATCCTCCAGTGAAGGTACCCGATTGCTGATGTGTTACCTTGGACGTTTTGTGGCCTTAAGACTGTAACTGTATAGCCAAATAAACCCCCGTTTTATGAAAGCCTGTCCATCTCTGGTGTTTTGCATTCCGCAGCATTAGCAGACTAGGACAGATTTTGGTACCAGGAGTGGGGTGCTTTTGCTGCTGAGTTTGCAAATACCAAACATGTTGGAATGGTTTTTTAAATGGATAATGGGGAGTTTCTGGAAGAATTGTGAGGAGCTTGATAGAAAAGGCCAAAACTGCTTTAAAGAGACTGTTTGTGGAAATATGGACTCTAAAGATACTTCTGATGAGGACTTGAGCAGAAATGATGAATATGTTGTTGTAAACTGGAAGAAAGGCGATCCTTGTTTTAAGGTGGCAGAGAATTTGGCAAAATTGAGTCCTGGTGTCAGATGGAAGGAAGAATTTAAAAGTGACAAACTGGAATACTTAACTGAGGAGATCTCCAGGCTACCTGTGGAGGATGTAACCTGGCTTCTCCTTGCAGCTTATAGTAAAATGCGAGCGGAGAGAGATAAACTTAGAACTGAACTCTTGGGTTCAAAGAAACCAGAAGCTAATGGCTTGGGAAGTTACAAGCTTCCAGGGGGTGGAATCCCAGAAGCTACAGCCGAACATGAGGATGTAACCAAACATGGAACCCAGCTGCCATTTCAGTACAAGCCAAGATTGGAAAAGGAGTTAAGCAGAAAGGATTTGTGGAAAGTCCTATTGTCTGATGGCTTTGACCCCTGTGTGCTTCATGCAAAGCCAACAGAATTTTTGCGAGATCTTTATAGACAGAGCCATTGCCGGTCTGGACTGGAGGAGACAGACAAGGAAAAAATTAAAGGAAAAATCTCTTCAAAGACAGAGTCATGCAGGTTGAGGTCTGGACTCAGGAGGTCTCGGGCTGGGAGAGCGGAGCAGCCCACATGCATGGAAAGGGTGAGTTTGCCCTGGAGGTCGAGGGTGGGCATTCCACCTCGATGCTCTGGAAGAGTTTTGCCACCTCAGGTCCCAAAGAGGTTGAAGCACATTCCCAGGGAATTGGGGAGAGCCTGGCTGCCACCACACTGTTCTGAAGGGGTTGAGCGTGTGCCCCGGAGATGGAAGGGAATCCGGGAGCTGCCCCGATGTTTGAGGAGGGTGGGGCCGAGAAGGTGGTCTCCCCAATGTGTGGGTATGTTGGCGCACTCACCTAAGCGTTTGGAGAGGAAAGGGCTGCCGAAAAGGCCCTTAGGAAGGGTTAGACTCCCGCTCTCTCAAGCCCCAAGGATGCAACGTTGTTTTGTTAATGACTCTCAGACTTTGAAATATAATGGAGTTTGTCCTGCGGGTTTTAGGAACTGTTTTGCTCCTGTTAACCCTGTTTTCCTTACTGTTTCTCCTTATGGCAATGGAAATGTTTATCCTATGAATGTCCCTCCTTTGTATATTGGAAGCATATAACTTGTTCTAAGTCCACAGATCCAAAGCTAAAGGAAAAGTATGCCTTAGGACTGACCACGCCTGTATTTGATTTTGATGGGATTTTGTACTTAACTTTTGCTACTGAAATGGTTTAAGTTTTTGTGATATTGTGATGAAATGAATGTATTTTGTATTTGGAAAGAATATGTTTTTCTGGGGTCCAGGGGGTGGAATGTGCCGGTTTGAATGTATTATGTCCCCCAGAAAAAGCCATATTCTTTGATGCAATCTTGTGGGGCAGACATAATAGTGGGGATTAAGTTGGAATGTTTGGATTCGGAGATACGCCCCACCCAACTGTAGATGATAACTGATGGGATATTTCCACGGAGGTGTGGCCCCGCCCATTCGGGGTGGGCCTTGATCAGTGGAGCCATATAAATGTGCTGACTCAAAGAGACTGAACAGAGTGCAGCTGTGAGTGATGTTTTGAAGAAGAGCAAGCTTGCTAGAGAGGAATGTCCTGGGAGGAAGCCATTTTGAAAGCAGAACTTTGGAGCAGACTCCAGCCACGTGCCTTCCCAGCTAACAGAGGTTTTCCGGACGCCATTGGCCATCCTCCAGTGAAGGTACCCGATTGCTGATGTGTTACCTTGGACGTTTTGTGGCCTTAAGACTGTAACTGTATAGCCAAATAAACCCCCGTTTTATGAAAGCCTGTCCATCTCTGGTGTTTTGCATTCCGCAGCATTAGCAGACTAGGACACCACTATACATCCCATCAGCAATGTATGAGAGATCCAGTTTCTCCGCATCCTTGTCAGCATTTGTTATTATTATTATTATTTTTTTTTTTTACTTCAGCCATTTTAATAGGTGCATAGTGGTATCTCATTGTGTCTTTTACATTTTCTCCTTATCCATTTTGGCTGAGTTGTGGAAGGGTTTCTCAAGCAGACCTTCCAGTTCACAAATGTGTCTTTAACTGTATCCATTCTGTTATTTTATCCCATCTTTCATGTTCTTTATTTAGAGTATTGTAGTCTTCATAATAAATATTTCCATCAGTTCTTTGTTTGTTTGTTTGTTTGTTTGTTTCAACATTTAGCTTTTGCTGTATAGAATCTTTCCTTACTTTATATTTGTGGTCATCTTTTCATTCTTTCTTAGGAGGTATCTAATCATTTTGTGCTTTCTTTAGTAAGGGTGGGACTCTTCAATGACTTCATTACCTCTATCTGGGGTGCCCTGGTGGAATCAGCTACTCTGCCTGGTCATATTTACGGTCAAGGCCAGGGCCTAGTCTTGTTCCTCCAGAAGCTAAAGGAGAGAGATGAGGAAGTTTGGATAGCTCCACACAGCAGCACCTCCATTTAGGGAGGCTCCCTGAAATATTACCAGTTCCTCACCCTCCTCTCAGATGAACCCCATCTCCTGTTGACCTGAAGCATTGCTGAAGGTCATTAATCAGGTCATTAACCATCACCCAGATCCTTAAAGCTGTCTTCTCTGTATGCACATCATCTATCCACCTAAATTCCTACTCATCTCCTGCTGCCCAACTTAAGTCTATCGTCAACAATTTCTCCAATAGCCTCAGTCTCTTATTGGAATAATCCCTTTATCTCCTTGTTTGGATTGATTTGGTTGCCCTATGAAGATACTGCTTTTTCTGCATTATGGTCAAGGGGAGGTGTTTTTTCTTTTCTTTTTAAACCACCCTCCTCTAGGCCAGAAGATGGTTTGATGAGTTGCTCCATCTTGCTAATTCCAGACCATTTCTCCCAGCCCCATACCATTTTCCTTCACAAACTAATTATCCTTTGAGATTCTTCCACCTGGATTTATAACTCTCCCCTCTCATGGCCGTCATCTACCAACCTTCTCCCTCTATAGCTCCCAGCTCATAATATTCATCTTTATCCAAACTCCTATCATCCTGCTCAGAATTTCAATATATGTAAGGATAAGCCACCAATACCCAGGCCTGTGAGTGGTTCCATTGACCTTTTCCTTCACTCTATCTCAGGCACATATTCTCATTGCCATACCCTGGACCTTGTCACCACTAGAAATTGTACCATCTCTAAAATCCTGATTTCAAAGATGTCACTTTCCAAGTGCCACTTATTCTTCTGGCTCTCTTGCTCAGGTACTGTCCAACCCATTAAGCCCTCTACATTCTTATTATCCATCAGCCCTCTCCTGGCTTCACTTCTCTCCTTACCCAGCCTAAATCACATGGTCCATAATTATAAGCATTCTTAGCTCCCTTGCTCTTCTATTTCTCCATGGAACATGCTCTACAAAATTCACCTTATCTATGCTTCCTCTTGATCATGTGAACTTTCCTAAAAGAAAAATCTCACAAGTCATCTGAGTATCTTCATTTTTACATTTATGATCCGTGTCCCCTAAGGAAAATCTAATATTGCCCCATTCTATTGTATTCTAGACCCATATTCCCTTTCTCCAAATGATTACCTTCTGCTTTCACGTCTCTCCTCAAACCTCTCATACCACCTTCTTTGTGTGTGTGTTTAATTACCTTAAGCCTTACGATCACATAATTTATAAACTTGTGCTGATAGTCTATCTCCTCTACCTAAATCCATACAATGCACTGGCAAAAGCTCCATGACCGACCACACATAATTCAGTGGTGCTACAACTTTATATGGTTTTTAACAGTAGTTTAAAGACAACCCTGAATTACAACTTAGTCTGACTTAGATAGCAAAGAATTTAAAAGCAAAATTTAACTTGCTACTATATCTTGTTACGCTGGCTTTTAAAAACATCCAACCTTATGGATCATCTATAAAATATGAGAAGTGTTTAGCATTCTTTATTTGGTAGTATGCATAAACCACACCAAAATGCTTTTGTTAATTAAAAGACAACATTTCATATACAGGGAATTTTAATTAGATTGACAGAGTTAAGACCAAAAAGATAAAATGGACATGGCCACCTTAATTTTAGCACATGCCTTTTACGAGGCTGCTGAACACCAACTGAAAACCAAGGGAGTTTTGCTCTGTTCTTAGACAGTGAAAGGATTTTCCTAGTATTTAAATATATTCATAAAACCAGTTATACAACTCTAAATATAAAACCAATTTTCTATAGGTTATGAGTTGGCATTTACCATCTTTGTGAAAAGTGGAATATTACTAATTTAACCTAGCTTCAAGTCCAATTGAATCTTTAAAAGGAGGGAAACAGTGATAGCACTTGCTGAACCAGAATTATTAACAAAATTCAAAAAGCTTGCTCTTATTTATTTAACTAAAAGCCAATCTTATTTAACTTAGGACTGTCCAACGAAAATATACTATCAGGCATTCAAGATCTGAATTCTGGTGTATGAAATCAATTTAAATACGGTGCATGTAAAAGTCACAACTCATCTCTGTTTTGTAATAAATAATGCTGTGGACAACTAATACTCATTAGTAGCTTTTTGGAGATAAGCTATTGAGTCTACTCTTTCTGCCTTCTTCTTAATAACAGCAAAGATCCTTTTTGTTCCAGGGATGCACGTCTTGGGATTTTCCAAATATTCCATTTCCTCTTTCCAAGCAATAACTTTGTTCTTCCTATCATCCGTCTAAGAGAACCTGGAGGTATGACTGTCTTCCTCCCAAACAGACCATGCAGATTTGGCCGAGTCTTGCACTTGCCTCCCTTTCCATGGTGTGACACCAGGCACACTTCTGAGCAAAAATCTTCCTGCCCTTTTCAACATCACCCATTTTTAATTCGCTTTCCTGTGGCGCATGACACGAATGTCCCTGCTTGGAAGCCAGATGCCCCACTCTCTAACCCCACCAACATCCGACATTCTTAATTAGTGATCTTACCTCAGAAGTCCTTGAAGAAAACGTATATGGGAGGTAATGCACAGTGAAGCACTTAGCACAGTGGCTGCCATATTAAAAAGCACTAACTGGTACTTAACTTTTATCAGTATCATTACTGCTGTTTCACCACCAGCAAACACAGAAATTGACTTGCATCTGGCCCACCCTTCTCCTCTCGTTACAGTGCAGTAAATGTCCTTTCTGCTACCAAAGGCCTAAGCTAATCAGTGCAATTTGCCCCAACAGTCACAGTCGTTGGCTCAGGAAGGCGCAGGCAGGCAGGACTTTGATTTGAGTCATGAGGGAAGCAAATGTCCTCTTTTTTCTGCTGGTCTTAAATAGGAACATCTGTGAGGCTAAGCTGTGGCAGTTACTGTAGCACCATCTGGGAAAAACACTAAGAACAGAGCTGGCACAGAGAGAGAACAACAAAAAGGGGCAGAAATAACCTGATGACATTACTTGAGCCTGATCAAGCCACATCTGAAGCTAGATACCTTTGGACTCTGCAGTAGGACTCATTCAGGAGTTTGAATTATTACTATTCAGAAACCAAAGTGATAGCCTGGAGAGTGAACCAATTGACATGATTTCTCCAGTAGACCTCTAAACTTAAAATATTAAAGATTCACCCAAGTTGCTGGGTAAAAACTGATTAATCTGTGCTCCCTCGACTCTGCCGCAAACTTGTGACTGCCAAATTCTAACCACTAGACTAACCAGGGAACATTTTGCTGCAAACTTGAACTGTGCCAAATGCTGAATGTTACTGAAGTGAATTTTAATTATGCACCAAACCTGCTAAGTGGAGATATGTCAGTATAGTTAGAGGCACACTCAATAACAACTATTTTTTATGAGGTCAAAAAATCTTAAAGGAGATGCTAACATTAGGCAATTTTGTTTTCTTTCGAATGGCTCTAGTAAGTTAATAACCTTAATTGGTGTTGGCTCCTCAGTTGCATTTGAGATGATCAATAACTCATACCTTTTGGAAATTTATATATGTGCCTACCCTACAAGAGCATAGAATTTTCCATGAATTTGTAATAACTGTAGGGAGAATATTTGACAAGGTATTTGAAATATAGCTCCACCTATCACATTTTCTTGGAACATATTCAGTAAATCAGACTAAAAATAATTTATTTCTAGTTTTCATGAGAAGTGGTTAAAGATGATATGAGAGTATAGGCTGAAATAAAATAAATCTTAGACTACTAAATTGATTTTACAAGTAATTCAGCTTTTATCAGGGTATATACTCATGCTTTAAAACTCTTCTGCTTACATATAAAATATTTTAAGTTCTAATTTTGGTTTAGACAAAAGCAATATATATGTAAGTCTCATTAAGGAACACAGTAGTGGAATCAAGAATAGAAGAAGTCTATGAGAGAACAAAATTTCCCAGCATTTCTCTCTTCCTGATAATTGTAAATGAAATTAAATGCTTGAATCTCCCACAACTTCTAGCTGGGTGATCTTGGAAGACTTACTAAATCTTTAAGCTTCAGGTTCACTATCTCCAAAACTCTAAGAATAACTTATCTATTCCAAAGGGTTAAATGAGGATTAAATGAGATAATGCATATAAAGAGCCTAGAAAATAGTAAGTTCTCAATAAAAGTAACTGTTATTATTTTCTTTAACATGATCTATCAAAAAATTATTAAAAACATTCCAGCTAGTGTAAAGCCTGTATTTAGAGCCCTGGAGGTAGGGTGGGGATGGAAGGAGAACACTTCTACTGAACCCAGAAAAGATGGATGAGTCTCCAGACCACCCAGAGTACCTGACTACAGGGTCCCCTCCTTACAGCTAGGGGTCTTGAAACCTAAGCTGGGTGAGTTGCCAGTGAGCTCCCCTTTCTGAAACATTGAAGGTTAACTTTCTACTTCGCATTGCTCAATGAAAGGAAATGCCAAGGCAGATTAATATTAATTTTCTATTCTTTAATTTTCTATTTTTTAATCTTCAAAGTAAAAATGATCATAACCAGGTTGGCAGTTAATGGTCCAATTCATGCTACTCTCTTAAAGTAATGAAATTTAAAGGTGTTCAAATTTTCGTCTGAAACAATCACATAAGACAAATGTGGATTGGTATTTTGTTTTGCTTTGAACTAGTAGGAAAAAAAATTACACCAATGATTCCCTATTAAGACTGTTTTTAACAATGCATGGTAAGGACCCAGAATTATGTTTTAAAAAATCACATCATCTTGGATCTAATAAAATTTGGGATATTTACATTGTGCTAAACTATACCAATGTAAAGAAAAGAGGATACATGAAGCACCTCTTCATATGATTTTCATTTATTTGCTTGACAGAGGTTATCTGGAGTTCCCAATTTATTGCATAATTATTTAATGTCTCATTATTTTACTTGATTCATCTCCTTATTTCTTTTTAGTATTCACTGAAACTGTCTGCAGTGGTCTTTGAAAATTAATGTAAGAACTTCCTTCATTAAAAGACCAGACTGGAAAATCCCTTTCCTAAGACCAATTGAGTTTTACTATTTTATATTTCACTATTTGGGTTTCTAGAAAGAGGGAATCCCCACGTAGTTTTCCCTTTGGACTTTCCCACATAGACTACACATTCAACAAATAATATTAGTCCATTAAAACACCAATTATTAGTATCATACTGAGAAAATATAGATAATGCGAACAGCAAAAACACCACTAATTTACCATTCCTTTGTGCCAAAAGAGGGACAGACTTGATGATATACTTTGGAGGACAGTAAACAGTTTTCTCAGGGATTAGAGCTCAAACTCTGGAGTAGAAAACTCTGTATATCTTTGGCCTGACACAAATTTTAGCCACTAGTTGAGACAAACATTGCATGAAATTCTTTTAAACTAACATGTAAGTGGATAGTCTATAAGCCTCCTTGGTCTTTCTACTCTCCAACAGAAGTTCTCAGGGCAGGGGAAATAAGGTTTGTTTTACAAGAGCTCAGATCCAGGAAGAGAAGAGTTTGACAATTGAGTATGCATTTTGAAAAAGTTTTACAGATCTGAAACATACCGCCCTATCCTTTGTTGTATACACTGTACACCACAAATCAAAGTGTCTAAAGCAAATGTTGTTATCTGTCCATATCGCCTGGACCACACCACTTTAGTGCATATTGTTGTGGCTTTCAACTGCCAGCACCTGGACTTCTTTGCCTAAATTTGCCTTGTTTGACCACTAGATATCATTCTGCTTTCTGCATGGGCCAGGAGAAAGGAGGAAGTAATATCACCTGGGAGCAGTCCTGAACAAAGAATTGAAGTAAGCTGGCGTATACATACCTCAGCTCCCTTCTCCCTGTGCTGGCAAAACTCTGTGGCACATTCTCTATACCATTGTCGGTGGAACTGAGCCTCAGTTACTCATTGGCCACTTGCTTGATCACAAACCCTTTATTGGCTCCTTAACTTCCCTGTTTCATTTCTCCATTTCCAACCCAGTGCTTCCTGAAAACAACCCTGAAACAGATTACTTTTACTCAAATCCTTATCTTGCAGCTGCTTCCGGGAAAACCCAAATTAAGACTGTGACAAAAATTTTTTCCCTTGTTTCATACTTCTCTGACTTCCTAAATACTAGCCATAATGACTGATACTTCAATGAAACTACACTGCTTCCTAAAAATCACTCTCATTTTTAATGGTTCACAAACAGAAAAAAACAAAACAAAACATTGAAAGTGAAAACATGAACCTTGCCTCCCTCCTCATTTTTTAATTCTTCCTCCCCCCAGATCATACAGCAGAAGTAGCACTGGAATCTTTTATTTCATACTTTCCTGGGCTGGTTTGGATATACTATGTCCTTCCAAAAGCCATATTCCTTAATGTAATCTTGTGGGGACAGATTGATTAGTGTATTGATTAGGGTGGAAACATCTGATTAAATTATTTCCATGGAGATGTGGCCCCTACCCATTCAGGGTGGGTCTTAATTAAATCACTGGAGTCCTGTAAGAGAGCTCACAGACAGAAAGAGCTCAGAGCAGCTGAGAGAGACATTTTGGAGATGGCTGTTGAAAGCAGATGCCTGGAGACATTTGGAGATGCTAGCCCAGTGTTTGCTCCACATAAGCTATGAGAGACAAGCCCAGAGACATTTTGGATAAAGCCATTTTGAAACCAGAACCCAGCAAATGCCAGCCACATGCCTTCCAAGCTAACAGAGGTTTTCCAGATGCTATCAACCTTTCTTCAGTGAAGGTACCCTATTGTTGATGCCTTGGTTTGGACACTTTTATGGTATTAGAACTGTAAATTTGTAACCTAATAAATCCCCTTTATAAAAGCCAATCCATTTTGGGTATTTTGCGTAATGGCAGCACTAGCAAACTGGAATACTTCCCATGGCCAATTGCCCTAAAGATAGTTGCAGTCACATAAAGCTACTACAAAACACCATTCAAAACTCTCACCTCTGCCCTTGGTGGGGAAGGATATTCTTTGGATATGGAGCAGACAGCAATCACAAAAAATATTAAACATTGTGATTCTTGTTTTCAAATAGGGTAGTAACTAGCCACATGTTGCTATGGAGCATTTGAAATGTGGCAAGTATGCCTGAATAATTGAATTTTTAATTAGTTAATATTAGTTAATTTAAATTTAAAAATATTATTCATTTCAGCTATTGGAAAACTTTTTTTAGTTTAAAATATTCTTTTTTTTATTAGATAAATTGTGAGTTCATAAAACAAGCATGCATCAAATACAGTGTCCCCATGCAGCACCCCACCACCAATACCTTGCATTTGTAGAGAACATTTGTTACTATTGATAGAACTTTTTTTCTAATTGTATTTTTTAATAGTAGTCACTTTTATTTCAATTGATGAAAGATCATTAAAATAGTTCTATCATCCATTATTTATACTAGGTGTATTTTTTTCCATATACCACCCTATTATTACCACCTTGAATTAGGATTGTTCATTTGTTATAATTCATGAAACAGCATTCTTCCATTGTACCATTAACCATAGTCCATCATCTACATATATAATTCACTGTGTTGCACAGTCCTATATTTTATCATTACTTTTTATTCTTGTAATATATACATCCTAAAGTTTCCTCTTTTAACCACATTCAGGGCTGCTGATAACACTCACAATAATTTGCTACCATCACCACCATCCATTTCCAAACCTTTACCATCAGCCTGAATAGAAAATCTGTACAAATTAAGCATCAACTCCCCATTCTCTAACCCCAGTCCGTCTCCTTGTCATCTATGTTTGAGATTCTACTCTGTTTGCTTTTTATACTAATTTCATAACAGTGAAATCATGTAATATTTGTCCTTTTGTGTCTGACTTATTTCACTTAACATAATGTCCTCAAGGCTTATCCACATTATCGCATGCTTCATGACTTTATTCCTTCTTACTGTTGAATAATAGTCCATTGTATGTATACACAACATTGTGTTTATCCATTCATATGTTGATGGACACCTGGGTTGTTTCCATTGTTTGGCAATTGTGAATAATGCTGCTACGAACATTGGTGTCCAAATGTCTGTTTGTGTCCCTGCTTTCAGATCTTCCAGCTATCTCCTGGGTAGCAGGATTACCAGATCATAAGGCAACTCTATACTTAGCTTCCTGAGGAACACCAAACCATCTTCCATAGCAGCTATACCATTTTACATTCCCACTAGCAGTGAATGAGTGTAACTATTTCTCCACATCCTCTCCAACACATCTGGTTTTCTGGTTTTTTAATAGTGGCCATTCTGGTAGGTGTGAAATGATATCTCATTGTGGTTTTTCATTTGCATTTCCCTAATAGCTAGTGACGTCGAGCATATTTTGATGTGCTTTTTAACTATTTGTGTTTTCTCTTTGAAGAAATATCTATTCAATATTTGCCCATTTTTTATTTGGGTTATCTTTTTATTGTTGAGTTGTAGGATTTGTTTATTTATTCTGGATATTAAACCCTTATTGGATATATGGTTTCCAAATATTTTCTCCCATTGAGTAGGTTCTCTTTTCACTTGTGACAAAGTCATTTTATGCACAAAGGCTTTTAACTTTTATGAAGTCTCATTTATCTATTTTTTCCTTTTCTTGCCTATGCTTTGGGTGTAAAATCTAGGAAACCATTGCCTAACACAAAAACATGAAGATGATTCCCTATATTTTCTTCTAGCATTTGTATAGTCTTTGTTCTTATATTTAGGTCTTTGATCCATTTTGAATTAATTTTTGTATACAATGGGAGATAGAGGTCCTTTTCTTTTGCATATGGATATCCAGTTCTTTCAGCACCATTTGTTGAAGAGACCCTTCTGTCCAGGTTGAGGGGACTTGGCAGCCTTGTCAAATATCAATCGGCCTTGGATGTGAAGGTCTATTCATTAACTCTCAATTCGATTCCATTGGTCAATATACCTATCCTTATGTTAGAACCATGCTGTTTTGAGCACTGTCACTTTGTAATATGTTTTAAAGTCAGGAAGTGTGAGCCTTCCAACTTTGTTCTTCTTTTTCAAGATGTTTTTGGCTGTTTGGGTCCCCTGGCCCTTCCAAATAAATTTGATAACTGGCTTTTCCATTTTTACAAAGTAGTCTGTGGGAATTTTGATTGTGATTGTGTTGAATATGTAAATCAATTTGGGTAGAATTGACACCTTAATGATATTTAGTCTTAAAATCCATGAACATGGAATGTCCTTCCATTTATTTAAGTCTCCTGTGATTTTTTTTAGCAATGTTTTGTATTTTCTGTGTATAAGCCCTTTACATCCTTGGTTAAATTTATTCCTAGATATTTGATTCTTTTAGTTGCTATTATAAATGGAATTTTTCCTTGATTTCCTAGTCATATTGCTCATTACTAGTATACAGAAACACTACTGATTT
The DNA here is from genome assembly GCF_015220235.1 of Choloepus didactylus. Lineage (NCBI taxonomy): Eukaryota > Metazoa > Chordata > Mammalia > Pilosa > Megalonychidae > Choloepus > Choloepus didactylus. The sequence continues at coordinate 154,077,745 of NC_051309.1, forward strand.
TTGCCTATTGATCTTGTACCCTGCTACTTTGCTGAACTCATTTATTAGCTCTAGTAGCTTTGTTGTAGATTTTTCAGTACTTTCTATATATAGGATCATGTTGTCTGCAAATAGTGAAAGTTTTACTCCTTCCTTCCCAATTTGGATGCTTTTATTTCTTTTTCTTCCTTAACTGTTCTGGCTAGAAATTCTAGCACAATGTTGAATAGCAGTGGTGACAGAGGCATCCTTGTCTTGTTCCCGATCTTAGAGGGAAAGCTTTCAGTCTCTCACCTTTGAATACGATGTTAGCTGTGGGTTTTTCATATATGCATTATTTTGAGCACATTTCCTACTATTCATATCTTTCTAAATGTCTTAAGCAAGAAAGGATGCTCAATTTTGTTGAATACCTTTTCTGTGTCAATCGAGATGAACATGTGGCTTTCCCCCTTCAATTTATTAATGTGGTGTATCATATTACTTGATTTTCTTGTGTTGAACCACCACTGCACACCTGGGATAAAACCCATTTGATCATTGTGTATAATTCTTTTAATGAGCTGTTGGATTCTATTTGCAAGTATTTTGTTGAGGATTTTTACATCTATATTCATAAGAGAAACTAGTCTGTAATTTTGTTTTCTTGTAGTATCTTTATCTGGCTTTGGTATTAGGGTGATGTTGGCTTCATAGAATGAGTCACATAGTGTTCTCTCCTCTTCAATTTTCTGGAAAAATTTGAGCAACATTGGTGTTAATTCTTCTTGGAATGATTGGTAGAATTCCCCTGTGACTCCATCTGGTTCTGGGCTTTTCTGTGTTGGGGAGTTTTTGATGACTGATTCAATCTCTTTACATGTAATTGGTCTGTTAAGGCTTTCTATTTCTCCTACAATAAGTGTAGATTATTCATGTGCTTGTAGGAATTTGCCCATTTCATCTAAGTCTAATTGTTGGCATACAGCTTTTCATAGATTCTCTTATGATCCTTTTTATTTCTGTGGGGACAGTAGTAATGCCATCCTTCTCATTTCTAATTTTGTTTGTTTGCATCTTCCCTCTTTTATTCTTTGTCAGTCTGGCTAAGCATTTGTTAATTTTATTGATCTTCTCAAAGAACCAACTTTTGGTTTTGTTAATTCTATTATTTTTATTCTCAATTTCATTTATTTCTTCTTTAATCTTTCCTATTTCTTTCCTTCTACTTGGTTTGGTATTAATTTGCTGTTCTTTTTCTAGTTCCGCCAGGTGTGCAGCGAGATCCTTGATTTTAGTTCTTTCTTCTTTTTTAATGTAAGCATTCAGGACTATAAATTTCCCTCCCAGTCTTGCCTTCTCTGCATCCCATAAGTTTTGGTATGTTGCATTCTTATTTTTATTCATCTCAAGATATTTATTGATTTCTCTTGCATTTTCTTCTTTCTGTAACCCACTGATTTTTTAAGAGTGTGTTTAACTTCCATATATTTGTGAATTTTCCAGTCTCTACCTGTTATTGATTTCCAGGTTCATTCCATTTTTGTCAGAGAAAGTGCTTCATATAATTTAAACCTTTTTAAATTTATTGAGACTTGTTTTATGACCCAACATGTGGTCTATCCTGGAAAATGATCCACGTGCACTTGAGAACAATGCATACTCTGCTGTTTTGGGGTGCAGTATTCTGCACATGACCATTAAGTCTAGTTCATTTTTCTTGTTATTCCAGTTCTCTGTTTCCCTATTGATCCTCTGTCTAGATGTTCTATCTATTGATGAAAGTAGTGTATTAAAGTCTCCAACTATTATTGTAGAGGTGTCTATTTCTACATTCAATTTTTCCAGAGCTTGCCTCTTGTATTTTGGGACACAATTGTTGGGTGCATAAATATTTATGATTATTATTTCTTGTCAATGGATTGTCCCTTTTATTAGCACATAGTGTCCTCTTGTCTCCTGTGCTGGTTTGAATGTATTATGTCCCCCAGAAAAAGCCATATTCTTTGATGCAATCTTGTGGGGCAGACATATTAGTGGGGATTAAGTTGGAATGTTTGGATTAGGTTGTTTGCATGGAAATGAACCCCACCCAACTGTAGGTGATAACTCTGATGAGATATTTCCATGGAGGCATGGCTCCACCCATTCAGGGTGGGCCTTGATCAGTGGTGCCATATAAATGAGCTGACAAATAGAAGGAACTCAGTGCAGCTGTGAGTGACATTTTGAAGAGGAGCTACAGCCAAGAGGGACACTTTAAAGAAAGCACAGGAGCTGCAGATAAGAGACAGTTTGAAGACGGTCGTTGAAAGAAGACTCTTGCTCCAGAGAAGCTAAGAGAGGACAAATACCCCAAGTGCAACCAATAGTGACATTTTTGAGGAACTGCAGCCTAGAGAGGAACATCCTGGGAAAAAGCCATTTTGAAACCAGAACTTGAAAGCAGATGTTGGCCATGTGTCTTCCCAGCTAACAGAGGTTTTCTGGACACTATTGGCCATCCTCCAGTGAAGGTACCCGCTTGCTGATGTGTTACCTTGGACACTTTATGGCCTTAAGACTGTAACTGTGTAACCAAATAAACCCCCTTTTATAAAAGCCAATCCATCTCTGGTGTTTTGCATTCTGGCAGCATTAGCAAACTAGAACAGATTTTGGTACCAGGAGTGGGGTGCTGGTGCTGCTGTGTTTGCAAATACCAAACATGTTGGAACGGCTTTTTAAATGGATAAGGGGAAGATTCTGGAAGAATTGTGAGGAGCTTGATAGAAAAGGCCTAAACTGCTTTGAAGAGACTGTGGAAATATGGACTCTAAAGATACTTCTGATGAGGCCTTGAACAGAAGTGATGAATGTGTTGTTGCAAACTGGAAGAAAGGTGATCCTTGTTTTAAAGTGACAGGGAATTTGGCAAAATTGAGTCCTTGTGTGAGATGGAAGGAAGATTTTGAAAGCGACAACCTGGAATACTTAGATGAGGAGATCTCCTGACTACATGTGGAGGATGTATCCCGGTTTCTCCTTGCAGCTTATAGTAAAATGTGAGCAGAGAGAGATAAACTTAGAACTGAACTCTTGGGTTCAAATAAACCAGAAGTTGATGGCTTGGAAAACTATGAGCTTCCAGGGGGTGGAATCGCAGAAGCTACAGCCCAACCTGACGATGTAACCAAACATGGAACCCAGACGCCATTTCAGTACAAGCCAAGATTGGAAAAGGAGTTAAGCAGAAAGGATTTGTGGAAAGTCCTATTGTCTGACGGTTTTGACCCCTGCATACTTCATGAGAAGCCAACAGAATTTTTGTGAGATCTTTATAGACAGAGCTGTTTCCAGTTTGGACTGGAGGAGACAGACAAGGAACAAATTGAAGGAAAAATTTCTTCAAAGACAGAGCCATGGAGGTTGAGGTCTGGAGTCAAGAGGTCTAGGTCTGGGAGAGCGGAGAAGCCCACATGCATGGAAAGGGTGAGTTTGCCCTGGAGGTCAAGGGTGGGCCTTCTGCCTCAATGCTCAGGAAATGTTCTGCCACCCCAAGCCACGAAGAGGGTGGAGCACATTTCCAGGGAATTGGGGAGAGCCTGGCCACCACCACTCTGGGTCCTGCCCCAATGTTTGAGGAGGGTGGGGCTGAGAAGGTGGTCTCCCTAGTGTGTGGATATGTTGGAGCACTCACCCCAGCATTTGGAGAAGAAAGGGCTGACACAAAGGCCCTTGGGAAGGGTTAGACTCCCGCTCTCTGAAGTCCCAAGGATGCAACATCATTCTGTAAATGACTCTCAGACTTTGAAATCTAATGGAGTTTGTCCTGCAGGTTTTAGGGACTGTTTGGTCCTGTGAACCCTGTTTTCCTTTCAGGTTTTCCTTATGGCAATGGGAAGTTTATCCTATGAATGTCCCTCCTTTGTATATTGGAAGCACATAACTTGTTCTAAGTTTACAGGTCCACAGTCAGAGGGGAATTTTGCTTTTGGACAGACCACACCTGTAAATGATTTAATGGGATCTTGTACTTAACTATCATTACTCAAATGATTTAAGTTTTTGTGATATTGTGATGGATGAATGTATTTCGTATCTGGAAAGAATATGTTTTTCTGGGGTCCAGGGGGTGGAATGTGCTGGTTTGAATGTATTATGTCTCCCAGAAAAAAGCCATATTCTTTGATGCAATCTTGTGGGGCAGACATATTAGTGGGGATTAAGTTGGAACATTTGGATTAGGTTGTTTGCATGGAAATGTGCCCTACCCAACTGTAGGTGATAACTCTGATGAGATATTTCCATGGACCCATGGGTGGGTCTTGATCAGTGGAGCCATATAAATGAGCTGACAAATAGAAGGAACTCAGTGCAGCTGTGAGTGACATTTTGAAGAGGAGCTAAAGCCAAGTGGAACACTTTGAAGAAAGCACAGGAGCTGCAGATGAGAGACAGTTTGAAGAGGCCGTTGAAAGAAGACTCTTGCTCCAGAGAAGCTAAGAGAGGACAAATGCTCCAAGTGCAACTAAGAGTGACATTTTTGAGGAACTGCAGCCTAGAGAGGAACATCCTGGGAGAAAGCCATTTTGAAACCAGAACTTGAAAGCAGATGCCAGCCATGTGTCTTCCTAGCTAACAGTGGTTTTCGGGACACCATTGGCCATCCTTCAGTGAAGGTACCTGATTGCTGATGTGTTACCTTGGACACTTTATGGCCTTAAGACTGTAACTGTGTAACCAAATAAACCCCCTTTTTATAAAAGCCAATCCATCTCTGGTGTTTTGCATTCTGGCAGCATTAGCAACATAGAACATTTCCTATAACAATTTTACATGTAAAGTCTATTTTCCTGTATAGCTACCCCAGATCTTTTTTGGTTACTCTTTGCAAGGAATATCTTTTTCCAAACTTCCATTTTCAACCTGTTTGTTTCTTTGTGTCTAAGGTGACGCTCCTGTAGAGAGCATATAGATGGATCATATTTTTTTTTTGTACATTCTGTCAACCTGTGCCTATTGATTAGGGAGTTTAATCCATTAACATTCAATGTTATTACGTAAATGCAGTACTTACTTTAGCCATTTTATTCTTTGGTTTTTATATGTCATTTTTTTGTCTCTCTTTTTACCCCTTTATTTACCCTTACTGATAAAGTCAATATCTTCACTCTACTCCAAGTCTCTCTCTCCTGTCTTCTTCTTTCAGCCTGCAGAACTCCCTTTAGTAATTCTTATAGGGCAGATCTCTTGTTGATGTACTCTCTCAGTTTCTGTTTAACTGTGAATATTTTAAACTATCCCTCATTTTTGAAGGACAGTTTTGTCAGATAAAGAATTTTGCGCTGGAAGTTTTACTCTTTCTGTATTTTAAATATATCATACCACTACCTTCTTGCTTACATGGTTTCTGCTGAGAAATTGGCACTTTCATATTGCAGAACCCTTATATGTCACTTTTCTCTTGCTGTTTTCAGGATTCTCTCTTTCTCTTTGGCAGATAACATTCTGCTTAGTCTGTGTCTCAGAGTAGGTCTATGAGGATTTGTTCCCTTTGGAGTACACTACATTTCTTGGGCATGCATATTTATTTCTTTCAAAAGAGTTGGGAAATTTTGGACCATTATTTCCTCAAATATTCTTGCTGCCATTTTTCCCTTCTCTTCTTCAGGGACAACTAAAATGCACATGATTGTGTGCTTCCTGCTGTCATTCAAATCCCTGAGACCTGCTCAAATTTTTTTCCATTTTTTTCTCTATCTGTTCTTCTGTCTGTAAGATTTAGATTGTCCTGTCTTCTTTTTTACTGATTCTTTCTTCCACTTGTTCAAATCTGCTGTTGTATGCCTCTAGTGTATTTTTAATCTCTTATATTGTGCCTTTCATTCTCACAAATTATGTTACTTTTTATACTTTCAAATTCTTCTTTATGCTCAATGTCTTCTTCATATCTTTACCTCTTTAGCCATATCTTCCTGCAATTCCTTTGATTGATTTAGGTGATGTATTTGAACATCTTTGATTAGCTTTTCCAACTTCTGTGTCTCCTCTGAACTTTTAGTTTGCTATCTTTCCTGGGCCATACCTTCCTGTTTCTTAGTATGGCTTGTAGGTTTTTTTTATTTGTTTTTTTTTTTCTTTTTTTCTTTTTTTTTTTTTGCTGATGTCTAGGCATCTGACTGTCTTGATGGTTTTATTCTGAAAATCAGTTTTTCTCTTTTGCCTAGAGTTTTATTTTTGATGGGCTTTGTGTTAAGGCTCTTCTAGGATACTTGGGTCAACCTATGGATCTTTAGAATAGCCTGTGTTTAGCTGATCAGATTTTTTTCAGCTCTTCTTCATCTGATTCTTGTCCTGGATATGTGGTACTATATTTAAGATTGCACTTTTTGGGTAACTGTTTCACTTCCAGGAGAAAGTTTCCTTTCCTCTGTTCCTTCTCCAGGAATCATGATCTGTTCTGTTTTTTTTTTTTGTTTTTTGTTTTTTGCCTCTACAGTTTTTTGTTTGTTTGTTTTTGTTTTTTTGTTGCCTCTAATTGCTTTTGTCTGGAGGCAAATTCTGGGAGAATGGTCACCCCAGAGAAGATTTTCCCAAGTCAGTCTTTCCCAGTCAAGTCAGGGCCAGGGACCCACCAAGGGGACATAGGCCAGCTCCAAAGTGTCTGGGGAGGGGACCAGGATGGACACCAAAATCCACCTTTGATGGCTCCCTGAAGCTGTGCTTTTCTGATCTGACCAGCAGATGGTGCCATTCAGGAACTATGTCTGAGGATGTCCTACATCTTTAAATCACCACCACCTCCACCCCTTTTGGGTGGGATTGAAACAATGGCTGCCACTGCCATTATCAAGGGTAATTTGAAACAATAGCTCCGAGCTGGGACCTAGTGATCCAAATTTGCAAATCAAAAGCTGTGCTTAGTGCTTGGCCATGCCCACCCCCATTTTTGTGGAAGAGGATTATGTCCCTTACTGTCAGTAGCAGCTTGCCAGGGACAGGACCCCAAGGTGGCCACCATAAAAGAGAGCTACTCACAGTTCTTTACAGTAATTTATTAGTCTCTTCTTCCCATGCTTCTCTGGATTCTGTACAGTGTTCTGGCATCCTGAACCCCAGAAGAGTTGTTTCAGATAGTTCCTACCTGTTTACTAGCTGTTTTGGGGAAGGACTGAGTCCTGGAGCTCCCTACTCTGCCACCTTCCCTGGAAGTCTTGATTATATCTACTGGAAAACTTTTAAGTATGTTAAAAATAATTTGAATATGAGAATCTACTGTATCTACTGCAAGTTTTATGAAATCTGTCTATGGCAGATTTTCAGAACCTGAATGGAATAATGGAATCAGGCAATTAGGGTCCTAGGAGGGATCTCATTATCTACTCTTACTTCATTTTACATGTAAGGAGAATGAGGTCTAGTGAAGTTAGGAGACTTGCTCAAGGTTAGAAAGATATGTTAGACATGATTTGTTCTTTCTTAAAGAGAAAACCTTAATTCTCAAATATAATTTATGTTCCCATTAGTAAAAACACTTTACATTGCTGCAAAGCTCATATGTTTCAGCAGTTGTTTTCATGTACCTACCACCAACTCTTCTCAATACTTCCCTCCATATTTAGCTCCATATTTCTATCAACATGCATATCTCTTGGTTTATCAATTTTAGACATTTTCTGTTGACATTCTGCCATGGTAGATGAGGACTTAACTCACATTCACCGAACTGTCCCTATTTTCCCTCCTAACCACTCAAGAAATAGATCAATAGTCATTCAATGCAAATACTGTTTATCACAGAGCCAGTAGTATATACCATAGCCATGCACCTTTTCTTCATTTTTCCTGTAGTTAATAATTGTATCATTTATTCTTTGCCTGGTTTTCCATATTTCTGCTATTTTTCCCAAATGCTGCTATATCTGTGCCATGTGTTTAACAATAACATTTTCTATATTCTCCAACACATAGTTCTATTTGTCTTTTCTTCCTAGGACACTTTCCTCCCGAACCCACTGTTCTGCTCCAATATGGATTAATTGTTCTCTAAGTCCAATATGCATCTATGAGGCTTAATTAGATGATAATCTAGAGATGGGAAAATTTTATTACCCAAGCCAACTTTAAATACATCTCTTATTTGTATTTTACAGGCATATATTAAGTGGCAGCAAAATAGTACTACCAATATCACAAACAAATACTCCACACATTTAAAACATTAATTGGTTGTTTTAAATAAATATTTAATATAAAAAAAGAGTGTCCTTATTGGAAGCATCTTTGTTGCCCCGCCAGCCTATCCTACCACTAGCTGTAGAGTTTTAGCCTCATCGTTGCTAAAACCTGGTTGCCTCCAAAATGGTCTCAAAGGTCTGGAGTATATACATACTGATGTCCATGATGTTTTCAGGGTTACTCTATGCTTAACTCCTAAATATTTAGCTCTTCAGTGTTGGAAAATAGGATGGAGATGGCTTTACATGAAGGTAATGTGGATACAGCTGGAATCTAAAAGCATCACCGTATTGTTGCCATGGTAAAGATATGCTAGCTCATCCAAAAAAAGCGCTAATTTTAAACTGACCACTGAAGTGCTTCCAGATGTGGACAGTGTTATGAAAAGCTGTTTCAGAACCACAGACTTCTATTTCTGGGAGCCACCGAAGAACACCTGGCAAGTCCAACCTACATATTTTGCACAAGAGAATACTTAGGCCTAGAGACTTACCCAAGACAAAAAGGTGGTGCAGCAGCTCTGTGGAGGCGTTAAGAACATTTAAAAGATGAAAACATTGATTGCTAACAGATAAAGTATATTCTTACAGACGGATGTTGCCATTTTATACAAACCAAGCTTCCTGGAAGAAGCAAAATCATCCTAACCTTGGGCATTTATCCTGTAATATTACAACTACTAAATGTGTGAGTGGAAGCACCAGATCACAATCCTTCTACCATGTATTTTACCACATGAAATATAAACCTTGAAGACTTATTAATTATTTATAGTTTGGCTTTGGAGATGATAGGTGCTTGAAACATATTATAGGTATATGCTGACAGGCTGATTTTAAAAAGATCCAGCCAATGCCACAGGCTACTAAACAGAGAAATTAAGAAATTAAACCATTCAGAGAAAGACTTGCCAAAGTCCCCAGACTTGCCGCTGAAATCACAGACTTCCTTTATTTGTGTAAAAACACTTTGATCAGTAGCCTCCAAAAAGTCAGGAATGAATGAAGAATTGCTCTTTCTTTCTTTTGGATCTGGTTTTTAGCATCTATTCTAACTTTCTAAATTATGGGTAGGATATTTTAGACATCCCTGCTATTGCACCATAATTTTATAATTTATATTCATTGGCTTACACATGCCCACAGACTGCATTTAAACATGTAGGAGCTAAAGGCCTTTTCTGACACCCAGCTCAGACTTTCTATATGCTACTTTCACAGCCAGTGCAGAGTGTTCATTATCTGGTGCTAACTGCTCCCTGTTGCTTATTCTAGAAATTACTAATTGTTTTCTCTCTCGTAAACAACTCTGAAGTGAAATAAAATGATGGCTTTCTTCGCCACACTACCAACTTTCATTTGGGAAATCATTTGCAAGTATTAATTTCTGGATCCCCAGAACCTTTTGAACAGATTACCATCATAAAACTCCATTTTATCACTAGAAACATGCAACTCTGAATGTCTTAGACTTCAACCTTAAATAAGATTCTAATTAAGGCAAAGGATAGCTACATATTTGGGTTGCTGAGCAACTGATAAAGCATCTTTCCAAATCTGAGGCAAATAAACATTTTTCTAACTGAAATTTAACAACTATAATTTATATGGGAATAATAATGAGTAAGTGATAAATTTAGAAAGCAGAGACAAGCATGGTTGACTTTCCCCAGTGTAATGGCAGAATAATTAAACAAAAGCTTACAGAAAGGTTGGGATCATGTTAATATACTCTTATCTACTGATATTCCAAATCTTAATGGGGCCATTCAAGAACTGAAATTTTTAAAGTAATGCCAAAGTATCTCCCAGAAACCATAAAATATAGGAAACATGGCTTCTTCCTAGGAAGAAGGGATTTTTTTGATAACATTTGAAAAATTCTTATAGTTCTCTGACTCCTTGTCACAAAAGAATATGTAATAATTATTCCAACTTGATTATCTTTACTTAAATTTTTAGTATATTTGGGTTTGTTTTCATATACCTCATCCTCAACCTTCAGGATTTCCATATGAATAACAGGAATTTCAAGACAAACTAGCTAGGGTTAATTAGATAAAGAGTTAGCCAGGATTGGGAGGAAAAAAGGAAGAGAAAGTAGAAGGTTTAGCAGTAGAGCTTTGATTCGGGGCTGGGCTTGGGAGATGTAAGGGAGGCTGTGGCATGGACAGCCCAGCCTCAGCCTCGCTCCCGCTGCTGTGAGCAAGAAAGGAGCTAAGTTCTAAGCAAAAGAAGCAGGGAGAAGAGATGTAGTGTGTTCCACCTTTATCTCTGTGAGTAAAGTTTTTGTGGGCATGAGAAGGTTCTCTTACCCTGGTCCTTTGTGGGGAGAAATTCCTATTTCAAAAGGTGAGCCGGAAAAGTTAATGAGCAATCCTTCTCCCTCTTACCCTCCTCCACATCAGGGCCAACTACTGAAGCTGGCTATCCTATATGGAGAGTGTCTGCTTGTTGGGATAAAGAGCTGGGACTCAGTGGCATGCCAAGGGTTCTGAGGCTGCAGAAGAGGCCAACTGAGATCTAACATCAATGATGGGACAAGTTTCCTCCCCTGCACCAGAGTCAAGGGATGCACTCTGGAGCAGCACAGCAGTGATTAAGAATAGTGACATTGCCCTCCACCCTGAGGCCCATGGGGAGCAGAGACGATGGGGAAGGGATGCTCTCAGGGGGGGTGCATTTTCCCTTGGGATATCAAAATCTATCTTGGTGGATATATTAGTTTCCTTTCATTACTGCCACAAACTCAGTGGCTAAAAACCACACAAAGCTTACAGTTACTGAGGTCAGAAGTACAAAAGAGGTCTCACTGGGCTAAAATCAAGGTGTTAGCAGGGCTGTGTTCCTTCTGCAGTCTCTAGGGCAGAATCTGTTTCCTTGCCTTTTCCAGCTGCCTGCATCCCTTAGCTTGTGGCTGCATTACTCCAACATTTGCTTCCATCATCACATCTCCTTCTTTCTCTCTGATGCCCCTGCTGCCCTCTTATAAAAATCTTTGTGATTACATGGGATGATCCAGGATAATTTCAAGATCCTTAACTTAATCACACCTGCAGAGTCCCTCTTGCCATTTAAGTTAACATGTTCATAGGTTCCAGGGATTAGGATGTGGACATCTTTCAGAGGCCATTATTCTGCCTACCACAGTGCAGGCGGCAGAAGGATGTACTTCTGGTCTCTCATGGTATGCGATTGCAGCCAAGCCCTCACTGATGATGGTGTGGGCCCCTGGTTTTCCCAGTTATTTACATGGCCTGGGGAATTAAGATGGTTTATGATTTCCCCAAAGTCTTCCTGCTTCTTGAATAGACAGACTTGATTGCCAGGGGCTAATTACAATAAATATTAAAGCCATATTTCTTCAGGTTGAGAAAGATATTTATCCCCTTTCTTTCCTCTTCCTCCCTTCCCCCTTCCCCACAGTTTGATCTCACCCCCCCCCCCCACCATAACCAAAATCCCAGCAACCATCAGGGGTTCAGCCATGAGGGAGAACTCAGGGAGAGAATTCTCAGTAAGGCAGTGGCACTTCCTCATGGTAAAACACTGGCCAGGAAGGATGACACTTAAACTATTTTGGCATGAAAAGAGGTTGCATGTGGGGGTGGTGTTGGCATGAGAACGATAATTTGCCTTGTAGGGCCTAAAAATAGCTGCCACCAGCATCTGAGAATGTAACAACTTTCCAAATAATTACCCACTTCATTTCCGCTCCTTGCAGACCTTTGTCTGCCTCTGGGACACATGCATGCTTTCAAGCTCTCCACGAGAACCGCTCGTGGAAAGGGTAAAAACAACAGCTAGCAGATAAACCATGTTTGGGGTCATGCCTGCTCCAAAACAGTCCAGCCAAATCCTGAAACATTTTAAAAAGGGCAAAGTGTTGAAAGCTGTTGGCAGATTAACATCTCCCCACACCCATAGTTACCAGGTTATCTTGAAAAAGAAAGCCCACAGGATCTGATAAGGGAATTTAGCTGATCTGTGTGTGGATCAGTCCAAGGGCCCAGGCTGAAGACAAGAACAAAACTGCTCAGAAGGCTTATTTATCATAAACCAGCACCATTGTGGCTCCAACATGCTCTCGCACTCTCTCTCTCTCTCTCACACACACACACACCATGCACTCCACCATCTATTTAGCCAGTCCTAGCAAACCAAAGTCAGAGGCTAATACCGAACAGTGACCTTATTGTGGTCTTTAGACACACAACAAAAAGCACATTTAAAAAGCATCAAGACTGAAACTAAGGTCTGAGAGTGAGGAAACCTAGGCTATGAAAAAGTGGAAAGAGGTGTTTTTTACATAGTTCTTGAAGACTGCCATTCATTAGGTTTACCAGAGAGCAGGGTGTATTTTTTCACTCAAGGCTGTCAGCTCTCTGGTTTTCACCTGGATCACCTGTGTGGAAGTTTATGTTCAATCAAGCTACAACCCTATATTGAGTGCTTGGCACCACTAAATGTTAAGAGGTAGCATAATACAGTGGAAAGAAAACTAGACTTTCTCGAAAGACAAATAGGAGTGGAGTTTGCAGACTACAGCATTTTATTCAAGACACCAAAGTTTTGCTGCAATGAAGGAAGCCAGATCACTTGCACGAACGGAGGTTGCTTTGGGGTTTTAGAGACGGCAAATGACTTTCAGAGACATAAAAAGGAAGTTAGCTTGATTCATAGACAATGGTTTGCCCATTTTAGAGGGGCAGGTTTAGGGCAAGTGGGCTTTATTTTATATTGGGTCAAATGTAATGAACCAGGTGTTTGAGTGTGTCAGCTGCCTTGGTGGGGATTTCAAATTTCAAAAGACATCAAGGGGAAACTCAAGGAAGAGTTCAAACTGTATGTAGGGCAAGGTTTTTTTTGTTGTTGGTTTGTTTTTGTTTTTGTTTTTTTGGGTTCTGAGGGGACTCCAGAGCTTTCTCTATATAATTTTATCAACTTGGTATCGTTAAAACTGGCTTAAAATCCTAACTTTACTATTTAATAGCTGTGTGATTTGGGCATCTATCCTCCCATGCCTCAGTTTCTTCACCTGCATGATGAGGTGGTAATAATAATAATAATTAATAATAATACTTACTCTGACTACTTCATAAGGTTGATGAGAGGATGAAATACAAATGTAAAGGTTCTTTCTTACATTATAAAATATTATAAAAACTATATACTACTCCTAGAGAAGCAAAATGAGTTTTAATTTTTAGCTTATAATTTAGTTAGGGAAATGATAAATACACAAGAGATATTTACAGTGATATTTAAACTGTATTTAGCAAGGTGTTACAGAATCCTGCAGTCAATCCTGCATCAGATTTCCTGATGCCATGTAGGAAAGGTTCAATATATGGTACTGACCAAGAGCAAAAGTGAGAAAAGCAGTCATCAGGAAAAACTTCATGGAAGAGAAGAAATGTGCACTGGGGATAATGAGGCAGAAAGGAGCTGGGAGAACATTCTAGAATGTGAGAGATTCATGGGCCAATACACAGAGACAATGTAAGTAAATCTGTGTGATTTCCCTGCTTCTAGGAAACCCTGCCACATTTCAAGCCCACTTAAAATCCTCTCCTATAACCTCTATGTGTGGTAGATTACAATAGGTAATCTCTATCAAAATATAAAATGTACATTTCTCTTGACACAGCAATTCCACTTTTAGGAACTTATCCTACATACAAAATACACATGTTTGAAATTATATTTATACAGATATTCAGTGCAGCCCTGTTTGTATAACAAAAAATAGAAATAAAGTCCAAGAAGCCATCAATGGGGGATGACTTAGGAAATTATGGTACATCCATAAGGAGCTATTTCATAGCTTTTATACAATGTAAACTAAAAAGTATTAGCTCTATATGCATTGATTTTGAATATCTCTTAAGATTTATTAAGTTAATAAAGTGAAGTCTCTGTGCATACAGCATTCACTATTTGCCTAAGAGTATATACAAACTGCTTATAAATGCATATTCTGTCTATAAAAAATAAAGAGGTCACTAGTAACAGATTAAGATAAAGGAGTGACAGGGAGACACAATTTTCACTGTATACACTTCTGAATTTCATGGAGTACTCAGGTATCACCCATTCAAAAATTACTCAAAAAGTGTTGTCTGGTAGCCCAGTGCTTGCAGAGACTCCAGATAACTTTGCATGCTTGGAAGCCCCAATAAACAAAATTCCCTGAGAAGCCTCTATTTGAATTTCCAGGCACATAATGCAAAATTAAACTACCCAACACAAAACCCAGTCCAAGTCCTTGCGGGCATTCTTGAATGGCTGGGTTATCATCATAGACTCTTCTGGAGGAGAGCAGCACTTGCGCCTTCAAGGCTTGTGATTGCTGTGCTCCAGCAGAGGTACGCTGTACACAAGTGGTGGCTCAGGGGAGCACTGCTGTAAAATTGTAACATGGGGTGCTGCAAAGCTGAAAGAAAGTGCATGAGGAGCCCTGCCTGTGTGACCCTCAACAAGCAGCCTCTGCTGGATTTGTCTCAAGAATTTCTAAGTTCCTTCCAGCTCATGTGCTCCAGGATCTATGACACACAGATGGCAAAATACGCCACGCCATTGCCAAGAGTCAGCTTCACTTCCAAAAATAGTGCAGCTTCATATTTGTGAAAGATAAATAGCAGCATATAACCTAGGAGTTCCCAGTCTGTGAGACTAGATTTACTCTGGACCTCACATCCTCCCAAAGCAGACTGCAGCTGCTGCAAAACAAGAATCCTCTTCACACTATCCCTTTCAGTTTTGCTGGGAAGGCAGACCATAACTACTCTGAGCATTTACTGTGAGAATCCACCTGTCAGAAACCCTGACACTCTAAAAAAGGAGAGTGAAGAGGTGCTCCATCACACAGAGAAAACTATCACAATTCCTGTTATTGTCAGAGAAGAGAAATGGTGCTAAGCCAACAACTAAAATACACATTGCTCAGGTATCATTCATACTCAAGTAGTTTCCCCGCTGCTAAAACAAATACCATACAGAGGGTTGGCTTAAACAACGGGAATTTATTGGCTCAGCGTTTTGAAGTTAGAAGTCCCAAATCAAGGTGTCAGCATGACGATGCTTTCTCCCTTAAGACAGTGACATTCTGGAGCTGACTGCCCATGATCCTTGATCCTTGGCTTTTCTGACACTTGGTAATTCACATGGTGATGTCTTCTCCTTTCTCCTCCATCCTGTTGACTTCCCATTTCTGGCTGCTTCCCAGGCTTCCCTTTCTCTCTGTCTGAATTTCATTCTGTTTATGAAGGACACCAGTAATCTGGATTAAAGGCCAACCTGACTCTGTTAGACCACACCTTAACTGAAGTGCCATCTTCAAGAGACCCTGTTTACAGAGGATCTGACCCACATCCACAGGTCCAGGGGTTGGGGCCTGAACATGCCTTTTGTGGTGAACGTGATTCTATCCACAACACACACCAAAGAAGGCAGTGACTCTGCTGATGGGCTGAACCAACACTTGAAAGAGAAAGACCCAGGAATACTCTTGTGGTTGGTACTCATCCTCACAGCACGGTGAAAAAGCAGTATTTGGAAGCCTAACTAAAGTGCTGACATTTTATTTCTGTCCAAGGTTTGAAATCTTATCATCAAGGATATAGATGATGTAACAATACCTAGGAACAGACATTCTTATTGTTTGGACATGGAATAATTTCTTTAATAACAATGGGATTAGGGGAATGGTGATGTCATTTATTACAATCTATTGGGGTATGTGGTATCAAGAAAAAATATGACCCAAGATCATAACTATTTCAGATTCTTGAAGTCATCCTGAACTTCAGACAGAACATATTTCTGTCATACTCATTCTTAGCAAGGGTGAAGAAGGTGCTGTAACCAATAGAGCTAAAAGGGACTTGAAAACTGGTTTTGGGAGGCACAGCAAGCCTCTTCAAGGGATAAGTGTAGAGAAATGCTACCTCAAAATCTCTCCAAGTACATAATTCTGAATGTCCTGCAAAATATTATCTGCTGCAAAATATTATCTGTTTATTAAAGTAGAATAAAGAGTCAGACACCATCACCAATGCCAAGAGTCCCATGCCCTTCCTCTATGCCACGCCCCCATATGCATTTAGCTTTGGTATATTGCCCATGTTGTATTAAAGGAAGCATAATACACTTTCTGTTAAAAAAATATTATCTGCTTAAGTAGTTCAAAACAAGAATGAAAAGAGGTTTAAACACAAATTTTCTTAAATTCATTCCATATTCCTTGAGTCAGTCTGTTTGTATAGATTTTAATCTATACAAGATTCCTGTTTATATAGTTTTTAAATGCTGGAAAATCTCTAGAACTCTGGATGGAAGAGTGGTTTCCTGTTTGAAACATCACTATATACTATAAGTACATAAGACATACTGGTTTCTCAACAAGCAAATTCAATTTTGAGTAACACTTAATTGCCATGCAGGTGATAGACTAATAAATCCTTTAGAATATTAAAAGTAAGTGCAATAAAATTTTCATGCAAAAAGTCAAAGAAGATTGAGGGTATATCAACTTCAAGATGAATGTAATTGACTACACTGATTTTTGAATTTTGATTTTGTTCTTGGCACACACTTAGGTCAAGACAAAGGTTACGAGATTTATTAAAATTTTGCCTCCACCCCCTCACCCCAAATGAGTTGTTGCCTAAAATGTTATATTTCAATGTGGATTTTGTTTGGGAGTCCCCATATATGTTAACCCCTTGAGACAGGCATTCTCATTAGAAAGGTTTTTCAACTTGCCAGAATCACAGATGGTACCAAATATAATAAATATGACAATACATAACCTTTACAGCTGAGTTTTACAACTCTTATGTCATAGTAATTACTATCAGAATGACTCATTAAGCACTAATTTACCGGTGGCTCTTTGAAAACTGCTGCATTGAAAAGCAATTAAATAAATTAGCGACTTCACATATAATCAAATAAGGATGCACAGACTTAACTCATTAGGCTACAGATCAGATATTTTCAGTATCTATATTTGATAAGGATTATAGAAACGTTCAAGATATTACACTCCTATTTACGTCTAAGGTTGTAAAAATGCAACATATCTTTAAAAGTCTAATTGGAAATTCTGTGTCATTCCACTAGACATACATCTCTGAGTATATTTTCCTATCTCTCTTCCCTCTGGATATTGCTTTATTTATATCTCTCACTTTGACCATTTTCTATCTTCTCATATTTCTCCAATTCTTGCCCATTCTTGTAAAACTCCTTCATTTGTCTTCTCTACACCTTTCTCCTGTTTTTTTCAGATTATTATCAAATAGAGACTTGTGTTTCCTGTTCTTAACTATAAAAGAATATAAACAGAATAATTTATATAATCTCTTAGGAGGATTAAAAATAAAACTAAATTTAATGATGGTTTTTGTTTTCAGTTTTTAAAATTTCATGAATTTTATTTCAGTCTTTTATAGAATATGTTTTCCTCCCTTTGATTTGAACTAATATCCAAAATAAATGAATAGGTATTTGCATTAGATATAAGCAAAAAAGTAAGTACATTTAATGGAGGAAATAAATACGGAAGGTGTTGTAGGAAATATAAGTTAAACAATATGCCTTCCTTATTAGTAAAGGCTTTCTTGAAAAGTCAGAATGTTTTAAAGGCATGTTTCAAAATTATCAAAATAATATCAATAATTTAAATGTATTTGGGTTTTATTACATACTAATTCTCAAGAAGAATTGAAGTAGTTTAAAATAAAAGACATATACTTTATTTTTCTTTAAATTCATTTTAGTTTTTACCTTCACACTAATGAACATTTGTGAAATAATAGGCTTGATATGATTGATGGGTGTGTGTATGTATATACAATTTGTGTGTGTGTGTGTGTGTGTGTGTGTGTGTGTGTATAAAATGCTGGTCCACACATCATGTGAAATCATTTCATGTTATATGACCCCCACATTGGGTTGGGGAAACACAGTATCTCAGTTACGCTCAGAGACAGCAAATAATTTCATTACAGATTATTACACATCAAAACAGAATTAATTGAAAATATTAAAAATATTAAAAATCCTTTTTACCAGTGTTTTTCTTAAACTTTTTAAATTGTCAAAATCTCATGTAGCATGAGCTTATTTTGATTAAGCTCACACCGGGGAGAGGTTATTTGACTCCTATCACAGTTCTAATAACAACCTCTAATTCTAAGAACAGACCTATGATGTCAGCCCTTAATCTGCCTCCCTCCCCCACCTCCTTCCCCTCCTCATTGTCTTAAAGTGTGCCCCACGGCATGATTAAGAGCTTGGGTAAAAAAATGATGTGGTTATATAAACACCCACTATTTCTGTCTTATCGTAAAGCTTCTCCTGTGAATTACTCAATATGTTTCTCAGCTTAGAATATGCATCTCCTCTCAGACCTGGCCTTGAAAATAGTACCATGAGGCCAGATCCCACTGACAAATTCCTAAACCTTTTAAGCAGGGTGGCTGCATGCACCAAGTGACCTGAAAACAATGTAAATGGGGCCTGCAGCATATAACCAAGCCAGATGTAGAACAGAGGAGATGAGCTGTAGACGGAAGGCCAGGCAAAGAGACCTGGGTTCTTGTTCCAGTTCTGGCTCTGCCTCCCTGGGCAACTCACCTTCCCTCTCCGAGTCACCGTTTTCTCAAGGAGAAAGTCAGCTTACCTGATCTTCCAGTTCTCTGACTTTTATGATCTTAGAGGACAGCTATCTAAACTCCAAGGTGAAAGTGTTCCCTGTAGTATTCACCGCTGTATATCCAGGGCTTACCCACAGGAGGTGCTCAAAAGATATTGGTTGAAAGAATGAATTAAGTAGGTAGTACCAGGCAGGGGTACCATTCTACAATGATTGTAATGAATATGGGAGATTCAGTTTCTTCTGCCTCGACAGAATTGCATTTCTTGAGAAGACACAGAAGTACTTATATTACTTATTGGGCCAGGTATGAAAGGCAAAAATAAACAATCAAGAAAGGACTGAATTTTGAGAAACAAGAAGAGAAAGGGCCATAGGAATATTTTTAGTGGAAAACAGGCCAAACAAAATAGTGCTACAATAAACCCTAGCTTTCAGGATTAATTTACATTACAGTAAAAGTTATGTACCATATGGTATAACTCTCTGTGGTGGTGTGAAGCTGTTTGTACTCCAGAAAACCATGCTTTTAAATTTAATTCATTTCTGTGGCACGTGTGAACTCATTGCAAGTAGGACCTTTTGATGAGATTACTTCAGTTAAGGTGTGGCTCAACCCAATCAGGATGGGTCTTAATTCTATTAACGGAGTCCTTTATAAGCAGAATGAAATTCAGACAGGGAGAGAAAGTCATAGAAACAAGAAGCTGAAATTCAACGGAACCCAACAGAGAAGGGAGAGAACAGGAGACACCGCCATGTGCCACGCGATGTGACAAGCTAAGGACCAAAGATTGCCGGCAGCCAGCCCCAGAACATCACAGCCTACAGGAAGAAAGCATTGTCTTGATGATGCCTTGATTTGGACTTTTTCCCAGCCTCAAACTGTGACTTAATAAATTCCCATTGTTTAACCTGACCCATTCCATGGTATTTGCTTGAGCAGCCCAGGAAGCTAAAACACTCTTAGGAGATTTATTCAAAGACAGACCTAGGCAGTACCCTCCCACCCCACATATTGATATTGGACTGAGCTATAACCCTCATAAGCCACCAGGAAAAACTGTTCACTGAAGTCCACTGAAGGAACTGATGGCATGGAGAGTAAGAAATTGAGACATAGAGGGTAAACAGCATCTACTTTCTTGTTCTCCTACTTTTTCCATTGTGTTTTTCTACTTCAGTAACATGTGTCACATGCCAAACCTCAACTTTCACACAATCCTCAATGCATACCTGTTTGTTTTTCTCCTAACACCCCAAAATCCAGTTGAAGAAGACGAAGATCACAGGTGTAACTGCTGGCTACTGGGGAAACCTCCTAAAAGAGATACGGCTTAGTGTAAAAGCAAAAGGTGAGCTGCAAGTTTGAATTTTCTTCCACTTCACAGAGAGGAGAATCCTGGTTAGGACAACAGGTGATGGAAGCAAAAGGGTGTTTCAACCACTGGGGCCTTTAGAAACACAGAAAGCAATCCTACAAGGTTCTCTGTGGAATTACGCAGCCTCCACAGGCAAAGATCTTATCTCCACTCTAGTCTAGCCCTCTTTTTCCATTCTATTTCCCTGCTAGGTCTTTTCTCACTCCCACCTTTCTCCTACTCCAGCCTTAGCTCTGAGTGAGCCCTTGATTTAGTTCATGAGAATGCTGCTGTTAACTGCTTAGATCTCCAACTGGCCTGCAGAGGGGGGAATCCCACCAGCATCAGGGGAGAAAGGGCAGTGCTTTAAGTTAGTGGAAGGAGCTGGGTTTGGAATTGTATCCCAGAAACCCCCAGTCAAGATTCTGAATTCAATTTCTCAAAGAAACATTGTAGTACTAACTAGAGTGGTTCTATACTGTTTGCAGTTCATTCATTCAACAGCATGCAACAAGTATCTATTGAGCATTTACTAAGTGTCATGCTAGGTTCTGGGGCTACAATGGTGAGCAAAAAAAAAGACATGGTTCCTACTTTCGTGGGGCTTACAGTTTAGTGGGAGATATGGATATTAATAAAAAAAAAACTCTACCAATAAAAGTACAATCGCAAACTGGCATAACTGTCAAGAAGGAAAGGAATGAGATTCCCTGACAGTGTTCTAAAGAGGAGCCTGATTTAGGACTCGGAATCAGGAAAGGCCTTCTAGAAGAACTGACACTAAAGCTGAGCTCTGAAGAATGAGTAGGAGGTTTCTCAGCAAAAGTAGAGGTGGGGGCAGAAGGAAAATGAGGAGGCAGGAAATTATAAGTCTTGTGAACTTTCAAGCAAAGACTATAATTTTCTGTATTATCTTATTCAGATTTGGATAATAGAATTATGTCTGAAAACTTTCTAAAAGGCAATTGTTGGTGAGGACACTCTGGTAAGGTAAGAGGCTACAGACCCAGGTGAGTATGGGGACAGGATTCTGAACAGTGACCCTATGTCACCCGGTTTACAACTTACAAAATAACCCCTTTTTGTATTTTTTAACTACAACATCATCCTTGCTAGATTACTTTTTTCGAAGTCGTCTTTGAGTCATATGGACTTCAAAAGTTACTGGTCTTCCTGGCCATCACAGGAAATTGCTTTCAACCTGGTATTTAACAGAAAAGCTTCAAAACTCTACCCCCTTTAGTCTTCTCCCTCCAGGCCCAAATGAATTAATAAACCAATGACTACAGCAGATTGCCACTTTAAAACAAAATAAAAGCCCAAGTGAAGGATTTTTGTTTCCACAAACAACACAGGCAAGGGCTCTGGGTAAGAAAGAGGACAGAGGGTTCAAGGAAAGTTGAGGAGAAGAGGACAGAGTAGTAATAAACTTGATAAGTCTTGGAGATAGATGGAAGAAGAGGGCTGAGGGCTGAGGGAGGTGTTAGGGTCAAGAATAACTCTAAGATTTCTGACCCACTCTGGATAGATAGATGGTAGAGCCATTCTTTGAGTTGGGGAGCATGGATGAAAGCCAGGTTTTGGGGAGAAGACATGTTTGGACATGCTGAGTTTGAGGTACCTGTGAGAAATCCAAGGGCAGATATTGAGTGGACAGATCTGTTGAGAGGGTGCAGAGTGCAGATATAAGTTTAGAAGCCATCAGCGTACAGACAGTACTTGAAGCATGTATGTGGATGAAAACAAACACGCAGATGGTATAAAGTGAAAAGACAAGAAGGCCTAAGATTAAGTGGTGAGGAACTCTACATTTAGTGCTGGGTGGAGGAATGGACCTGGTAGAAGAGTCAGAGAAGTATCAGCCAAGAGGCAGGAGGAAAACCAGGAACGACCAATGCTGCCATTAGGCCTGAGAAGAGAGGAGGTATTTTTCCAGGTACATTCTGTAAAGTGGTGTGAGAGCCTGAGCATTGTGAGAAATACTTACACTAGAATTTCTTTCCTGAATTGCAGGTGAAACTTGGGAAATACAGGTACAGTAAAATGGTTGTTAACTAACCCACTTTACAGATTAATTTTTGGAACACAACCCATTTGTAATTTGGGTACATCAATAGACGAGTGTGCTTTACTTTAGCCATTATCTTAAGTATTTTGAGTGAACAGAACTATTTTTCTCTAACAGCACTTTACTCCTGGAATTTGCTATAATGTGAATTTCTGCTTTTGAGAACCAGAATGAACAATAAGAAGGAAATGAGACAAATACACATTTCTCTGTTTTTGTTGTTGTTGTTGTTTGTGAATTTTTCTTTTATCTCAGGCTGCCCAATTCAGCTGTCAGCTCTGTCATCTCCTATTAACTATTTAAACCTCCCTGTTGTGTGACACCAGTAAGAACTGACCAACACAATCCCTGGTAAAATTACGTTTGGCAAGGAGGTGTGGAAGGAAACACAGCTGAAACCACAGACAAGTGTCAAGTTCTTTAAATTTATTCCTCTCAGTAATGCAAAATGAACCGAACATGATTGATTAGGCAACAAACACTTGTTTGTTTTATTTGACATTGGAAATTTTAAAATCGTGGCTCCACCAAATTCTAATCTATTTCAGGGAGGCAAGGAAGTGCATCAAAATAGCACAGACCCTGGATTCCCAGCTGCAATTTTCATTCACACCTAACAGTCTATTTAAATAGCTCATTATTCCTAAATATGAAGAAGTGTTTGGGAGATTAACAAATCTATTTTTTTTTTTTTTTTGCAGTTTTCTTAAATCTGTATATTTAAGTTTCAGAATTGTACTTGAGAGTATAAAACATGGCAACAAACCAAATTAAATATTTCTTCCTTTAAAGAAAAATGTATCTATATACCTGAGATTATACTGTACTGAAAATAGTGTGGGCCTAAATACAGATGATTATAAGAAAACAACAGATGTCTGGGAAAGTTAATCCTTAATGGGAAAAAAAGAGCTTATATTCTAGGCTTGCTCCTAAAAGGCATTTCGAAGTTTCCAACCTGTGATTGTTTCCCATTTTATTACTCTTTGCTTTTCAATGCTAAATATTAATTTACAAAGATCAGAAAGGAATTGAATTACTAAATCCCCACTTCTTTTTATTGTCTATCCCTCAAACAGCCCACTGGCTCATATCCACCTGATATACAGAATGAGTTGGAAAGCTAATCTCATAGAGGGGAAATGGCATAGTGGTGGTGACAGTCTTTTCTAAGAAATCTTTAAAAATCCTCTCCCTGAAAAGAGAAAGGCTGTTGGGCTTGGATTTAAGAGACCTAGGTTCATGTCTTGGTTCTGCCTCTGCTAGGTGTGTGACTTTGGCCAAACTGGTAAACGTCTCTGAAATTCAACTTCTCCTTCTCTAAAATAAGGTGGTTGGACTGAATATATAACCTTTAAAATTTCCGTCAGGTCCATAATCATATCATTTTATGTTTCAGTTGATTTTTGGCAATCTTAGTGTACCCACTCATCTTGGGCCCTTGAAAGACATTCTGACCTATTTTACACATACTGACATGTTCTTACTTTTAAAAACATAACTGGATGTTGAAGTGGAATTCCCCAACTATTTCACCAAAATAAAAACCTATAGGTTTTACTTGACCAAAAACAGACTGAAAAGTTGATAGAATTCAAGCAGAGTCAAGAGGCTGTCCTGGAGGTTACTCCTATGCAAGCTTCAGCTAGAAATGCCAATGGCCACAGTATGATAAGCCCAAGTTAGTAGTAGTCCCGAAAACCCTAAAGAATACTCAGATCCCTATCTGAGATTCTATAAAAGTTTCACTCACTAAGTTTATTCTTCAGAAACTTAAATCCTTCAGAGAACTCCTATGCCAGCTAAGTTCCAAAACTCAGAGGTCACTGCCTAGACATCCCTGAAGATTAAACTAGAGGGAGGGATAGCAATCGACAAGATGGAATTTAACAAAGGATTATGAATATTGAATCTCTATATAATTTTCTTTTTCTTAGTTGCTACTATATTAGAATATCTAGGAAAGAATTGAAATGGTGGAGCTGTAACCCATAACATCCTTTGAAATTTGTTCTATAGCTACTTGTTAATTGTAATTTGAAAGTTATCACCTTTTTGTATAAATGTTATATTTTACAATAAGGAAATAATTGAAACTATGGTACTGTAACTCATAACATTTTTGGAAATTTCCCATATAACTATTTGTTAAATCATACTTTGAAGGATATTACCTTTTTTGCATATATGTTATATTTCACAATAAGGAAATAACTGAAACTGTGGAACTGTAACCCATAACATTCTTTGAAATTTGCTTTCCAACTACTTGTTAAATTGCATTTGGAAAGTTATCACTTCTGTGTATATATGTTATATTCTACAATAAAAAATACAATAAAAAATGTTGATATGGCGCCCAGTCCTTGATGTAATAGGATTCACAGAAATGAGCTGCCATTCATTGTAATCTGCCCATTTCACAATCCCACACCTTCCCACTGGGTGCTGTCCCCCACACTTCTGAATTGAGCTTCAAAGGCATCTTTGGTCCTATATTACTATTCCCTGATAGGCTTTAGAAATAAAAATTCAAGATAAAACTCAAGGTAGGAACATGAGAATGCCCTCTCCATTAAGCAAAGGGTTGACTTTGTGGGTTTTAGCAGAGCTGGTAGTCAAACTCAGGGCTGGCTAATTCAAAATCATATCTCCTTCTGATATTCCACCTCTCTAAGGAAAAACCAGTTACAAAACTGTGAATTCCTGGAATTTTTTAAAGGGAAAATAGCACACTTTTACCTATATATATCCCCATTTCTTAACACAAAGACTCAATGATTTTTGAATGAATAAATAAATACTCTTTGTAGGTAGCACACTTTTATGTACCTTGAATAAAGCAAAGAACATGAAGCCCAATTTCAATCTTTCAGGAGCCTCTCAACTTTGGGAAGACAGGACCATGCAAGCAAAAGATTTCCACTGCCAAAGTCATAGACTTACGCTGTGCAAATTTCTGGCTGGTACTGGATCAATTACAACCCTGCTTATTATCTCTTAGCGGTCTTTGTATATGTGGACAAAAATGATTTCTGTTCATCTTGGTATTTAGAATGTTTGGTGCTCCAGCAGCAGATTCTTGGTATTCCAGCTTCAGAGCCTTCCAGATTTTTGTGTGGGGTGTGTGCATGTGTGCACGTGTATGCGGAGCTGATCCCCAGCAAAATATATAATCACCATCTCCATTCCTACCTCCAAACAGCATCTGTACAAGAAGGGGTCCTCAAATTCTGTAAGTATAAGTACATTTTCACTTGCTTCTATCACTGAAATTACACCTAAATGAATGCTGTAAAAATGAAGTAAAATCCCCAAGCAATGAAGCCTGTGAAAAAGAAGCAGGGAGATACACAGTTGCAGTCATTTTCTAGCACAAATTCCAGTAGCCCTAAACAATCATGGCTGGATTTGAAATTATCTGAAAGAACCTTATCTACTAAGTAAGTACTCCTGTTAGAAGGTAAATATACTCCTTAGCTAATTTTAAATTGTTCATTTTAAACTGGGTTTTCTGTCTTTTTCTTACTGATTTATAGGAGTCTCTTATTGGATACATGTATTACAAATATCTTCTCCAACATTATGGCTTGTCTTTTCAATCTCTTAATAATGGCTTTTAAAGAACACAAGTTTTTAATTTAATGAAGCTCAACATATCAATCTTTTCTTGATAGTTAGTGCTTTTTCTTTCTTATTTAGGAAATCTTTGTTTATTCCAAATAAAGATATTTTCCTTTGCTTTCTTCTAAAATTTTGATTGTTTTGACTGGCACATTTAGATCCATGATCTGTATTAAATGATTTTGCTTTGTTCTGGTTTTGGTATGGCCTGAGGCAGGGTTTAAAGAACTTTTTCTTCCACATGGAAATCTAATTGACCTAGCACCATTTATTTAAAAGACAATTCTCTCCCCTCTGAATTTCACTGGAGACTTGTAAATTAAGTGATTGTTTTGGTCTGATTCTGGACTCTACTATGTCATTGTTCTATTTATCCCTGTACCCATATCACGTTGTCTTAATTACTGTGATCTTATCCTAAGTCTTAATGTCTGCTGATCAGTTTCCCTAGTTTGTTCTTCCTCTTCAGTATGAGCTTGGATTTTCTAGGCCCTTTGCATTTTCCTACAAATTTAACAGCCACTTGTCAATTTATACACACATAGATACACATGCACCACCTGCTGGTATTTTAATTAGTATTTTATTAAATCTACAGAGCAACTTTGAGAGAATTGATATCATTATTCGGTAGAACTCCATATCTACCAAAAATGGCTGAAATTTATAAAAAAAACAAACAAACAGATAATACAAATGTCAGTGACAATGTGAAGCAAATGTAACTCTCTTACATAGCTGGTACGATACAAATTGATCCAACTACTTTGGACAAATATTTGGCCCACAATACCCGCCAAAGCTAGCCATATGCTTATAATTCCTTGGTGATTTTACTCCAATCTTTCTTGCTATTCATGTCTGGTATCCCTTTCCTCCTCTTATGTGTGGAATGCCTTTCTTTCTAAAGAATTGTGGTTTATAGCACAGGTTCTAGAGTCAGACAGCTGGTGTTCATATCCCTGCGTCACCTTACTAGCTGTGTGACTCTGGGCAAATTTCTTAACCTCACGGTGCCTTTCTGCAGATGAAATGATAAGCCATCTCCCTATCATTTACTATTTTCATCTTTAAAATGAGGGAAAGGGTAGATAGTACTAACCTACTTTGAAGGGTTGTTGTTTGGAGAGGGCTAAATGAGATAATCTCCAAGGCATATTGAACAGTGCCTGGCACCTAGTAAGAACTCAATAAAAGCTAGTATATTATAATTATTATCTACCTATTATAATATTATTTATCTTTCAAGCCCTATTTAATTCAATTTGCTCCTCTTCTATGAAATTTCTTCCAGCCCATGAAGAGGAAGGAAACAATTCTGATAGACCTTTCTCTCTATGACTCTGTCTCTTTCTCTTTTTCACACACACATTATTTTATCCTTTTATTTTCATACTTATCTATTTGACTTTAATTGTGGGTGGTTGTGTTGGTGTTTGCCCTTCCAGTCTGTGAGAACCCCATGGGTAGAAATCTTCCCTGCTGGGCTATGTGAGCTCCACTTACAAACTCAGCAGCTATTAGATACATTGTATTGAATTGCATCAGAGAAGGGAGATTGCTGGGTGCCTTTGCGTAATTGTTACTGGGTGTGTTTGCTTTCAAAGAAGCTTGCTATTTGGAATTGCTCTTAAACAAATGTTTGAACCCAATGGACAGACAGTTTATCAGTGATCCACTCACAAAACAATGAGTGGTTGTGCTAATACCAGGAAAGTGGTATTAGTAGTTTGAACACTGGCATGAAAACACTTGGACTGACTGGAACAAGTGGTTGGGGTATAATCTGTCCTTATTATGAGAGGCTTTCCAAAAATGATCTTAAAAGCAGTAACTGCCTTTGGGGATATTAAAATGCTTGCATTTTTAATAGAGGAGAATCAAATTTTCATACACTGGGCTCAGTTTTGAATTGTGGCTAGGAAGCCTCAGGTTTTTAACCCCAGAGTTTTGATTTACTGAATTGGAATCTAAAGATCAGTTCCTTCAAGGTTTTTATTTATTTTGCATTGAGTCTTATTTACAAAATTCTCTGAAGTACTTCAGTGGATGAAATTACATCTGTCAGGTCATCCAGTTTGCAGGTCCCAGGACAAGAGGACAAGTGGAGGCCCCAAACCATACATGCAAATATTTATAAGATATACATTAAGGCATCAAACTGCTTTAAAAAAAAAAAAAAAAAAAAAAAAAAGGAATGTGTTTTATTGTCCTACCTTAAGCCAGGTTCACATTTATTATTCTCAGACTCCTGGAGTCCCAACTGGTACCTGGTGGCACAGGGCTTTCCTTCTCTTCCCAACCTCAGCTCTGTCCCTGATCTTGAGTGGCCTCAGAGCACATATGGACAGCCCAGTCCATATGTCACAATTCCATCCACATCTGCCTACAAAGAACTGCCCTTTGGGCCTAGGGCTGTGCACAGAAACAATAAGATCCACCCTTCAGGAGACAACCTTGGGAAGAAGGCTGCTGGGACCCCAGAAGTGGGAATTCCGAGGTGCACAGCACTGCAGCATGGTATTGCTGGGAGGGAAGGCTGTGGGCTCTCCGGGGCTCCTCCCTTGCTTTGTGGGGAGAGATTTTGGTAGAAGGAGGCTAAAACAAGGTTTTCTAAAGTGTGGCACCCTCTTGCCCAGGTCTAAGAGCAGTACTCATGCCAAATAAAGTGATTTTATTGTATAACAAATAACAATGGAATATTTTTACATGCTTATTTAAAATAATCACCTATTTTATGGTATCAAACAGAATTCTGGTATTTTTTTCTCCTCAACAATGAAAAGCTTTAAACTTTAAAAAATTCACTGTAATACTGAAACATAAATAACTTACAGGGAAGCAAACAATTTTACTTGGGCTTTTACCCACCACAATTCTGAAAGCCATGTACTTGGTGCCATTTCCACCATATTCAGAATAATTCAAAAGAAAAAGAGAAAATTTAGTGGATTTTCTTTAAAACCATCCCACAATGGGTGACTGTGGTCTACTGGAGGATGGTTTGTCATTGGTGGCAGTTCATCACAAACTCCCTTCACTGCAGCCGAATTGAATGGTCTACCCCATTCCAGATCTGCCTCTCAGGGGTTCTAACCTTCACTCAGAAGCACAGCTTGTGGAACATCAGATTTATTTATGTACTTATTTTGAGACAAACAAAAGCTATTTTATACTATGTGGTGGCTTGGAGCTAAGCAAAAACATGTGTTCTTAATCTTAATCCATTCTTGTGGGTGTGAACCTATTGTAAATAGGACCTTTGGATGAGGTTACTTCAGTGAGGACGTGGCCAAACTGAAAAGGGGTAGGTCTTAATCCTATTACTGAAGGCCTTATATGGAAGACAGCAGGGAGAGGCAGCCACAGAAGCAGCCAGAAGATGGAATTCAATGGAACCCTGGAGAGAAAGAAGCCAGGAGAGGCTGCCATGTGTGCTGCCATGGGACAGAAAAGCCACGGACCAAGAATTTCTAGCAGCCAGCCCCAGAATTCCACAGTTTTCTAGGAGAAAGCATCACCTTGATGATGCCTTCATTTTGGACTTCTCTTAACCTCAAAACTGTGAACCAATCAATTCCCATTGTTTGTCAGCCCATTGCTCGGTATTTGTTTTAGCAGCCAGAAAACAAAAACATATTGTGCTGGCTGGAATCTGGAATCTGTTATGTACCCTAGAAAAGACTGTGTTCTTTTAATCCATTTTTGTGGGGGCAGACCTATTGTAGGTGGTTAGGCTATTTTAATTGAGATGTGACCCAACCCATTCAAGGTGGGTCTTAATTCCTTTACTGGAGTCCTTTGTGAAGAGGATAAAAGGCAGTAAAAGCCCAGAGAGATGACAGAAATGTCCAGAGACATTTGGAGACAGCCACTGAAACCAGAACCAGACAGGAAGGACCTGCAGATGTTGCCATGTCCCTTCCCATGTGACTGAGGAACCCCAGATGCTAGCAGCCTTTTCTCAGAGAAGGTATCTTCCTCTTGGTGCCTTAATTTGGGCATTTTAATGGCCTTAGGACTGTAAATTTGTACCCTAATAAGACCCCATCGAAAAAGCCAGCCCATTTCTGGCATATTGCATTCTGGCAGCTTTAGCAAACCAAAACACATATTATCCTAGATAGCTCCTGCCCAGACAACATGTCTAAATAACTCAAAAATAAGCTTTAGGTTCAAATATATTTGATCCACATTTTAGCTCTGTCACTTTTTCACTAGGTCACACGGATTTGGGTAACACCACAAACTCCACAGATTAAACAGAATCATTTACATAAAAGGACTTAGCACAGTGCTGAGACATTCAATAAAGGTTCGTTATCTTCTCCCTTCCCCTCTATTTCTCTCCACTGTGTTCAACTCAAATTTTTAAGTCATCACAAAAAGTAGATTGATAATGATAAATTGGAACATAAATGACTTCCATTGTCTCCATATTTATAACATTCTGTATCAGAACATATAACATCAAATTTCAGATTCTCATGCACAAAAATCTCCTTCAAGTGCAAGGAATTTTGGAAGTTTATCAAGGGACGTACTTGGTGGTTCTGAAGAACAAAGAACACTTGACACTAAATTGAGTTCCAAGACTTGATATTCTCCACTTAAAGCTGCATTCTGCTTAACCCATTGATCTCTGAATATAGCTACTCTTTTCAGAAATTACTTTTAACTAATCACTGACAATATACTGAATTTATTGTAAAATAAAGGATCTTTTCTTTCAAAAACCTGCAATTCAAATTCTAACATGGGGCCTTATAAAGAGTCAGGAAAGCACCAAAAGCATCTGCTTCTCTTGGAGAACTGCTGGAAAGCAGCCTCCAGACAAAGGAAGAGTCAAGTACTTCCTGCTCAGGCGGAAGTGGAGGTTCCTGGGTCCTGAGCTGGCTGCTGTACTGTAAGAACCTGTTATGATGCAAAAATTAATTTCCCTGTCCCTCAACGTAACTGCTGGTCAGGGATTGGTAAGCACATTGCCTTTGTCCTCCCTTTCTCCCTTTTCTGTGTACAATTACACTATTTTGATTTGTGTGTGTGTGTATGTGTGTATGTATGTGTACCAACTCAGCAAAATATAAAGATTCACATGAAAAATGGAGAGAATAGGTACACATAGGTATACAAATAATTGTTACAGCTTTTTCCCTTTATATGTCAAGGATGCTCTGATTGCTTCACACAAAAAATGAAAACAACACAAATCTGCTGTCACAGACACACCAGTTACATTTAAAGGAATACGTGTGGAGACATGTAAATTTCTATTGTTTTTTGTCCATGAACAAGTCACAGCAACTTCTGAGACTACTCCCTCCTAAGCACTGTAATAGAAGTTCCAGAGGAAATATATATATTTTAAATAAATGGAATACCTGGCCATTAGGAGCACACTAAAGTTTAAAACATTACTAAAAACATTTGAAAACTATCACAGTGTAATCAGAGTTTCTGTTTTGTTTTTTTTGTTGTTGTTGTTTTTAAATTCAAAGTGAATCTTAAAGAGGCTGAGCTATCCATGAGACATTACAACTAATGTGACTCTATGGAATTGATTACAATAGCAGAGAATACAAATATGTACAATACATACAGGAGCAAATAACCAGGCTAAAAAATCTGCCTTGGTCCTTTAAACTCTCTAACTTTGAAAGGCAAGCCATCTTAGTTCAATGGTTTGTTATAATGCGCTTATGATACTGGTTTGTAAGAATGGTACAGAAATTTTCACTTACATTTAGTTAAGTAGGTATGTATTCATTAGGATATTTGAAAAACTTTTAGGGACTGTTCAAATTAAAATATCTGATTTATAGACTAATATATTCAATACCTTATGCATAAAACAAGTCTTTTGGTACTGAGCTCTTTATGTATCATACTTTGTCTGAGGTAAGCACATGACACATTTTCAGTTTCTGATTACAAACAGGCTGAAAATATTCTTCAATGTATTAAAAATATAATTTAATGCAAAAAAAAAAAAAAATAGGTGGGGCTTATTGGGAGAAAAGTTTGATTTTTCCCAATAAAATTAAGGACTTTTGGAAGTGAGGGGCAGTAACACTGAAAATTCATTGGTGAAATAAACCAGAGAAACTCATGTTTAAAAAATTACTCAATTTCAGAAGAAGAATACTGGAATATTCAACAAAACAACCTGGTAAGAATGGTTACTAGAAGCAAGAATGACAAGACAGAGGGAAGAGGAACCACAATCTTAAGCATAGTATTGGCTTTTCTTCCTACTTAAGACACCCTTTGTAACTACCCACCCCCACCTCACCCCCTTTTCTGCCCCTCCTTGCTTTCTCTCCTTCTCAGCCCAGTTCTCTCTGGACCAGGCTGAGCTGACCACACTCACACCTTGGACAAACTTGACTCCATCCTTCTCAGAATGTCCCTTTAAGTGCCACTGGCCTCGCCCACAGACCCCACCCAGTGAGCAGGCAGGCACCAGCTTCGGCTGAGGGCAATCACACAGGCCCACCACTCCCATACCTCCTAGTTCTTGAAAATCCAGCTCTGTATTCTTGCAATACCTGCTTCTGCACCTCCTGCTTTACTGGGGGACTTGGTCAAACTCTCTATTTTGGTATTTAATGTCATTTGATCTCACATGACCTTTCTTGACTAAGCCCTACAGGGTCCTTTTATTTGTATTTAGATTTTTATTTGTATTTAGATTTAAATTTTTAATTTGATATAAAGTAGGCAAACAAGTATAAAAAGACATCTTTGAGACAACTGGGGAAACTGGAGTATGTGCTGGGAGTCAGAGGGTAGTTAGGGATTTTTGTTAATTTTAAGTGTGATAATGGCACAGTGGTAATATATTATTAAAATGCCTTATCAGATAGAGATCCATATTGAAGTGCTTACAGGTAAAATTCTATGAGGATCACACTCCAACCCCCCAAAAGTATGTGGTGAACAGATGAAACAATATTGACATTGTACTGATAATGTTTGATGTTATATGATGGGAAAATGTGGTACTATTCTTTCTACATCTGTTGTGTGTCTGAAAACTTCCAGAATGAAAAGCTATTTTAAAGAAGGTATCTCATTTACAAATGAGGAAACTGAGGCTCCTGTAGGTTAAGTAACTTGCCTACTGGCTGTCAGTACTGGAAGTTCTCTTGAACTAATGATGAATCGCATTTCCAAGAGGGGTTCTTCTAAGCTTTCTATGCTATTCTTCTCCCTACAGCAACATTTCTCTGCATCTTCAACTCATTGTTCTTTCTTCACTCCAGTCACTGTGAAGTTTTCCTTTTTCCAATGCATCCTCCCCCCAATACTCAACCCACACAGAAACACCCTGAATTCTTAATTCCCTTCTTCCTGCTTCCAGTACCGTGAATGCGACCTCTCCACCAGTCTCTTCTTCCTATATTTACGGTCTTCCCATCATAAAACCACCTTCTGACGACCCTCTCATCTCTTTAGTCCCTGCCTTCTGCTTGCCTCCTTCACTCTGTTGCCTCAATCCTCTACAAGGTGCTTCCTGTCCCTACCACTCAAAACAGCATGTCTCTCAAAGGTTAAAATCCAACCTAACTTCCAAACCATTTGGGCCTTTCCCAGAGTTCACTCTGTTTAACATCTCTGCAGTTGGCCGACAGCGTACTTCTGCTTGAAACACTAGGCACCATTGCATTTCCTGTCCCTGGGCTCTCCTGGCTCTCCTCTCCATCTCTGACTGTTCTCCTGAATCTCTTCCACCCAATACACCAAGGGCTTCTTTTAGATTCTGTTTTAAGCCCATGTCTGTCCTCTTTGAAAATCCCCTCCACTGTCAAAGTCTCAACAACCACCTTGAGGTGATCCCAGTTCCACCTTTTTCCTGGAGCGCACACAATCTCACAGTTGTTACAAGTTTTTGAAATCTTGTAGTCTCCTTTAACCCAAGTGGGAATTCTTTTGATTATGCAAAAGAAGTCAACATGTGTGCAAGTGTTTTGTCAGTGGAAAAGTACGTCAAGTACTAACTATTATGATCCCATCCTGTATTTCCAACTGCTTGCTAGACATCTCTATATGATTGTTATTCAAGTACCTTGGACTTAAAATGTCCCAAAGGGAATTTATCATCTTTATTTTCCTAACACCCGTACTTCCATGGAGGACTCGCCATTATTTTGGTCACAGGTTTAAGGACTTACGATCATCTTTGACTCTTTTCTAAACCTCTATAAACCTCACATCCAATAATAATAAAACTGTGTGTAATGTTTAGGGCTTAAAAACACTTCAATTTCACTATCTTATTTGATGCCGGCATTATGATTTCCTAAATAATAATAGAAAAATGGGCTTATGGTGAGAAGGGCTCATCCAAGGCCATATAGCATGGAGACTGGAGAACAGGAATTGAGTCCAGGGTTTTTTTCTTTTAAACATCTTTCTAGTCCCTCTAAATTACTAAATCCTAAACTTTTTGCGTCTTGAGCCCACTGTTTCCTTTTCATGCCCACTTTCATCAGTCTGGCTCAGAAAGGACCTCCTCATCTTTTGCATGAACTCTCACAATGCTCTGCTAATTGGCTGTGCTTCTCAGGTCTACCAGAACCTCTGAACTTCACCCCATTTACCACTTTGTACAGTATGTAAAACAATACCATCACCCCTCAGCTGGTGAAAACCTTTCCCAGCATTTTTCAGCTGTATTCACATATAAATTTTTAGAAACTACCTCTAAAACTACCAACCTTATATTTTCTGATTCAAAGAAAGAAAATGGGAAGGGTAGTAAATTTACTAAAATAATATGTAGGTTCTGTTCCCAAGAGTTGTCAAAGTTATATCACTCTGATAGTTTTTTTCCTCTTATGTATCTATAGAGCTGAGTTACAAAAAAAAAAAAAAAAAAAAAAAACCCTCTGAAGGCAACCTTGCAGCAAAGATACATCAAAAAGGAACTTTACCCAAAGAATGTTAGAAGAGATGTGCTGCAATGAATAAAATGAGTTCATAATTTCTTGAATCAGTTTCCAGCTTGTTCTAAACTACATCAATATTTTTAATCTTCTCTAAAGAAAGATACATACTCTTGAAATTCAGGATGTAAACAATATCAACAGTCCAGAGATAAAGATCCATGTCAAATGTAAAATACCTTATCACCAAGAAAACAATTTTAGGAAACTGTATCTGAATCCTGTCTTTCTAATTCTATGCAATTGATTTAAAAATATTTTCTCCGGGTATGAAAAAAAGTTTTTTTAAAGTAGTGCTATCATGCCTTGTAAAAGTCTTTGACTAAAAGGCTGCATTTAACAATCAGGTTTCTTTGATTTCAGTGGAAATTTTACTGTAAGAAGACCCCAGAACAAAATGTGGTGTTTAATGTGACTTCTCAAATTAGCTGTCTTCAGGATTAGAAATATGTGCCAAATTTTCATTATCATTACCATCATCTCCCCCATCCTAAAGTCAAATTCCCCAGTATATATATTTAAGAACTAAACTCAGATTTAAATATCTGCCATCTGGAAATACATATGAAAATTTTTCCACACTCCCAAGTCCTATAAAGCAAATGTCTCTTTCATGTGTCATTAATGCTAACCAATTCAAATGGTTTTCTGAACAGGTATGTAAATTATATAAGTCCCAACAGCAAAGTTAAGTCTTTGGTCCTTTGAGTGAATCCCTCAAGTTGACAAAGAAGAGAGCTTTAAATACATAAACACAATAATTTAGCATTTTATGGTTAGGATCTAAATTCAGCTTGTAAGGCAAAATCCTTGAATCATTCGTAAAATACAATATAAACAGCTGGTTTGTGTACACCGTACCACCTGATTGGCAACTTTATCATCTTCTTTAAACTCTTTGATAGTCAGTGCTTCTCTAGACTCTTAATTATCCAGCTTATTCATTTACAAAGCACTCTCTTCTTGGTTCCTTTGCTATTAAAGATGTTTTAGTTTATTTGTTTTCATTTGATTTTGTATAATTGGTCAATGGCAAGGAAAATCCTTAAAATCTTTTTACATATACATTTTGCAGCTTTTTCCAACTGTGTTATGCTTGACTGCTCTATTGCCTATGGAGTATTTACCCTGAATATCTGGTCAGTGGGAAATTTTAAAGATACTTATCTCCTTCTTCTTCTGCTCCACTCCCCCAGCAAGTAGTTTCATTGGGAAATTTTTATCACATGTGATGCAACGCCACATTCTAAGGTAAGGCCACTGTAATAGGCATTACATGTTATACTCTGCACAAAGGCATCATTCCAAGAGGCAAATGGGGGCCAGAATCCAGCATATTTTCTGCTAGCTGAGCCTTGTGCCCGTGGAGCTGGGTCTGCTCAGGGAATTTTTCCAATTCCCCCAAGGGCAGCTTCCAAGGCGTCTTGGATCTGGAAACCACCCTTCCTTTGTTTGGCCTGGTTGCAATGCCTCTTCCTATGGCCCAGGAGACATCTTTACCCCAATCTTTCCAAGCCCTATGAACTGACCATACAGTTCTGACCATGTAGTTCCTACCTATTCAGCTCAGCCTACCAAATATAGTAAGCCTAAAGCTAGAGCATGCATCATTTCCCATTTTTTTTTTTTTCCTAAGACGCTCTTAGGGATCTACACTGTTTCATTTGGTTAGATTATCGAGCAAGCTCCATAAGGGTTGAGGTATAGATTTTGGCTAGACTAGACCCTTCACATTGGACATGAAAAAAAAGCACTGTAGTTTAGCTGCACTGAACAGATAAAACACTTTTTCATCCTCTCTAGATTGGCTGCACACTCCAGCAAACCACAGCAATCCTGCTCACAGACACTAAATTCCCTTTGAGTGGCATAAGAAATCCAAACGATCTGGAGGTAAAGGCGAGAAAGAGGCATAATTACTAATTCTGCCCCTCTGCTTGGCTTTTGTTCCTACGGTTAACAATGGAGATCTGTGAACAATTTCTTATCTGCAAACCAAAAAAATTAAACATATGGGTTGTATCACGAGGACATCTGATAAAAGTCACAGATAATTTCAGTTACAGATAATTCCCCTTCAAAGATAGATGTGCTTTCAATTTCCAAATGCTTTAATTATTTGGCCCATATGCCTGCCTCCCTAACATAAGCCCTTGGGAACAGATGTGTTCCACTGCTAGAGGTAAAAGCCCAAGAAGTGGGAATCTGGCTGGTAGTTATGTCCATGCCAAAAGCGATATGTCCCAAGCGTCCCATGCCAAAACTCTATGCATGAAAAATTGTGAATGAAATAAACTTTTGTAGCAGTAGGACTAAAAGGGAAAACAGGAGACCTTAGCTGAGCAGCACAGCTTGGTAACTCCCCCTGCAACCTGTGAACAAGAAATAATTTGCATTGCAAAGCATGCTTCATTCCTCATTGGAGCAGAATCCTGCGATGGCAGCTGCAGTGACAACTGAAGGCCTAGCAAATGTGCAATTTTAGGAAGTAAGGGGCAATGGGAAAGAAAGGTCTCTACACACAGCAGACAAGGTCTCTGTGGACAGTCCGCTGGTATGCAATTTGGAACCAAGCCTTATGATCCCTTTGCACTGGGGTTTCTCTTGTAGGCTGTTAGAATAACAGTTCGCTGGAAGCCTCAGATCTTTTAGCTTATGTTCTTTCATGATTTTACTTTTTCTTCCCCCTACTTAGAAAAAGAACATATGGACTTTGTTAGAGGGTGGTTGTGGAATTTATAGAGTGACAAAGGCAAAATATGGCAAAGCAACCTAAAAATGTTAAATTACTAGCTTAATGTCTTTGGACAGATGGGAGTGAGGTGATGCCTTTGGAAAGTTTTTGTGTGTTTGATTGACTTTGCCGCTTACAGCTCATTTCTCAACCCAACGGCAAAATACCATTCACTAACCAGGCAAGTTTAAAAATTCCAACATAAAAGAAATACTTTTGAGCTTATGGTGTTTTCCTCATGCTAACAGCCTCTTTTATTCATTCTGTATACTCAAAGGGTGAATGAATGAAAGCTTATTTGGGGAACTATATTGGCTAAAATGTTAAAGGAAAACCAAATATCAAGTTCAGAAAGTTTTTTTATTGCATTTTTTGAGGTTCCTTTTCTTAAGTGCTTTTCATTATACATTGCATCAAAACTTTTCTATATCACCTAAATAAAGTATGACAAAATTTTCTGGCAGAATATTAGTGAAGATTAGTGTGTTATTCTCAAGTGATTATCAAAAGCATTTACCTGAACTCATTTCCTCAGCTACTTTCCATCTAAATTTGTCAGACTCACACTCCCATAGATATAGGAATTTGACCCTTAGTAGAACCCATCTGGGAAGTGTTTGTAGCAAAAGTGGTGACTTATCATATTCAAAATTTAGGAATAATAAGAGACAATTTGAGTGTATTCAGTGTCTTTCTTTTTATATTTATTCATCTACTGTTTACCTAAAAATACAATCTAGGGCTGTCCAACAGAAATACCTGAGTCACAAATAGAAATTAAATTTTTGTAGGAGCCATTAGAAAAGTAAAAAGAAACAGGTGAAATTCATTTTGATATGTTTTATGTAACCCAATATATCCAAAATATAACTTCAACATATAACCAATGTAAAAAATTGTTGAGATATTTTGCTTTTTTTTTTTTTACACTAAGTCTTCAAAAGCTAGTAGGCATTTTACACCTTTAGCATATCTCAATTCATCTAGCCACACTGCAAGTGTTCAATAGCCATATGTAGTTAGTAGGTAAAATATTGGACAGCACATCTCTTGACAAACTGAAAAATAACAAACCACCTCTGTGCTCTTCTGCCTTTGTTTATTCTGTTCTGTCTGCAGGAATATTCTTATACTCTATCCATACATTCATTTGCTCATTTCACACTTACTAAACACCAGTTTATGGCAATATGGCAGAACAGTTAGCTTGAAAACCCTCCTGTTATAAATGCTTGCTAAAATATAATGGTCTTTGAAATGCACAGGTAGGATTAAAGGAACATTAAGGAAAATTTCCAGAGTCAAAATAAAGAGAGAACTAAAAACCAGACAGGGGTGGAGGTGGTGGCTCCTGAGCTGCAGTGGGTTGGTCCTAGACAATAAGCTTGGCTTCCACATAAGAAGAAAGGCCTGGGCCCATACTCAAGACAGGAGTTGGAGTTGAGATCTGTCTATAGCAATGAGACCACAGAATGGTTATGCCTACAGTGAAACATTGAACCAGGAAAAAAAATATTCCCTCTAGTATAGGGGAAGATGACAAAGATAAATTTAAACTGTCTTAGCCTGACCTCCAAGTGGAAAAAATTTCTCCTCTTAGAATTCATATCCCTGGGCCTGTCCTCACTTGGCTTGTGTTTCAAATTTACATTAATAGTATGTTCCGGTAGCCCCCCAAAACACCACTAATACTTGACAGAAGAAAATACAAAACATCCCCTAGGGGATATACACTCATCGTAGGGCACATTGAATTACTACTGGTTAAGCACCAGCAAACATGAGCTAAAGATCCCAAATTGTAAACCAAATGAGAAAACAATGCCTCTTATACGAGAGTTAACTGACAAAACATGTAGCAAGATTAGACCTCCTCAAGAACTTTCAATAATACAACTATCAAAGGGAGACTGTAAAATAATATATAAGGAGTCATCAAAAGCATGAGAAAAGAACAAAAACCATGAGAAAATACCAGAAAGGTTAAAACAAATAACCAAATTGTGCTTGAAATGATGACTCAAGACATATTTAAAAAAAAAAAACAACAAAAACCCTAAGTAATAAGCTAAAAACTAAACTAAACGCAGTTGAAGAAAGGACTAGTCAACTGGAAGAAAATAACTTATTATTCCATAATTAGCTAAACTATCATTTAAGAATTATGTTTAAATGAGGGCATTTTCAGGCAAATATTGAAAAGTACTAAGAAAACTAATAAAATAAATTATGTAGGAAAAAGGAAGCTGAAACAAGAAAGAAGGGAGAAGTTGAGAAAAAATGGATTTGTATCTAAACATTCATTAGTTGTTTAAAACCAATATAATCATAATAATATGAACTACTTATTTGGAAAGTATAAAACAAACTGGACCTAAAGTCCAAAAATATGGGAGGGAGATGACAGGCCTTAAAGTGTTCTGTTTCTTCTAAGAGTAGGATGCTTATTAGCTTTATACTTGAAGTCATATACGCATGTGTTCTGGTTTGCTAATGCTGCTGTTATGCAAAATATCAGAAATGGATTGGCTTTTATAAAGGAAGTTTATTTGGTTACAAATTTACAGTCTGAAGGCCATGAAAATGTCCAAATTAAGGCATCAACATAAATAATACCTTCACTGAAGGAAGGCCAATGGCGTCTGGAAAAACTCTGTTAGCTGGGAAGGCAAGTGGCTGGCATCTGCTTGCTTCCAGGTTGTGTTTCAAAATGATGTTCACCAAAATGTCAGTGTCAGCTTTCAACGGCCATATTCAAAATGTCTCTCTTGGCTGCAGCACTGAGTTCCTTTTCTCTGAGCTCTTATAGGTACAGTAAACTAATCAAGACCCATGCTGAATGGGTGGGGCCACATGACTACAGAAATAATATAATCAAAGGTATTACCCATAGTTGGGTGGGTCACATCTCCATGGAAACACTCAATCAAGAGTTCACACCCTAATTAGAAAGATCAATCACTCTGCCCCCACAAGACTGGATTAAAGAACATGGCATTTTGGGGAACATAATACATCCAAACTGGTACAGCATGTTAAAATTCTAAGCGCAAGATAAGAGCATAGAAATATTTTTATCTTAAAAACATGCAGAGGGGAAAGAGGGGACACAGTTTATGCCAGGCACTATACTGGAGACACTGGAATCCCCAGAATGAATAAAACAAACATCAAGAAACAAATCATGCAGCTGATAAACAATACTTGTATAAGCAAGTATTTATGGTACATTGAGGAAAGACACAAAGTGAGAGTCTTTGGAGGGAGTGAATTATTCTGCAAAGAACATTCAAATTAACAAGAGGATACCTTTTGGTTGGCTCTTGAAATGTGTCTAGGTCAGTGCTGTCCAATAAAAATACAATGTGAGACACGTTGCAAGTGCTTAGTAGCCATATGTGGCAAAAGGCTACTGTGTCTTGACCACATACAGGTCTAGAGCAGCAGCTCCCAACCTGCTGTTCTGTGTATCAGTGCTTGGAAGGACATTTTGGCGGGGAATGGCATGCATTTTCTGCACTCAGCTGAGTCTGGTAAACACTAGGACAAATGGAATTAAATAAACTTCTAAGCTGTGGAACTTCTCAGATCCTTCAATACATACATTGAATATATGACCTATTTCAAAAAATAAATTTATATATATACACACTAACACTCCCAAGAGGGAATTTGGTATGTGGTATAATATTTCACTAGCGTATTTCTTCATGGAGTACTTTTTGTCTACAGTGCACTTGTTAATGTCTCCTAGAAAAATCTGCCATGGAACAGCATTTGGAAAACTAGTTTCAGTCATAGGAATTGGCAAGATGTAAGGTTGGGAACAGGCGAACGTCAGATCAGGGAAAGCCTTGTCTGTTAGGATCTCGCCTGATAAGCGATGCGAAGCTTTGAAGATGTTTGAGCAGCAGAGTGAGGACTAAATCTCACTCTCACATGAGGCCATATGAAGCTGTGAGGTGCCATCTGCCTAGACCAGATTTGGGGATGGGGGTGTCTTTATAGTGATTTTTCTAGCTCGGCTGGATGCTTTAACCCAGTCTTAAACACAGGCAAGGCCAACTTCTTTCTTGTCAGCGGAACACAAAATCATTCCTCTTCAGTGGGACTGCTGAGGCGCCAGGAGTCCCAGGCAATTGAGGAGAGGAGAAAAAGTGTCCCCCAAATGCAGTGAATCCAGGTCACAGAGAGGTTTTCCCTGATTCTGGACAGCTTGGTTCAAAAGGAATAGAGGATGCTTAAAAGTAATGATAAACACCACAAAAATCTGGAGTATATGATCTATAAATAGGATGGAGGCTTTAAGAGTTACATAGACAGTGACTTTATTTTTTTCCGAAAATTTATTTTTTGAATAGGTCATATATTCACATTGCTGAAATTACAGATGTACATATATTTATAAAGTGAAAAGTTTCCATCCTCCTCCTGTTTCCCTCTCTACCCACGTCCCATCACCTCTGAAGCAAGGACTGGCTAGCTGGTGTATAAACCTGCTTTCTCTTTCCCTTGGCACTCAGCTATACCGCATTTCCCAGTCTCTCTTGCAATTAGATATGACCATGTGACTAAGTCCTGGTCAGGGAAATATGTGCCAATTCCCATCCTGGTCTACAAAAACTTCCCATGGTGCATCATCTGTCTCTTTTCCCATCTGCTGGTTGAAGGGTGACACCTATGGTAACCTGGAAAGCCACGGTCTCTATCAGCCTCAGCCTCTGAATGACTGAATGGAGCAGGGCACTCCCCACCCACTGTACAGATTTTATGGATGTACCCGGGTATATGTAACCAGTCCCTTATCCATGGACATTTGGGGTAGACATTGATTTTTAATCTTCCTTGCACTAAAGTCTTTTTTTTTTTTTTTTTTAAGATTATTATTAGATAGCTAAAGAACTTGAACTTGGAATATTTTTTTTTTTGTCTGATTCTACTTGATCAAGACGTATATCAAGTGCAGAATAAATCTGACAGGAATTTAAAGCTAGAATATGACAGACGATGGGATCACACAGCTGAGAATAGTTTGCTACTGATGGCTACACTGTTGAAATCTCACTGTTTGCATACAGACAGCATTGGGACAAGCTGGAACCAAAAATTCCCTCTGTAGAATTAATCATATTGCTGTGCAGAGCACTGACCACTGTTCCATTCGAATGTTCCTGATGTCATGTGAAAAAAAAAAAAGGCTGATGAGTTCACATTTCACATTCATTAAGAGATAGTGGCTGGAATTAGTCAGAATCCATGATGATTAATCATTGATATGCATGGCCACAAATGGTTCAGTCACTTAGCCAGATCTTATGGATCCTTCTGAATGACCGGAGCATGTCTCATAAACCATTTGCTTAGTCATTTAACTAGAGTGCTTGCTTTTGCCACCAGCTTGACAGTTTAAAAAGAATAAAAGCTGGTTCTCTCCTGGAAATTTTTGGAATTTTGCCATAATCATTATAGACAGTGCTCTTAGGAAATTCCAGCTTTATGAATTTTTAGACAAATGGAGTATGAATTTCATTGCTAGAAAAGAACACTAAAAAACAAAGTAATAAAAGAAAGCAACAATGCAGTATCATGCTCTTTAATATCCTTCTTTAAAATTAAATATTGATTATGGTTTTGCAATTTATTTTCAAATAAGTACTGTTGAGTATTCTAAGACTCTGAATTTTAGTTGGTTCTGGGATTGTGGTGAAAATAACATGCTTCTTAAATTTAAAATACTATAAAATTTCCAAAGGTAATCTTGACACCTCACTTTATTACATATGTTCTCCAACAGTGAAAATCTCATGTCAAATAGAAAAATAAGCCTTGTCAGTAAAGCTCATTTCCTAAAAGATAGCCAATTATTTATTGTATTTTCTTGGATACAATCTTGTTAATTCAGGAGCGTTTCTGAAATCAGCAATCAAAAATAGCATTCATATTCACTAACTCCAACATCATTTATTAAAATATGCTCTAATCATTAATGATTATTTGCTTTCTCAGTGAGTATTTAGGAACTATTTGATTCTAAGAATGGGTGGCCTAGATATTTTCAC
Source organism: Choloepus didactylus (assembly GCF_015220235.1). Lineage (NCBI taxonomy): Eukaryota > Metazoa > Chordata > Mammalia > Pilosa > Megalonychidae > Choloepus > Choloepus didactylus. Next base: position 154,121,379 of record NC_051309.1, read on the forward strand.
AGATATCCTTGCAGTCACCCAAGAGCTAGCTGCATTTTAATGGAGAAGCTGACTATATATAGCTTATGAACACACTGATATTCTCTGAGATGAAAAGTTTTTTAGAAACCACAGAACGCACATATTTCATGAAAAAAAGGAGCAAACATTTTCCCTGGATTCTATCTGGTTACTTAGGATGTCGTTTCCTGGATGATTTATACAACCACACTTTATCACCATGAAATTCCAACATCCAGGTTGTCCGTACTGGTCTAGCTTGTATTTTCTCAAGTACCATACAAACCTTCTTCACAAACTCAGGATCAGCCATACCAGACTTATGCAATACAGCCTCTCTGTACCACCACCCCCCCCAAACCTTTGTTCAATTTATGAAGAATTTAAATCAGAGAGCCCTTTAGCACTTTATACATTAGTACATTACAGTAAGGAATATGTTTTATTTTTTTAAAACTTTGCTGAACAGAAAGTTTAAAAATATTATCCTCAATTTTATGGAAGTTAAATAGCCTTTTCAACTGATTAAAGCAAACTTTAAGGTATAATGGAAGTATCTTTGACTTTCACCAGCTTTCTACAACATAACCCAGACAGCCATAGCTCCAACATATTTTAATGACTTCAAGGGTGTTAGGCAGTCTTTCTTCCAAAGCTAAGTGAGGAATGAAGAGACACCCTGGGAATACTTATCATAAAATAAGGTGTTTACTCTAGCTTTGAGGAATGGAAAGAGCAGCACTTGCTCATATGATAAGTCTTCTTGGTGTGAGCCAGAATGCAAAAGTCTCCAAACTAGAGCTATTTTCTGCTGCTGCTAATGGTTGCACCTTCATGGCCTTCAATATCATGAACACGAGAGACCTCATTGCAGCTTACTCTAAGCAGAATGCCATGGAACGCTAAGTGGATGAGTGGAGATGAGGGTATAACAGAAGTTAATTATGTTTTTAATTTCAATAAGAAAAAAACTGATGTGTTCTCAAGCCCCAGATGGCAAAGTAAATCTTAATCCCATAAAATGGTACTATTACTTCAAGAAACAACATTAGTTATCAGAACATGGCATAACAAGGCAGTGATCCTTCATTAATTACTCTAGTCAAGGTGATGTCCTTGCATTCATTCATTGCCTTCACAAGAAAGTGAGTCTAAGTACACATGATACATATGATATTCAGTGTTGTGTGAGTGAACCTTCAGAGCCAAAAGAGAAAGGTAAGATTATGATTAGAACAATGAAAAAAATGCAAATGATGTACAGGATTATCACTACAATAGAGTAAAATAACAAAAGTAGGCTGCAGAAAAAAACTTAACACCATGTGTGTCAACTATACATTTATGGAAATGACCATAGGTATGTCAGAAACGTAGGAAATCCCAAACAATGTCATAAAGGCAAATTTATACCTAGTAAGGTGAGAGCTATTTAATGTAACTCCTCCTAAAGCTAAATTCTGATAACCCAATGAGCATATTTTGGGATGTGACTTAGAGAAACTGTTTCCAACTACTTCATAAACTAATAAAACTTGAGTTAAAAAAAAGAAAATTAATGAAGTTTTGGTATGTTTTTAGTATATAATGGGAATTTTCAATGTAAGCTTACAGTTTCCATGTCTTGGTAACTAGGTAACTAGGTAACAAACTAAGGAAAAGAATTTTCAAGATATTTTTAATAGTGTTACTTCAGTTTACCAAACATTCTTTGGTGTGTGTTACATACAAAACATTCTGCTAAACACTAGGGCCATGCTGGGGGTTAAATAAAGCTTAAAAACACAACATGATATGACAGCCTGTTCTAGTTTGCTAATGCTGCAGAATGCAAAACACCAGAGACGGATTGGCTTTTATAAAAAGGGGGTTTATTTGGCTACACAGTTACAGTCTTAAGGCCATAAAGTGTCCAAGGTAACACATCAGTAATCCGGTACCTTCACTGGAGGATGGCCAATGGCATCCGAAAACCTCTGTTAGCTGGTAAGGCACGTGGCTGGCATCTGCTCCAAAGTTCTGGTTTCAAAAT